>NW_008825290.1:278496-295653 GCF_000699105.1 Pygoscelis adeliae | reverse complement strand
GAGTTACCCACCAAGGAAAAGTTAATTGCCTGCTTTTAGACAAGGTGATGTTCGTATCTAAACCATCAGCAGAGTGCAGTGGATCTCAGCGGTTCAAGAAAACACAGAGAGGAAAAGCATGTCAATCAATGTCAGGTTACTTGCTTTGGAGGGGATTTTTGCCAATTTTGTGGGCAGGAATGGGTATGGATTGGACTGTGGTAATTCTGTGGTAATTCTTTATACAAATTAGGCATTCAACTGGGTCTGAATTTTAAACACTTGCCTTAAAAAAATTCTAAATACCTGAAAAATATTTCACAAAGCTCCTAAATTAACGATGAAAACGATTTGCCAGGCTTCTTAGCTTGATCCTTAGAATGGGAAAAATGCAGATTAAATGGGAGAGCAAACACAGAACTAGTGTTGGGCTACACATATGACTGGGCACTACTTGTGCGCATGTTTGGGGGATCATCTCATCAGTGCCTCCAGACTTGATCTGAGGAAAATTTGGTTGCTGAAGGGACAGGAATGATTTGGAGAAGGTCAGAGCTTGGTGTGTTACTGCTTATTGCTCCAGAGACATACAAACTTTGAGCAACAAGCAACAGTCATCAGCGTGGAGGTACCCATGATACGCGTTGTCCCTGTGCTCTACGTGTACCCTCGGGGAGCTTGCAGAAAAGAAGGAGAAGGAGATGCCTCAGTGCTGCTAAGGGATCACCTGCGCTGGTCGCGCAATCACCCTTGCCAAGCCCGCGTACCAGCCTGACGTGCTTTTTGCTGGTAAGAGCAGAGTTGCAGGGCAGTGAGGAATGGAGAAATGAGAAACCAAACTGCCAGGTCACTGCGGGGGCACCTGAATGACAGAAAGGAATATCCCAGGGTCTCTACCCAGATACGAGGCCAGGCACTGCTTCATCAGGGACCTTTGTCCGCTGGACCATCCCTCTGGTCTTTCCATCAATGCTGTGTTGAACTTACTTTAAAAGTTTGGGAAATAAAAGCACTTTCTGCCTTTTTTTCTCAGCAAGTGTGGAGCAGGGAAGTAAGAGCAGCGGCCAACACTGCAGCCGGGGTGTTAATGGTCGCATTAGCTGGAAAGGGGCAGCCAAACCAGGATGTGTAAAACCCCGCCCAGGCTGCCCTTTAATTTGCTGTTACATGGAGTGGAAGATTTGAAAGCATATTTCTGGGTAATTAATTCAAAGAGTGATTCTAATGGCTAATGCTGTCAGTTTTGACTGCAAGGGAGGTCTAGGGCTGAGGCAGGCAGTGAAGGGAAAAGAAAATGCTTGGAGGTCACAGGCACATGTTAAAATATTTTGACAGCCCACATCCAAGAGGCTAACTTAATGAAAGGCTTTGGCCAGCACCTTCCAAGAGGTCTGAAACTGAATCCATTTATTTTGCTCCAGTATAGCATGCATGGCTTGGACAGTGTCTTGTCCATAAATCACCATTTTCAGTGCCCACCAGCCTGCTCTCTGTGCCACTGAAGAAGCACCAGTAAGAGGGATTTGGTGTCTGTTGAATTTAACTCCCAAATTTTCAGTGACACATAGGGTAAGTTCTGCCCTCATCTCTACTTCTTGTTAAAGCCAGTGCAGCAAAGGTCCTGCACCTGTGTATGGAAATATACCTGCTCCGTGGTGCTGGGGAAATGAAATTAGGAAGCGCTATTCACAGTGTTATTATCTCCAGCTGCTTGGACGGATTTAATCAAACCACTGCAGCTTGCTGATGAGGATGTCCGCAGCTTGAGAGTTTGGTTCCTCCAGCGCTGCGTATCCCTGTGGCATTTACTAAACTCCTCCATCCTACCCCAGTGGACTTGGAGTCAAGCACACCATTTGCAAAGGATTTGCTGGGGACCATTCTGCTGAGGTTTTTCAAAAGATTTGGTCAGGAAGCTGGAAAGGCACAGCTCCTGGCAGTTGTGTTCACTGGCTTTCACTGCCTTTATTGTGCTTCAAAGAGCACTAGGAGTAAACAGACAGGGAAAGAAAACTTGTAAATGTGGAAAATAACTGGGAGGATATTTGATTCAAGTTTAAATTTTGAAACAAGGTTTGGGTCAAGTCTTCTCCTTTTGACGTCCTTTGCCTGTTTCCAGAGATGAATTTATTCCTGCTCTGGATCAGTTCATCACTTAGCATCCACTGTTCCTACACTTCTTGTAACAGAGTGTGTTGATAAATTGGAAGGCACTTCCTTCATTCCCTGTCCTACACTTTTGTGCAGGACTGTAATGCATGGAAAAACCTTTTTTCAGCCCAGGCCTGGGGTGGCTGCCCTTCAAGATGGGTGCAGGGATGCCATGTGCCTGTACCACTTGCAGACGCAGTCACAGAGGTTGATTAGACCAAAGCTGGCAGATTTCCACCCCAATTCACTGCATCCATTTTGTTCAGCTCTCTAAAAAGCACAAAAGAAAGACATCTGTATGCAGACATGGACGTATACAGAATTACAGGTGCCAATATGTATGGTATAGACCATCACAGAATTTGGAGCAGAGCCTCACCAGCCTGGGGCTCCTGGAGTTTATTTTGAATACCAGGCTTGTGGGTGGTGGCAGAAGACAACAACTTCCTCTGCATGTGTGCTAAGGAACTAGTGTATCACTGAAGGACTTGTACAGCACTAGAGATGTGCAAATCCATCCACAAAACAGATGCACAATTGCACACTTGCTTTGTATGTAGACTCTGTCACTCCATAGATTAATTAGATAAGTGCTTGCCCCATTGGCTAATCAGCTGTATTTGGGCATGCACCTGGACTTACTGCAGGGCTAAATTAAGCATATGCTTTCAGAGTCCAAAAATGTCTAGAACTTCTGGTCATGTCGTTATTATTTATTTATTTATTTATTTATTTCGGTTCTGTAAAGCTCCTTATCCAACAATGAAGAAGGCTGCACACCTGCAATCAGTCTGTCTGACCACATTTTTCATTAGCAGTGCTCCAGGATGGCAAATGAACAGCACTATCTACATATATATGCAATTAAACCATTGCTTACACACTAGCCACCTCCAGGTACCCCAGGAAAATCAATAAGTAACATTCCTGGATCAGCAGCGGTCATCAGTCCCTCTTTGCCATCAGTAAATAGGCTCTCACTCTCTGCCCCAACCAAAGGATGCAGGCGACAGAAGGTAGATGCAGCCCTCGCATTCCCCTCTGAGCAGCTGACAAAAATCCCTTTCTCCCCTCGTGCGATAATAATGGCAGGGAGGGCACTGTCAGGGGTGTGCTGGCATGTTCAGCTGCACTGGCCAGCGCGGGCTGCTCTTCCTTCATGCTCCGCTGCTGTTGAGCTCTGCGCAGAAGTTGCCTCCAGCAGGTCTTGCTAGCCCCCTTGATATTCTGGACACCGAGAGCTGCATGAACAATAAGACCACGGTGCTTGGGAGGGAGTGGAAACAGCTCTTCTCTCTCCTGGACTGTGACTGGCTCTCACCAGTAAAAAAAAGGAGAGATTTCCTTTTAGCACTTTATTGTGAAGGGACATGGGGAAGCTGGGAAAGATTTTTCCCTCCCTGTTCTTTCTTGTCCACTTCCGTGAAGCCAGAGAACTCTTTGCCTGCCGAAGGAGGGCGTGAAAGCACACGGCAGGTTTTGCAAGTGTCCATTAAGAACATAAGGTACACCCAAGACTTCAGTGCTCACATCCAAGCTTTTCATGGCAATGGCATGAGACCAGGTAATGTCAAGCAGAAGCACCCTGGGATCAGAGGGAGGCTAGCAAAGCTGAGTTTTACTGATCGGGGGGAGCAGGACAAAGAGGGCAGCTTTGATTCATTGCAACCCCCAAATATCTCTGGGGCTTTGCCTTGCTCTGCAAAAGTCTCCCAGGTTTGCTTGTTCCTGTGAGATTCCTTTCATCTTGGGTAGCAATCTCACAGCAGCAGCTCCTGAATGGTATGAGTTGTGTTAAAGCTTATAGCTGGGGAACATCTCCTCTCATCGGGAGCAGGAGTGAAAGACCAGACTGAAGAAACTAGATCAGAGGTGAACACAGTTATTCTTAGAACACAAAAATCACCCAAGTATCGGGGGCGCTTAAAAAGCCTGGCATTTAATCCTTGCACCACACAAAATAATTAGCATAGAGGAGAGCACATAATAATAGAGTTTCGGATTCATTTTCACATGTTGTTTTCTCACTAATTTTCCATTTGGATACTTCTACAGCTTTTTTCATCACTTCACCAGAGGGCACTGGTATCTTTATGTTCTTTTTTCCCTTGGGGAAACTGAGGCATAGAGCAATGACAGGACTTGGCTGGGGTGGTCTGACAAGGGCCTGGAATCCATATTTTCACAGACCTGGAAACACAAAACCAGGGAGTCCCTGGCTGGTTGTGGGCAGCCAGGTGAGGGAGAGTAGGTAAAAGCAAAAAAATGCAGCATGGTTATTATCTCCAATGCCTTTAGAAATAACCCTTCATCCCAGTGTCTGGCAGAGCAGTCCTCCTAACTTGTTAATGTGCCTGCTTAAAACCATTGCCCTTAAACTTCTACCAATGCTGAAGTTAATGTACTGCCCTTTGCCACCTCAAGTGAGGCTGTGCTGTAGAAAGCTGTGCTGGGTTGATTCATGCCAAGACTGTATAATCAGAGATGGGGAAAACTTGGGAAGTGGCTCTTAGGAGGTACCTCCAGGGTTGAGAGCAACTTCTTTTTATGTTTGAAAAATACAGTCTTTTTCTACTAAGAAAGGAGGAAATTGTGTCTGCAAAACCTGTACAACTTAAAAATTACTTCAGGCTTTCTGTGAAATCCCCACACTTTTGCTGATGAGAGGATAAAATACCAGACATCTGCTCAGAATGAACTGGGGGAAGAGGGAGAAAAAGCCATCCCCACCACTGCAGCATAGAGATGCTTTAGAAAGAGACAGAATTTTACTTCAGATTGAGGATGGATAAAATGCTGATGTTGTCCCAGATCTTAAGAGCACCTCCTAACCTATGATTAGAATGACTAATCTCACTTTCTCATACACACATGTACACACCCTTCACCCTACTAAGGATGGGTTTATCAGCCAATGTTTGTAAGATCAGCTCTGAGCTGGGTCTTAGCAAATGCAGCTGAGCTGCTTATTGCCCTGTCCTGAGACTTGTCCAGATCTTGGAGCAATGATGGAAGACACTAGAAAAATGCATGGCTTTTTTGGCTGGTGTGAAGAGGTGCAGTGCAGTGCCTTTGGAGCAGAAGCAGGAAGGGGCTGGGGAGCGCTGCAGTGGCAGGATGCATCCAGCAACTGGTATAAAGTCCAGAGGTC
Organism: Pygoscelis adeliae; assembly: GCF_000699105.1. NCBI lineage: Eukaryota > Metazoa > Chordata > Aves > Sphenisciformes > Spheniscidae > Pygoscelis > Pygoscelis adeliae. The sequence goes on along the minus strand of NW_008825290.1, from coordinate 290,372 downwards.
CCATTTAGAGCTGAGATTCAAAGGGACCTTGACTTCATAAGGGTCTCATCTTAACCCCGTGCCACAAAACCACTGAACCTGAAACACGGCACCATGCATATGAGGTTCCTGGAACAGCTTCACCAGGGACTGAAGAATGGGAAAATGGTGGAGCACAGGTTGGCGTTACGCCGCATTGGCAAAGCTCTCTGGAGTGCTGGGGAATGGAGAAGCAGAGAATGATTTTGGCCAGGCTTCAGCATCTGCTAGAAGTGGTGTGTATGTGTGAGGGCTGGATAACCAAGGCTTTGGCAGGTGAAGGGATAAAAAGTGGCTTTTCTGTTATGTTGCAAAACCCAAAATTTCATGGGGAAAAAATATGCATGAGTCAAATTAAAACAGAGCATTTGCAGGAGGAAGGATTCAACTCCCTGAAAAAAATCATTTGGGGGCTAACTTGAAATGCTGCATTTGAGCTGAAACAAATAATTCAGAATGTTTGACTCATTTCTTTAAAACTCTTTCTGAAGATTCATTTTTAAAATGGAAAATGCCATTTTGAAACAAAAAGTTTCCCTTAAAAATAACTTCAAAATGAAACATTGCAACATTTCCAAATATTTATTTCCCTTTGAAGGTGTTGAAATGCAGTGTGTCACACTTGCCTACAGCTTTGCCCTGCTCTTTTTTATTGAGCCTAAATAATTTTCTCAATGTAACCTGGGCAGTTTTAGTTCCCTTGAAATTCTGCTTTTTGGGATGAATTTACAATTTACTGAAAGAATACTTTTCAATTTTACTTTAGACTGAAGTAAAGTAGCAGAGCTGTTTTGGGGAAGGAAATACTCAGTTTAGTTCCTGCTGTTAGAACTGCTGATGGTCTCCATTAACAAAACATCACTTCCATAAGACCTGGGCTCATCTGAAAGTGCATAGAAGAGAAGACCTGCAAACAGAGCTGAGGAATGATAAAGGAAAAAAATTAACTGCATAAAAAGGCTACTTACATTTATGGGATTTTTAAAATAGCATTTAGATGGAAAGCTGATTCCCCGTTTTTGTACATGCTGGCATTTTTTCTCAGGCTATCTGAAATTTCAGGAGTTAAGGGGAGAAAAAAATCTTGCATTGCACCATATACGCCAAAGAAATGCAATACAATCTGATTTCACTTCTTTCTCTCACGCCTGAATGTGCTCATTTTTGCTTACAAAAGGAAAGACACAAAAGAATTGTAAGAAAAGGAATCAGATGGTGCTGCCCGATACTGTTTCACAGCTAAAACGTGAAAACAAGCCCAGCTTCTTCTGCCGACACTCAGGTCTCAAAAAAAGGGTTATTATTCCTTTTAAAGGGAATTCTCTTAAAGGGAAATTGCTCTGAATTAAATCAAAAGCACCATTTATTATAACTTAGCAGAGCAGTTGCCTCCCACTGCCGAGAGCCCTGCTGACGCGAGGAAGGCTGCAGAGGCAACGTGTCTTTCGCCCGTCTCTTTAGCAGCACCGGCTCCCAGATTCCCCCGCTGTGTCTTCTACCGCTGCACCCTTTGCAGATGGACCCTAAGGAGGAACCTACTTGTTGGGGTCTCATTGCTCAGTTATGAGACGATTCACGATCTTGAGAAATATCAAGGTTGCACGTCTGCCCCACGCTGGATGGTGCATCGCAGGCAGCACGGTGGATGGAGCACATAGGCATCCAAAGGCAGCGAGCACCCAGTGGCTGGCATCGCCCCTCCTGCCAGGGGGTCCAGGCTCATCCCCCCTACAGCTCCCCACTGAAAGCCCAGACCCAGCTCGAGGGAAACAGAGTGAGACAGCACATGGTGTGTATATTGCTCTCAGAAGTCTCAGTAATGAGGAAAACAAATGGTGTTTTTTGGCTTAGAATCATTACATAAATGTAAACAATTTCACCTCCTCCTGCATCCAAGTTTCTGGATATTCGGCACAGTGTATAAGCACAAGCAGATTCACCCCCTCCCTCCCAGGGTTATAGCTCCTCTCAATAGATGGATTTCAAAGGACCAAATCCCTCACAGGCACTTTAGGAAAGGCTGCTTTCCTCTTTCTCCCTTGCTATTCCCTCCTTTGCTTTCCAGAATTTAGTGGCTTTTAACTTTGCTCAGGTCAGGGTGAAGGCCAAGAGAAACTGAGGTCCTAAAATCATCTAGTCTGAATGCTTTGTGCCTTTCTCATATGCTGGCAAAATAACATCTTAGCACAAGTGGAAGGAGACGCACTTGGGAATGTTTGTTATTTTTAAGTTCTGTCTCGGCAAACAGCCACTTGCAGCATTTACTGTCTGCCACATCGGAAAAAACTACATCAGTCCCCCGTAACCAAACTAACGCCAGCCTCGCAGTCTGGTTCAGCTAACGTGACCCGTCATTGCAGGCTCTCCTGTGGTTTCTATTATGGTTAAGTCTCATCCTCCTGGCTTTCATCCTCAAATCTCAAGCACAAATTGAAACAAGGGAAAACTTGCTGCAGAAGGTTTCCAGCCACAGCTGGCAGGGCTGAGGCCCTACACCCAGGCAAACGGGGCAGCTGCTCCTTTGCTTTGCAAAGCCAGCTGCGGAGCATGGGACGCCAAGGTACATCACTACCTGCCGCCACATCCTCCCAACCGTAGCCGCCTGTGGTTGCCAGCGAGAGAAAGGTGGTTTACACTTTACATCTGCTCCTCAGTTTGCAGTTTTCAATAGCATAGCAACAGCCTTCAGGAAATCCAGGGTCTGGCTTGCCTTATAAGCCTCGCACTGTATCAGCTGAAAGGGAGCCCCTGCCTCACATTCATGTATCAAGCAAAGGCACAATATCCTAATGAATCCAGAAAACCTGAAGCCTAGACTTTGCTCATCACCACTGATTTGCTTTATAAACCTGGGTGAGTTACAGGGCTTATCTGAGAAACAGGAAGCATTTGAATGGTTACTTCTAGCCACTTCCATAAGCTTTCAGATGAAAACCTGTCGATGAAAACATCTCAGTGAATGGGGCTTTATGCAGCTTGTGGTTATCTGAATAATCCTTAATACCAGCTCCCTCTTCCTGCCTGATTTCTGCTGTGGTTAAGAAGTCTAAAGTAGTAAGATTAAGAAGCCTAAAGTAGGAAGAAACATGCCCTAAAGCAGTCAGCTAAGGATCCTAACTTAATGGGAACATCTGCAAAGGACTGAGAGCTGGAAAATTAGCTTTGCAATATTGGCTGCTGTGTCTCAAGGCACAAAGGGATTGCTCCCAGACAGAAGGCAGCAAGAGGGAGCAAAACCTGCATATCCTACTGCCTGGGCTTGTAGGGCAGAACCCCAGCACGGTTTTAGCCAGGAAGGTTAGCACTATCCTGAAGCTGCTCTAACACATGCTATGAAACAGGCCTCACTTTCCCCTGCCCTACCAGCCCTATATAAGATATCAAAGTAGCCCAGAGCCAGCTGTCTCCACTACAAGCACAACCTGCCCAGAAGCAAGGATCTGCCCCTAAAAGCCTCCTCTAGCATGAGCCACAATAGGACCACCACCCTTCCTCTCCCCAAGGCATGACAGCAAGATACACTCCCAACCCAGCCCATCATCCCGGTGCCCTGTTCTCTCGCCTTTTCCCTTTTATGACCTGCAGCAGGGCCTGAAAGCTTGTTGAACACAGCCGGGCGCATCCCACCAGCTCTGAACCCTTCCTTCTCTGCTCTTTTCCCACAAAGCCAGAAGAAAAACAGGATAAAGCGAAAGACACACAAGCGGAGCTCCTTGAGCTTTGTAGGTACAAAATACCTTCAGGAGCAGTAGCTAGCCATAGTGAAGTGGGAACTTCTGAAAATGCAGATCAGAGGAAAATTCTGCCCTGAAGTTCAGGAGGGCAAGAGTTACACCAGCAATTTGAAAAACATTTATTTGCCCAGATGGTGCCTTGAACATAAACTGTCAAAGTCATTACTCTGACTTTATTATCAGGGTTATGTTTTCTTTATTCTTTTTAATATTCCATATGCTGGTCATATAATACATTTCTTTGTATTCCTCTTCCCTTTTATTCTGTTTGTTCCATTCATGACTTATCACCTTGTGGTGGCAATTTAATTATTGGATCTATATTATTAATATCTTTTTTTTTTTTAGAATATAATAAAAAATTTCAGTACAAAACACTGCAAGTAATTCAATTTCCATCAGTGAGGAAGGAAGTTGGATGCATTCAATGAAAGGGAGGAGAGTACCTGGCTATAACATTTTTAATAAAAATATAATAGCACTTTGTACTTTTTAGCATCTTCTATTTGGAGAACCTTGTGGCTTCATAATCATTAATATTGCTTAACTTTTCCATTGCACTTTTCATCTATAGCTTTCACAGCACTTCCTGAAGGTGAATCAGTATCAGCCTATTTCGCACTCAGGGAAAAAATGCGAAAGCCAATACAGTCCAGCCAACCAGGGTTACTGCTGGGATGAGATCCCAGGCATCCTGGAGCCCCAGACTGAAGCCCTTTCCATTGAATCGTGCTGTCCCTCAATATGAACCACTGCTCGTCCCTTTCCCTGAGTGATAAACAGCCCTGTCTCCTTCACAGATATCCTTCAGTTATCCACAAAAGACCAGGGTCCATTGCTCCTCAGACTTGTGTCTGCTTTTGTGCATTCTGCCTTGTCCATATCCGAATTAGACTGTGTGATTCTCTGGACAGGAACTGTGCTCTCGCTGGGGTGGGAGAGCTTCAGAAGGACTTGCTGCAACAGGAGACAAAAGCAACTCAACCCCAGCAGCCGTCTGAAGACTTCTGAAACATGTCAGTTTACTCCTTAACCACCTGGCACAGGTGCTGGTTTTACATCTTGTCTGAAAAGTCAGTTTCTCTAGAAGCAGAGAATCCCAGATTTGATTGACCAAATCCCCAGTGACTTGGAGGAGGTGAATAGGGGTCAATAGTTCTTGTCTAGTGCAAGGTACCGAGCTGTCAGGTTGCAGATTTGACACATAAACAGTGAAGCAGTTCTTCAGTCTCCGTGGAGCTGAGCTGCAGCACATGGATACCATGGATGCTGAAAGTTTGCATGGGTGCAAAAGATTGCCTGGATAAATCCACAGAGACAAAAATCCACTAAGAACCGTTAAGTACAGAGGTGCTACCTTGGACTCAGAAACTCCCTGAACTACAGTCTGGTGCAGCGTTTGAAGGAGGGTAATCATGTAGCCACTATCCTGTTCCCTAGGCATCGGCTACGGGCCAGCACCAGAGATGGGGTGCTGGGCTCACATTACGCTTCTTGGCAAGTATCAGGCAAGGCAACCTGGAGAGAAGAGAGTCACCTGCTGACCCAGAAGTACCTACATCTCAGCACATACCTTTTGATGGGAGAAACTCTGCATGCAAGGCAAGAGCTACCTTTTGCAGACAGATCCCTTTGTCCGTGTAGTGCCTCCCTGACTTATCCATGGGTACAAGGATCCTATGGGCCTATGGATCTATATCCTGAGGAGAAGCAATATACTTTGTTATGCATTCTTTTCAATTTCCTTACTCCCCAGTAAAATGGAAACTTACTCTGTAAGAATTAATGTCACCAAATAATGTGTATAATACTTCAAATTGGCTTTTTTGCTATTTCTAAGTTCTTCCTAAAATAGGTAGGTTCTTGCTTTTCCTATCCATAAAGATAGTTCTGCTCCTGAGCTCCAAACGCAGCACTCAGAATGACAGAAGATGTTATTTTCTGATCAGTAAAGTGTTTAGAGAAGAGCTTTCCTTATTTTCCTTCTACGTTAAATACCAGTCAGTTTTCTTTTCTGTAGATCAAAGCTTTCATGGCTTTTTTTGTTTGTTTGTTTGTTTGTGCATTTGTTTCCTAGGGTCAGAAATTATTTAGAACACAATGGAGAAAAAGAAATCACCTTTTCTTTCCCTTTTGCTTTTTAAATGAAACCACTAAAAACATTTTCAGCTCCAAAATTATCACCCAAACTCAAAACACCCACAAAAAATGAGGGGGGAGAAAGACAGAAAAAAAACCCTGGAAACATATTCATGAGACTAGCATGTGTGTAGCAGATTTTTTTTTTTTTTATTACTAGGGAATTATTGTATCTGCGAGCCAAAACAACAGCACTCCCTGATGCCAACTCCAGCTGTTCCTCCCTTGTAAAATTTATGAGCTGTTTTCAAGAGCTTGAATAGATCTTGTGATGGAACTTCAGTGTAGCCACGAAGATATTTTTAATTGCTGCGATGTTGTCAGGTTTCCCTGTGACACAAAGCATGCTGTTAGTTGGCTGATTAGAAAGCATACTCCTTGAGATGCCAGCCTGCCGGGTCACTGAGCTAAAGTGAAAAGTCCAGCCAGACTTCAGATCTACTCCAAATCCTTGCCGGGAACACTAGCAAACAGGCTGACAAAGGCAGGCTGAAATAGTTTTAAACAAACAAGTGCGTTAATGGGAGATTTCAGTATCTTCCCAACAAGTTCTCCACAGAGCTCCAAGTGGTGTCTTGTACTGTAGGCAACTGCAACTACAGTGCTCATGCCCTGCGAGGGATTCTGGCTCAGCCTGACGTAGATACAGCAGCCTGGCATCAGTCCAAAATATCTGGCCTCACTATCTTTAGGTTGTGATGTAAAAGTGACATCCTGAGCACGTTTTATCATCAGAAGTCTTCTAACAGGTATCATGACAGTAAGAATTTTATCTCATCTAATCAACATTCAGATTTCATAATTATAATTTTATGTCTGTTCCTCCCCTAAGGAGAGACTCAATTATTTATAAAATCCTAGAATAGACCATGGCTTTTCCATGGGCAGACCATGCAGCAATATCATCAGTCCTGAATAGGTTGTCCAAAGCAGCTGAAGTCAAGGCTAGATATTGCCATGTTCAGCTAGCTGGAGGCTATTATCTCAAGTACTCCACCCTCCATACATGCTTCAAGCCACCAGATATAGAGAAAGAAGCACAAGCAGATGACATGGATTATACAGCCACTAATTAACAAGGCCTGTGTCATTTCTGAGCTTATGGCTTTATATATTTTCATGGCACAGGGATCTCAAACCTCTAAGCATCTCAAGATCTGTAAGACAAAAGCCTTAAAATATCTGCCAAAGACACACAATAAAGGACATAAAAACTTAAATAGGAAATTGGAAAAGCAGTGGGATTATTAATTGCTACCTTTTAAGCAAAGCTGTCTGTGGTATTAGGACCCTTTGTGGCTTGGCATTTGTAGCCTTGGTAATTTAGAGCCATAAAAGAAATTGGCCTCTCTGGACACAGGTAAAATCAGGTGTAATACCAAGGGTTACTAGTTAGTTCATGGTCCTTCAGCCTATTAAAGATAAAAAACCCTAAGACCTATACTGCTATCCCCAGCTTGGCTCATACAGAAGATATCAGGAGACATCCCCACATGAGGCACAAACTGGCCTAGCTGTTCTGGGAGAAGGCAATGTTGTTAGTTACCAGGTCAAAGGACTGACGCGGAAAGCAGGAAAATCATGGCTTTATCTTCTCTTCCCCTTTGAGATCCCCTTGCACATCCGTAGGAGTGCAAGGAGCAATCAGCCCCTCTCTCTTGCCTGTCGAACCATAGAGCATCTAATCCAAACCACTGTTAATATTTCATTCAAGTTCAGTAGACTTTGGAGCCAGCGCCAGGCTCAGATTTAGCATGTCTTTTTGGAAGCTCAGTATCTGATTATTATTAAGATGTGAGAGGCTCCTGTGAAGCAGAAGCCTTAGCATTCCTGTCAAAATGAGACCTGAAGCACCGAAAGGAAGAAAAACTGGATCTGCTGGGCTGCATCTTGCCCTACTCTCAGGAATCTCAGCATTGCTCCAGGAACAGAGGGAAGATATGGAAGTGATATATTTGGGTGACTGGAGATATTTTAGCATGATATCATGTAGCCTGCAGTTCCCAATGCAAACAGCATACGTGAACTTGCTGCTGTCTGGGATCTTGGTTAAAGATAAGCTCTGATGCTGTGTATATTCTTGAGAGACTTCACACTTGTTCTGAAGTGTGGTGGTGGTGTTGGAGTGTCCCCTGCTCTGCCTCATTATTTAGACAACAGGAAGCATAACAGAGTCAATGGCATCAGATGGTGGAAGCTGGTTTTACATCCCTTTCTTACACTATGTATAGCTTGACCTGACCTAGAGAGTTACCTACAGGAGTAGGAAGCAAAGAAGATGACTCTTCAGCCACCGCCTTTTTAGTTCTCCATCCTCCCCAGCATAGGACCTTTTTGTGAAGGGACTGGCAAGCCAAGTGTCCTGTCAGGCATTAGAACGCCTCCTGCTGTTTGGGGGTACATGGTGTTCCCTGTACCCTTCCTAATGATTTGAGCTCTCCCAGATCTCCTTGGTGTTTGGAGTTGTTCCTCCTTGTCCCTCTGTCACCTCAGTGTCTTCCTACTGCTGCTGGTAGGATGTAAAGTCCAATAGCTCCAGGCCAAATGGTAGCACATCTCGTAAAAATGTAGTATTTTTCAGAATGAATAGGAGCAGAAGATTACAGAGTGCATTTGTGTTTCCAGAACTTTTTTTTTTAGTCGATTTTATTGATATGACTTGATATAACTGGTTAAAGAAATGCAGCATCCTAGAAAATCCAGTCAACAGTGTTGATTATAACTTTGACCACCACACTAGTCGGGTTTATATACAGCTGTTTGATCTTTTACTACCAGTCTTAAGTTTGCTCAAAAGTGGTGTGAGCTCTTTTGGAGTCTGTAACGAGTGGTGGCATGTGGACTCAATGTAACATGGATCCTTCCTGAACTAGATAATTACTGTGTAGTAGTGATGGCGAACAGTGACCCTTGTCTTTGTATAAACTGGTAGAATAATCCATTAGTATCCTTGGAAAAAACTGGGAGAGATGCATTAAGACTTTGCCTCAGCCTAATGAAGTCACATTAGTGGGATGACAAAATGTAACCCTCTTGCCATGATCATTTTAACCCCAGGAGGACCACAAATTCTGCATGTGCTCAGCCAAAGAGGCAGAGCTCTCCCATTAGCATTTTTTAAGTTACACAGGTGGATGGCAAAGCAAGGAGCAGAGAGCCATTGCTGTCTTTCCTATGAAAGAAGGATTAACAAAGCGTCTGTCCGTGGGAGCCTGCTAGTGAGAGATCCCCATAATGGCAGAGCAAGTGAATAGCGTGTGTTTAAAGAGCCCATAATCCTATATTTACACAACAGTCCTTAATGGCTCATTCAGAGCCATTGCAAAGAACCAAGTAAATAGTGTGGTTAGAAAGTCCGTTACTTTCTATTTACTCACTAGACTGTCTGCTGTGAAAGCTGTGAATGTCATGGAGAGCTAAAAGGAGCATTCTTTTCATTATTTTTTTTTTTTTTTGGCTATGAAAAGCTAACTAATAATGATACCGAAAACCACTTTCAATAGGAACTATACCTTCACTTTGCACCAGTGAAGGAGAACAACCATTAGCACACTTTGTCAAGGAAAGGGATGCATTTATCATCACCTGTAGTCTTTTCATAGAGACTGGATGTGCTCTAAAAGATACGCTCTTATTCAACAAGATGTTATTGAACTCAGTAGCACTCACCTGTGTGGCGGGAAAAAAATTCATTCCCTTCACTGCAAGAACTACTGGGAAGGTATAAAATGGTCTGTTTTACACATATATTATTCAAATGGTCTCTTCTGGCTTTAAAATATACTACATTTGAGACTGGACTCTAAATTTATTCTCTCAAATGTTTATTCATGTAAACACTAAAATCTTCATTAAAGTTAAAACTATACGCACAAATCAGAGTGAAGCAGACAGCTGATTAGCATGTGAAATGAAGGTGACATTAAATATTTGGAGATTTGCATAGCAAATAATTATAAATCCAAAGTTAGTGGTCAGTTATGAAATGGACTGTAAAGATCTGATGAAGTCCACTCAAACAAGAAAAATTCACAGAAGAAGCCTCAGCTAATACTTAGTATTTTAGATTCCTGAAACATTATTCAAGATCCTATCTGAACATTAACTAATTGATCCTCAAATTTCCCATGAGCTATAGGCAAGCACTGGAATGGAGCAAATATTTAATAAGAAATCATTTATGCAATGACTTTTTCTTTTTGTTTGTGATTGTCTACACAGATCATTAAATCTATTTATTATACACGACTCACACAATTTTGTCAATAGTACTTTGCTTGCAAATAGTAAAATTTGCTACTAGAAGGAAGAAGAGAAGAATCCTGCACACTTATTGCTGTTTCCTGATTAATTACAAAAGCCATACGATCAGCATGGGATGACCTATGAATTAGAAATCAAATATTTAATAACTGAATGTATAATTTTAAATTTCTCTTCAGTAAAAAATTTAGGACCGCCTATCTGAGGACAAAGGTGCTTTTTCCTTATGTTAGAGGAAATGACAAAATGTAGTTCAGGCAGTACCATATACCGATGCATGGTCACACACCTTCCAGTGTGCACAGGGAGGGTGACGTGTAGAGTGGCTGCATCCATATGGGAAAAGGGGATAAGGCTGGAAGCATACAGCTTTCTGAGCCTTCACATGGCTGGGAACCTAAAACTTAAAGCCACTACTGCTACACCGATGCCACCTTGTTCAAACAGATCTGATGAAGTTTCGCACTGATGTAATCTGCTGTTTCCTTCTCCCAAGCACTCATGCTACCAGAGTCTGAGAAATAAAATGTGCCACAAGAATAACAGGAAATGGATTAAGAATATGTCAAATTGATGTTTCTTATCAAAATGGAATGGCTTTTTGCGAGACAAAAATAGATTGTGGAAAATCGAGTTTATGTAATAACTTTATCGAAGCTTGGGGAGATGGAGGCACAGGCCAGCAATGAGGAGTCAGGAACAGCAACCAGGACTTTCCTGGTGAGAGGTCCGAAGTTTGTAAGACTTCATCCAGTGCAGGGAGAGCAAAACTATGCCCTCCTCTGTACAACAACAAAATCTCAGCACTATCACTGATGTTTTCCCAGGATAGTCTTCACAGAGGGCAGGCCCTTTTCTACTGCAAAAGTGCATTTCTGCATTGGCTTTTGTAACACATTTAATTAACACAGCAGAATGGCTGTAAGTACACACAAAGGCTGTGATATTGGATATTGGAAGTTGGATAGCATCCCTCTCCTCCTCTTTTCAGTATCATTCAGTCCTGTTTTTCGCACTCCACCTCTGCAGCCCTAAACTGCAAGGGGTAATTTCAGTCTGGATGCGTGGTCTTGTCTCTGAAACGATCTACCAGGGCTGTGAGCAGGGTTGTGTATATTTGTATAAGGGCTGCAGCCCTCATCCTTAATTTGTGCCTTGCCACTCTTAAAAGGTTTTTCTCTGTGGCAGCAGAGGGAATGAGGTTAGAGCAGCTGTTCTGAAGCATTTCTTTCCAGTATGTCCGTTTTCTTCTGCTGCTTTGCCTTTTCCCCCTGAGCTGACATGAAAGGACTCATCTGAAAGTGCAGCCAAAATGTCTCCATCAGCCCTGACGAGGCTCGGGGGCACGCAGGGAGTTCAGGGGGGTTTGTACACCCCGCTGTGCAGGCGGGCACCCTCGTGAGAGGACTCGCTGTTTCTTAGCAGGAGCAAATCCTGGAGAGAATCCTCCGAGCCGGGCAGGCGCTGGGGGGGTCGTGGAGGCTGGGATCAGCCAGCAACATTTATCACAGGGTGAGGAGGCAGAACAGTTCATCTATTTGTGGGGTTTTTGTCCACCCGGCCCAGGAAGCAGCGCTGGGAGCAGCCGGGCCCAGAACTAAAACTCCCAGCATGCACCCCGGCTGTGAAACCCTCGGGCAGCCGAACCCTTCACAGCTGAGGGGCCGCGGGGAGGGCCCAGTGCTGAGGTTCAGGGGAAAAGCCCTAATTTGGTCCTTCTTT
>NW_008825290.1:276333-278386 GCF_000699105.1 Pygoscelis adeliae | reverse complement strand
ATAAGACTGACGAGTGCCTCTGGTGAGCGCTGGCTCCTGTCAGTTTAACTCCTGAGGGGAAGCAAAGCACACAGGCCCTCGCCCGGCCTGCGCACGCCTGAACTGCAATTAGCTTCGCCTTGATTGACTATGTCGATGGACGCCACTCCTGGACGCTGCAGTGGATTTTCTCCCACCCTTGGGTCCGTGGCCGGTGGCGGGAGCGCAGCGAGCAGCTTTGCTGGATGTGGCCCCGTGGGTCCTGATGGCTTCATGTCGTTTTCTTGGTGTTTTTAGTACTGTCAAGATACTTCCTCAATTACATCTGGGGTTCTTCGCCCAGTCGCTTTAGCTAATTAAATGTTTTAAGATGCCACGATGAAAGTTACATGGACACGACACAAGCAATTTTAATGAACCGGTAGTGTTAATTTAAACCCGATTCCAGCAGAGCATGCTGCGATGTTTTGGGCTATTAGCCCATCACTAATACAGACTATAGAATAGTTTACCAGTCCATTCAAATCCAAGACATATTTTGATTTGCTGAATAGCTTTAATTCTCTCAAAGCTGATCAAATAATAATAATAACAACAACAACAACAGTAACAATGACAATAAAGGCAATTCCAGTGTGATTGGCTAATCTGATGGTTTTGCTCCCAGTTTATTTTTAATTTCTGGCAGCAGTGATATTGGAAATTAAAAAGCTCTCTTGACACTCGAGTGACTCGAATCTCAGACCAGATGAAATTAGGTGACTGAAGCAGCTCTGGGTCTTTTATTCTCTCCCATCATTATCACAGCTAATAAGAAGAAACAGGGAGGCTGCCCAGCAGTGAAGGCTGACGACATACACCCCCTTTCCTTTTTGTGCCATCCAAGATAAAGTACTAATTATCAGGACAGTTCAAGCTCATTTGTAGGAGGAAGGAAATTGAACGCTGCTTCAGTGAAAAGACTTAGCTCTTGTGTGCCCTTGGGTAGGGATTGAGGTACTTTGGTGATTTAAGCATCCAAATTAAACCACCTTGAAGTGACAGGCAGACATCCCAGCAGGCTTGCTCCTAGGACCTCTGCTTTAGCTCTTGTTGCAAGGTGCAGCAGAAGAAAAACAATTTCACCCAGATCACCATGAGTGGACAGGTCTTTCAGATGAGACACAAAAACTCAGGCCCTTCTCTGTTTTGGACAACCGAGATGGAAAGCTCTGAAGTGTAGGTTTACCCCAGGACACAGGGAGGTGTGGGCGGTGGTATACACCTAGAGATTCACACAGTATTTGCTAGGAAATGACGTGTGGAGAAAAGCAATTGGATTGAAAGTCTGGGGATGAATAAGAGTTTGGCCTGGTTCTGGCTGGAAAGGACACACTTTTGTTCATGCAAGGCCTGATCACACTGTCACCGTTGTTACTGACACAGAAAGCACACAGCAGTGCAGGCTGATCTCGTTAGGCACAGCTCCCTAATGCAAGGGAGAATATTTAAACATTGCATGTTGGTTGCAATGATCTAAACAGATGGATAGGTTGAGGTAAAGGTAGGAGGACAGTCCAACTACAAGAGACTTCAGAGTCCATCTCATCTGTCCCTCTATCCCAGGGAAGGAGCAATGCAGTCTAAATCACTCTTTATGGATGTTTGTCCCACCTCTTTTAAAAGACCTCCAGTGATGGAGACTCTGCAGACTTTCTGGCACCCTCTTCCATATCTAAAGCCACCTGCACTGTGACATGGAGAGGAGAGCCAGAAAGAAGACAGTGATTTTGCAATGTACTCGGCATCAACCAAAGATCACCCCCAGATCACTGATGCACTCACTCTGGAGCTGTTGAAGGAGGCCACAGTGGGAATACAGGATGGGAGTTTGTGAGAGGGGCCTGAAAGTCCTCCCTGGGGCAAGGAGGATGCTAGCACCCTCCTTGCTCCATGGCCCCAGGTCCTGCCTTGCTCTGCGTGTCCAGGCTGCATCCACTAAGTGAATAAAAGGAGACTTTGAGCCACAGGTCTGTCAAATCCGGAAACTAATTCATTTGAAATAAAAACTAGAGTTTTCATGCAGGTGCTAAAG
>NW_008825290.1:267523-276273 GCF_000699105.1 Pygoscelis adeliae | reverse complement strand
TGCTGGGAGAGGAGCACACCCGCCAGCGAGGCAGAGCGCTGTGCTCGCACACCGCCCCGTCATCTGTTTTGTTAATGGCTCCATCGCTCGCCCGTCTCAAGAAGATGGCGCTTACCATGCATCACGGGGACGGCTGAGCGTGACTTACGGGCTTGGGTGCTGAGGAGAGCCATTCCCCCTTCCCACCACTGCACTGGAGCCCCAGGAGAGATGAAACTCAGCCCTGCCACTTCCACCCATGAGTGGGAAAAGCAACGTGTGGTTTTGCTGATTGCTCGCAGTAATTGCCACCAGCGAGGGCAAGAATGGGACAAGTAGGGAGTGATACTTTTGCAGAGCACCCTCCCCATCGGGATGCTTGGGACTCCCCAGGATGGTGGCACATCTTTGTTTTTATTGTCTTCCAGGCATTTAATACTGCCTTTTCCATTAGATACCACTTAGGAAGCTTCACCCTCACAAGCGTTTTGGAGTGATGGTTCACACTGGGAGACATTCATCATCTTTTGTCCTAAGCAAGACTAAAGCAGCAGATGAGGAGAGCGTTTTCCTCGCCGGTGGTGTCAGGGAGCTTGTGCCTTTCGCATCTGAGGGGTAGGAAGCGGGGAGAAGGCTTGCTGGCTGCTGCAACGGCTCCCATGCCTGGCAGACCCAGAGGCCAAGCTGGTAAATGAATTTCAGGCTAATGGAGGTGGGTGTTAAATATTTGCTGTACTTGAGCAGGAGGGCCTTTGTCACTAATTACCAGGAGATGTTAAAGGAGATGGGGTGTATTTAAACCGCTTTGTTTGCCATTAAAACACAGATTCTTTTGCTTCTTTTCTGGGCTAAGCAGCTAATACACTTTGAGCAACAGCAGAAGGGCTCAGTGGATTAATCACTGTCCTTGAAAATAAAAAGTGATTTATTTTAATGTATGCAAATGTTAGGCAAGAGATAGAAGCAAGCGGCCACTGGCTCGTGGGCCAGATCAGAGTTTTCAGTGTGGTCTCTGCATACAAACAGGCTCTTCAGTCTCAGCTCTGCCTTGAAGGAGAGCAGAGGCCTGGGGACATGCCAGGCAGGGGAGTCTCAGGCATTCCTCGCTGGTGGCCCTCCTGGCAGCCACAAGTTCTCCCTCCAGCGCCTGCCATCCATCCTCGGGGTGCCTGCTCCAGCGCTGGGGAAAACATCAAGTCCTTCAGGCTTAAAGAAAAGCCTGGTAACTGCAGAGACATCTCTACCCATTTCTCACCACTTCTGTCTTTTCAAGATGTGTGAATTATATGGCCCTTGGCAGTTGAGTAGAAGGGTGAATAGACAATACTAACTATACTATTAACTACAGCCCAATAACTATGAGGATCCCTTGGTCCTTTCCCTGTTGCTAAAAGTATAACACAGAAAGGCTTAAAATACTGCAGAGGATTTCTTCCCAGCTTTAATGCCTGTGGTATCATTCAGTTTGGCACACGGAGTAACACAGGACACCAGTCTCCATCAAACCCCATCTGCAAGTGCCTTGCAGCTGCCGACTCAATGAGCCCCTTGCCCAGAGAATCGCGGCGGCTCGGGGAATACAGACAGGCTGTTGGCATTCACTGTTTCATGCTCATCTCTTTAGGCTCCGTAAGGAAATGCTGTGCAATGACACCCTTATTGGCCCTGGATGAATCAGATCAATTATTCCAATGAGAAATTTCCCCTAGCAAGTTATTTTCCTGTTCAGTGCACTTTGTAAATATGAACTGTCTCTTCCAAAATCTTCCTGTGAAAGATCAGAAATTCTCGTTTTTCCAGAAAGGAAACTGAGGCATAGGGAAAGGTAAATTACTTGCCCAGGGCACAGAAAAATGTGTATAAATGAAACAAGGACCATTTTCTCAGCATGCTTATGGGAATTTGTAAATTATAATTACAGTAGGTGATGGGGCAGATTTTTGCCAGTACAGTGTGTGAAAGAGCAATTTTAAAATAGTCTCTATCTGCAATTCTCAAGTGTTTTCTAGTAGAGGAGAGAAACCCTGAACAGCACATATAACTGTCTGCACAACAAACCTGTTTTTCTCAGTTGCATCTTGCGGATCCATTAGAAATAGTCCATGAACTCCCATAGATCCCTACTGCAGTGGTTAGGAAACCCTGTAGATAGAGCATTTTCATCACAGTTGAAAAGAAGATGTAGGAAATTTGGTTTTAATCCAATTCAGAACAGGAAGAAATCTGATTTCTTAGCTGTCCACCAAGCAGAATGCCCAGCCAATATTTGTTTTGGAATTTAAATTTTATATTGCTATAGAAATAGGAAGCAAGACGTATTTCTATTAGTGCTAAGCAGCAACTACTCATGGGATTTTAATGAAGGGATGCAAAAAAGAGTGCAGAACATTTCCAGCAGCACATCTGTGGTAACAGGGGCTATTGGCATAGGATATTTGTCTACTTTATCTTTATGCATTTCTATAGTCATGTTAAACTCAAATTAAGCAGATATGAAATTTACACAAAAAATTAAAATGAAAGCCTCCACATATGGTACAAAGACCACAAATTTCAAAACTTAAAAATTTCCCAAACAGGAGTTACCAAAGTTTTCTTTCACCACGATTCAGATTTGTCCCTGGAAGAAGATGCTGACATTTCATTGATCCCAAGAAATTTTGGGTTTCACTGAATTGTGTTTTCCAATAGAAAACAATATTGATATGGAGTTTCTAAGCAGTTCCAATCCCAAACCAACATTTGCAGCCCATAATTAGAGACAGGCAGCTTACAGTGGCTTAAATAAAGATACGAACTTTCTAGAATGTTAACTATGGGAGGGTTGGAGAAGGCATCATGAAGCTTGATGTGACCTTGTTTGCCTACCAGAAGCATGGGTTAAGAGAAAGCACCAGGTCAGGGATTTAGTGCACCAGCTCAGCAGTGACGACATCCCACCAGGGTTTGATACTTAACCAGACTCAAACTGCGGAAAACAGACGGTGTGAAGGGCAAGGCAGTCCTTCCAACAGGATCAGCATGACTAAATCATCTTCTTGCAGGCAACCTTAGCCAAGGACATGTATGACATGACAAAACTGCCCTACCCCTAAGGCTAACTCACAGTGTCGGGGCAACGGCTGATACCAGGACTGTGCGTGCTCGTGGGGGAATGGGATGGGGTGAAGAGGCAGTCCAGCACTCACTCACAGCAGTGGAGAGGTAAAATCCTGGGCTACAATCCCCAGTGGATGGCAAAGACGTAACTGAGAAATGGGCTGAGTTGCTAAAGATGTCTGTGTTTGTGTATTGCAAAACCAAGGGAAAGATTGGGAGAAACACATCTCCCAGTTTATGTTCTCCTTTCCAAGGACTTTGATCTTGCCTCTTATTCCTAAGATGAACACAGGAAACTTTATATCAGGCTGGTGCCTGCTATTTTCCTTGGGTTTAGGAGGCATCACTGTGTGCTTCACCCCTGGGAGCCCTCCGTTTGCAGGAGAGCTGGGAGAGCTTGTGTCTCGAGGCAGCGCTGAAATGAGGATCTTCTCCTGGATGAGCCACAAAGCAGCTTACTCCAGATGAGCCAGGAGGGGCTGAGCGGAAGCGTGTCTCAGCTGGAAGTCTCTCTTAGCATCTATTACAACAGCAGGGTTATCTTTGCTGCCGAAAGATGTTACTGTGAGCTATGACAAAGTCATTGAGTTTTACAACAACACTGGAAAACTAACTGCAATGAGTTTAGAAAGGATGCTCAGGGAATGCTAAGCCAGTCCCTTCCTGCCTTTAGTTTGGCACCACTCCTTAGACCTTGCCCTAAGGCATGATACACGAGTTTGGATTGCATGCACATGCACACACAAACACATGCACATTTTTTATTTTTGTAGGGTTGCTCACAAGGGTATGGCCATTGAGAGGTACTTTATTTTAGTGGAGAATACGGAATACTGAGTTGATTGGAAATGAAAGCGGGGTCAAAAGGTTCCACTGGCATTTTCCTGAATTCATCAAAGGACAATATCAATGGGCATGTGAAATCCTCAGCATTATGTAGCAAATCAGCCCACTAATGAGAAAACACACATGTGGCCAAAGCAGTGATTGCAGCTCAAGTTTCTTGGCTTTGAAACTACCACTCAAACTACAGGAGAAAGAGTTGTAGTTAGCAGAAATGCTACAGCTACTTTACCAGCACTCTCCCAAAGCCCTGAGCCAGAGTTGAGCCCTTTACTTGACAAAAGGCCACTAGAGTGGTGCCACCCCAGGACTGGTTTAGGGCAGTTAAGGGGTAGATTTATGCTGACAGACTGTCGTGGTTTAACCTCAGTCGGCAACTGAGCACCACACTGAGCTGCTTCCTCACCGCCCCCCTCCCCCCCGCCCTGCGGTGGGATGGGGGAGAGAATTGGAAGACCACAAGTGAGAAAAATTCATGGGTTGAGATAAAAACAGTTTAATAATTGAAATAAAATAATAATAATAATACACAAAGCAAGTGATGCACAGTGCAATTGCTCACCACCTGCTGACTGATACCCAGCCAGTCCCCAAGCAGCGGCCCCCCGAGCAGCTGCCCTCCAGTTTATGTACTGAGCATGATGTCACATGGTATGGAATGTTCCTTTGGCCAGTTTGGCTGTGCCCCCTCCCAGCTTCTTGTGCGCCTGCAGCCTTCTCAGTCGGTAGAGCATGGGAAGCTGAAAAGTCCTTGACTAGTGTAAGCACAGCTCAGCAACAACTAAAACATCAGTGCGTTATCAACGTTGTTCTCATCCTAAATCCAAAACACAGCACTGTACCAGCTACTAGGAAGGAAATTAACTCTATCCCAGCCAAAAAACAGGACACAGACTTTAGAGGAGGACTGGCTAGGGCACTGCTAGGCTCAAAGTCATGCCACACACCAAGGAAGCTGTTCAGGTACCTACACACAGGCATCGTAGACAATGCATGGGGTCAGAGATGCCTGTCAATGGTGGGTGGACGTGATACAGGAATACCGGGAACTCGTGGCACTTCTGTAGCAGTTGGAGGCAAGGTGGAATGCCTGAAGGTCTTTTAAATGTCACTGTGTTTCACAACCTGCATTGCTCCCAGGTAACTAAAAAATGCTGTGGGGAGATCTATGCCCACAGTAGGCGGTGCTCTAGGTTGCTGGAGAATACTAGCAAGGACATGTTTTCCCCATGGCACATCCCCTTCAAGAAGAGTCCCAAGAGGGGAAGGCAGGCCAAAGTTCAGCCTGCAGCTGGTACCATCCAGAAAAAAAAAAGAAAAGAAAAGAAAAGAAAATCCACAACGGCGATGTGAGCAGCAAGAGCTGGAGGACCAGCAAAGCATCGCCATTGCTGGGAATCTTGCAACAGCTGCAACTGCCCCGGAAATTGATTTCATTCCTTTCACAATGCCTTTTTCAGAGGGAAATTGGGGACCTTATTGTTATTTATTATGATCACAGCTAGATCTTCAGAGATTTCCTTAATTAGCATCATTAGACACACAGCTTAATCTTAAAATCCTGGGCTTGTCAGCATGGCAAATTAAAACTTTGGTTTTTTTCTCTTCCGTATGCCGGGTTAGAGAGTGTGTGAAGAAAAACTGGGGTCTCCTGACAGTTTCAGAGAGTGTGGGAATCTGTCTTTAATCTTTGATGACTAGAGCAGCATATGCAGAGAGGATGAGCGAGAAGGGTCAGTTCTGTGCCAGAGAGGAAAACCACGGGTCATTGCATTTAAAAGAAGACCTATCCTTTTGCACACCCGATGAGCTGAGCATACAGCCTGATGCCTCTCCCCCAGCAAGAGATTTCTCAAAACCCTCCAGGAACAATGGGGAAAAAAAACGCGCTCCAGCTAATGAACACTGAATTCTAGCAGAAAGAAACCCTACAGAAGTATCTGTGACATCCACATTAATAGCAAATGAGTTAGTTGTGATTGATGCTATTCCAGTGAACACCAAAGGAATTAATAATGATTAGGGCCATTATTTTAAAGCATTACCCCCCAAAAAAACCCAAAGGGAAAACAATTAGATATCTTCAGTGGTTATCCTTCACAGTATACTTACTGCAGTGATCAGACACGATATTATGCCTATTAATCAACAAAATGATGGAAAAGGATGTAACTCGTGTATATCCATGAGACAATCCTTAGAAGCACGTACCTTATTTTCTGGTCTGCTTATGATTCTGGTGCTGCCACAGAGAAATACATTGGGGTTTTTGTTTTCCTAGCTGTAGAAGGTGTCTCATGAGTTTGGAAATAGGTTGGAGAGTTGTTCATTAAAATGAAGAAAACAAATAAAACCACTCACACTTAGGGACAGATTTTGCATTCATAGATCATATGACCCTGCTTAGCCCCACTGGTTCTGAGGGAGAGCAACCAACAGCAGATCTTTCCACTTACTGTTTTTTTGTTTTAGCTCATGCGCTCCAAGCCCAGTAAGATCAGTTCTTCATCAGTAATGAAAGGTTGCAGTGAGACTTATCACTATATTGCAGGTGAGGAAACTGAGGCTCTGAGACGCCATAACGTTTTCCTGAGGTCACACACTAATCAGTGCAGAGCCAGAGTGAAATCCTGATTTTTGGCACTCTGCATTAACCACTGAGTTAATAATCTTTCTTTTGTTCATCTCTGATGCGTTGATTCACTTCTATCATCAGTGTGTCACAACCCAAAGTCATTGCTCATCTGTGTCGTGGTCTTGTAATGCAAAATGAGCTTTTAGTAATTCAGCTGAACCTAATGAGTGGGTTCAAACACAGATGCCAGCTGGGAAAAGGCTGTGGGGTGCAATCTCTCACCCAGACTACCCACCCCATACAGACGACATGGTGTTTCCATCTGTGTGATTCTTGCACTGACAACAGGCCAACACCAGCTGCAGTGAAAGGGAAACAATGCATTCCCGCACCCAGCAGCACCAGCGGGTACAGGCTCATGCCCAACTCAAGCCTGGCTGGAGTTAATAGTTCATATGGTTTATATACCTTCAGAATGGTTTGACTGGCCAGGACTGGTTGGGAGGAAAGATGGTGGAAAAGTGGGATTGGCCAGTAATGTGGTGTATCTGCATCCCCCCAGGCAGGGGCAGATGAGATTTCATTATATCTAAAGCCACAATATGCCAGAAGATGAATAACCACATCAGCATCTCTCTTCTCTTCCAGGGGGTAGTTGTTATGTCCACCATACCCACATTGCAGCTGAAGAAAGGAAAGGAGGCGAGCTTGAGCACAAGTCATTGACAAAACAGCATCAACTCTCAGGACTGTTTTCTTTTCCAAGCTAAACTTCAGCTGTAATTAAACTCTCCCAGACCGCGTACACTTGGCTTCCATTTTCCTTTTGAAAAGTGATCTGAATTTCCCAGCCAATTCTCTGCACCCCTCAGTCACAACTTTGATGATTAACGTCCCCAGGCTGGGCTGAGAATCCCAATAGGAGCCTGTAATCAAATTCCTCATTGATTCCCGTGATACAGGATCAGAAGCACAATGATGAAGCAATCCTAATTTTGCAGCCAGAGCCAAATGCCAATTAGATCCTCAGCGGGTGTAAACTGAGCTGGCATTGTTCTCCCTGGAAGAGATAATGCTGATTTACACCCAGAAGAAGGTCCACCATGCTGGCCTTTCCTGTGCTGTAACCCTGAGCTCCCGCTCTCTCGGTGGCCCAATGGCCCATATGGAGGCGGGCAAAAGTGTTTTTCCATGACTGTGGGTATCCATGTCTCTGGAGTAAATGGGAAATGATCTGCTTTCTCTGTCCCCATCAGTGGGACTAAGCATAGTCCTTGTTTTAAAGGTCCTTTTAGGCTGTCTGGAAGCACTAAAGTTTAGAAGTGGAAATACATCTGTCCATGCCTGCCCTTATTTCCAGCCTGAGCAACCCCCCCTGCCCTGGAGCTCCCTGTGGGGATGGCGTGGGTCAGGTTCCTGCACGCTTCTCCCTTGGGGAACATTCTCCTGGCTCATGGCAACAACTCTGGCTCTTCACAGCTTCCAGAGCATCATGGCACAGCTCTGCAATGCAGGACATATCCCCCCGCCTCCCCCGGCTGCTCATCGGTTGTCACTTAGCCCTTTCTTTCCACATCTGGGCTTAGCGCTGCTTTCAGAGACAAAATCCTTGTGATTCCACTACCACAGAAATCAAAGCAGGGAAGAAAAATAGAACCTTAAAATCTGTATTCAGAAAAGAAACGGTAGCTGCATAAGGCTTTGCAGAGCCACCCACCCATCTCTATCACACAGCGGCCGTCCCCACCGAGCACCTCCACTGTGGTGTGCTGCTGGCAGTCGCTCCGGAAGGTGTTAGCCTGCACCCGTACAGGAACAACCCACGTTGCAAATTGCAGAAGCAAACCAGAATATGTTCAGGGAATTAACTGTATGGAAAATTATCCAGGCTATTAAAAGCCACACGAACATGCTGAATATCATGCATTTTAAGCACACACAGAAAAACATCATTTTGAAGGGGATTATTGTTTAAATAGGCAATAGGGGTTCTAGCAGATAAGCTTCCCGCTCCTGTCTTCTCTTATTGTCTGGAGTACATTATCTCCACCATAATATTCTCAGCTCTCTCCAGGAGTTTTGTCAGAGTGAAATGCTATTTTAAAAGTATATGTTTATGTTTCAATAGACTTTATAATAGCAAACACATCCGCCCCAGACACAGTAAGTGAGAGGGAAAAAAAGGAGGAGGAAAATCAAGAGAGAGAGGTTGCATCTTCCCTGGTATTGAGTATAACAGGAATGAATGTTACCC
>NW_008825290.1:245472-267475 GCF_000699105.1 Pygoscelis adeliae | reverse complement strand
GGAGGAGGACTAGCTAATGTGCACTTGACAATGGGACAAGGAGCCAGCAGCGCATGCCACTCGGACAACAGAAGGTCTGCACAGGACTCGGGCCCCTCTGTAGTGTTCATTGTCCCACCAGTTCAACAGTCAGTTCATTGAATTTTCAAGCCTGAGTTTAAAAGGTGGGAAAACATCCCGATGCAAGGCCAAGTCGTCACAGGCTCCCGGCAATCTGCTCTGAACTGCGGAAAAGTTTGAACAACCCTGATCCTGCATCTTGCACTTGTACAGAGGCCTGGAGGCAGCCTGTTGGGATGCCTCTGTGTTTCGCTTTGCTGTGCATGTCCATGCACGTGTGTAGATGGGCCTGGCTGGGCTGTGGCATTTATACATGGGAGGGTGCAGAAACTACCCCTGAGCCTGTAATTCACTTTGGAAACTGTCAGACATTTTTACAATGTATTTCTGAAAGATATACTGCATAGAGCGAATTTCTAACAAGCTTCCATGTGATTTTCATCTCTCGAGTGAGAGAAACCTGATAAAGATATAGATCCATTCTCACATCTTGGCATAAAATCATATCTTATTGGTTTAGATCATTCTGTGTCTTATTTTTTTATAGTACTAGTGTTTTCTAGTTCCAGCAGAAAATACAAACACTCAAGAGATCTCATTTTTCTGCTAAATGGATTTTCATTCCACATGAGTTATCTCTCTCTAGATATAAACATACACACACAGATATACCACATACACCCCCTCACGTTAAATGCCAAAGACACCATTAAATGTAATGTTAAAATAAAGAATCCCCAGGCTCATGCTCAAAAATCCCCTCTTTTAAGCATTCACGATTTAAAAGATACTTAAATAGACGTTCTTCAAACTTGAGTCAATTTTAGCCTCTCTAGTGAAAGCCCATAAAACAAGCCGAGTAGTAATTTTCGGGGGGAGCTATTCTGGGAACAGTGCACGTGTAACAACTCTATTGTTATATATGGGATGAATGTGTTCTCTACTCATGCTCACCTAAGTTAAATAGGTCAGCTGAATGGAAGCAAACTCTCAGTAACCATAAGAATATATTACAGAAAGGAATTAATCTGAAAAGAGAGAAGCACTTGCTTCCTCTGCAAGAAAAAAGAGAAACTACAAAGGACAGTCTGAATACTGAATTTATGGCAAGCTTTTTCTTACAGACTCAGAGCCAAAAATCTGCTGTCAGTTACATTAGTATAAATCTGGAGCAGCTCCACTATCATCATTAGAGTTACAGGCCAATTATGTAATGAAAAGAAGTATTTCAAGCTTGCCAAAAATCTTAAATGTAGGTCCCACTTCAGGCCGTGCTGAAAGCCTAGATAAGTGGCCTGAATTTCAGCACACCCTTCACCAGCACTTCCTGTCACTTACCTATTATTATTACACCTATTAACAGTATATGTATAGATTTATACCATTACGCTGTTTATCAGGCATTATTTGACCTCTAGTTCTGGGAGTAAAGGAGAAGTCAACCCATTGACTTTCCATGTCTTTGATGTTAAACTCTACAGACAAAATATTATTTGGAAGAGCCTGATAGATGGCTGGATAAAATATCCAGAGAGATCTTAATGCATTCATTTGCCCTTCCTTTAAGATATGGTTGTCAAAGGAGATTGTATCACAAACAGTGCTGGCGAGATTCAGGATGACCCAGGATGTTTTAGGTGGCAGGGTCCAGAGGAAGATTTTCTCTAACTTTGAGAAAGTACGTTGTGCTGTTGACCTCTCGCTTCTCGCTTTTCCCCATGGCTTCCCAAGAAGAGGTTTCCGGGTAGCAGCCACTGCTCAATTTATAGCGGATTGGGCATTTGCACTTCCTGGTTTAGCTAAAAAGCCCAATCTTGGACACAAGCTGCATTTCCCTTTAAAACTTGTATTTAACAATACACAGAGGGAAAGGACAGGTTCACCAAGCAGGTATTCCGCCCCCCCGATTTCCCTCACAAGCTGTTTAAAAAAAAAAAAAAAAAGTAATTTTGATGAACTGGCATTTACCCAACAAAAATTCTGTTACCAAAGTCCTCCAACAGTTTCCGCCAAAATCTGAGCCCCTGCAGAGCTGCCACCCTGGCACACGCACATTCACATGTGCATACAGTGCACGCAGATGTATATATCTCTGTGCAGGTTTCGCAAAAAGTTGGTACTAAACTCCAGCCGTGGCTGGAGAGCAGGAACGCTAATCAATTCTTATTTACCACACCATTGAAAGGTAGAGTTCGCAGAGTGTCTGGTGTGGTCTCTTCCTCCATCTTCCTGAAGATGCAGAGTATGTAGAAATGTGAAGGGAAAAAAAAAAAAGGCAGGTTATTCCCAGGGGTGTAATTGACCAGCAGTGTCTGGATCATAGCCAGAAGATCAGAGGAAGAGAGGAGAGCACTGAGTAATGAACCGCATGCTTTTAATTTCACTTAAGAACTCAAAGCAGGAAAACCTGAGCTGTATCCATGGGGATTGCAATCAATAGCCAAGCAGATAACAAAGAACTGGTGCTCGGGATAGAAAACTGCCTGGGCCCATTAGTTTATTGCTCGGCCTTTCTTTGGGGACTCGCTCTTTCTTGCCGGTGTTTTTGGCTCCAGCTCTGAATCCTTCAAACACTAGGGAGCAGCAGCTTCCTTTGAAAACCTCCTGGCTGCACGGTGGGGCTGATGCTGTCAGCTTTTGCCGTGTGCCAGCCCTTAAAATAAAGAGAGAGAAGTGGGGGAAAGGGAGGGGGGCTGGTGGGAAAGCGTTCCTGATGATAATTTGATTGCATGCATTAATGATCAAAGTGTTGCAGACTAATTACCAACACTTACCTCTCAGATATTAAGTTATCATTTATTCCCCCCCCCCAGCTTTAGCTTTGTGTCTACCCCCTGTTCAGGGTGATCGTCTGCAGCCTGACACCTCGACCTGCACCCTGACACACTGACACCCCAGGCAGCCTGATGAGCTCGCACCCAGGCTCTCGGGGAGCATCCCCTCCGCAACACTGCCATGTGCTCCCTTTAGTGGATATTCTCCAATTTCAGGGGTCTTGGGGAACCAGGTCAGCCTGGGAGAGGGAAACAAGAGCAGGTTTTGCCATGATCTAGAAGGGTTATTGGGAAAAAAAATCAACCACCTCCTCTGCTTCATCGCATCTCCAAAGATTGATCCCTCAGGGTGGATACCTCGATGCAAGGTGCCTGTGTGGGAGTGGTCCCAACTGGGTACCCGTGAGCAATGCAAATAATGACAGTCCCAAACAATGCGCTTTTTGATGCTGCTTCCAGCATCCATTTTAACTAGACAAATGCCAGCCTGCTGCCATCTGGTAGCAAGAGGTACTAAATGCCTCAGTGAGGAGCAGAGGGAATCTGGGATATATTACCAGTTGTGAACAGGTTGCAGGGGAGGAGATTTCTTTTTAACCTGGGCTTTTCATACTCAAAAATGAACACAAAGGACTCTGGTAATGATGGGGACTGAGGAAATACTCCCTCAAATGCCCTTTCTGCCTCTACCCTGGCATGGGTAGCAGGCAGCAGGAAAAGCATCCTTGCCTCTTTCAGTGCCTCCTTTCTCTGGGGGAAGGGTGGGCAGGAGCAAATGCTGGGTTGGATTTTATTTTATGTTTTTAATTAGATTATCTTTAATTGACTAACACCTTCCCCTGAGCCATCTTGCTCTGCTCAGAGACAAAATACCACGGAATTGGCCCATTTTCCAAGAGCACTGTGGTATTTCCTCTCTTCCTGCAGATAAATAACCTCTATGCAGACTTGGCTACCTGCTTGCAACTACTAGAAATAACCAAAAAGCGAGGACCGGATTCACAACCAGTGGCAATCAGCTTAACCTGAGTGCTGTCAGAAGAGTTGCATGCCTTCTGCATGCTGCTAAGGAGCGCTGTTAATGTTTGCAAGGGACTATTGCTGGGGATCTTTGTCCTTTTCCACCCGACTCCTTTCACAGGGTGAAACTAAAGTTGTTGCTAAATAAAATCCTCAGAGCTGCTAGTTCTGAGGTGGTGCTTGAGACACAAGTAGGTCCACATGACCTACATGGCTCCTTCATTCTGGAGCATGACTGCGTCCGGGGAGGTTCCTGTGCATGCCGCTCAATGCTCAGCATCTCGGTGATGTTAGCAGGCAGCGGCACAATTGACTGAAAGCATCAAGAGCACGGTGAGGTGGTTTCGTTGGAGTGCATGCACAGCAGATGAGATGTCACTCTGTTTACTTACACGTACTGTGCACAAACTGCCCATTATTGGCATTGCAAAGTTACTGGCTGCAGGAGGCACAGCATCGTCTTTCAAAAGGCTGTAATGAAAGTGGATCAGACATTTTCCCTTCTCAGGGCAATCCTTTAGCATAAGCAGGGATTTAAGTGCGCATGATTCCCATTACCTGCAATTGTTATACTCTTTCTCACAAAGAAAGGGCTTTATAATTTGACCAGATCTGTCAAATGCACACACAGTGATTAAAATGGCCTATTAGATGATAGGGCGTTGCCCTTTTAGTGCTGAGGAAGGGCTCAGCCCTCCTGGGAGAGGATGATTCCAGTCCTGAACTGATAAACTGTGCTTGATCTTAGAAGAAACATTTTCGGGGGGAGTCTTTTCATATGGGCATGCAGCTATTCTACTTATTTTGTCTCAGGGTAGAGCCCAGCTTGTACCTGGGACTCCTCTGCAGCCAATGGGTTGATTTCAGGCATGACCTAGCTGTTCCTGAGCTTCACAGCAGAGCCAAGGGTGAACCAGGCCAGCAAAAAGCAGACCCTCCACCCAGCCAGAAGCTGTCTGTGTGATGCATCTCCCAAGCAGAGAGCAGAGCAGCGGGTCCAGCACCTGCATGCAGGAGCTGCGTGACAAAGGAATGTCTGGACTTTGTCCAGGCCACTGGCAGTGGACCATCAGACATCCGGAAATATGGTACGACATCACCCAAAGCAGTAAGGGAGTAAGTTAAAGTAGCAAAATATCTGCCAGATGCGAGTCTCTTTAAGCCCCTGAAAAGCTGAGCTGGAAGCCATTTTAAAGACGCATCAAAGACCCCTATGAGCAGCCAGAGATCACTTCCCCATCTCAGGCATTAACATTTGGTGTCAGCTCTGCTCTCACTACAAACATTAGAATAAGAAGCAGAAAATGGGAACAGAACAGGAAGTGGTGTAAAAAATCCAGTCCTCATAGTAGCCTTAAAAATTACTTCCGTGGTTCTCCTTGAAAGAGAAAGTGTGTCAAAAGCCTTTGCTGAGCTGACCTTGTTTCACGATGCTCTTCCTCTTTGGAGGATGCAAAGCTAGTAGACGAAAAGGGAATTTAATAGGAAGGAAGTGAGGAAGATGAAGAGGAATCCTGTATTGCACAGGAATGAAAGACAAGACTGAAAAAAAATTCTTAAAAACCCCATCATCATCATCATCATCATTCACTTAAGGATGGGTGAGGGTGTTGCTTTCTTTTGGGTCTGAAGGCAAGTTCTGGGTCTGTTGTCACTGAAAGATAAGATACTGCAAATAGCTTCTGATTCCTTATCCTCCCCATTTCCTGGGAACTCGTTGGTGGTGTTTCTCAGGTAGCAAGGCTGTCTGGCAGCCCCTGGGACTAAAACCTCTTCCAAGGATTCTGACGTAGACCCAGAGGGAAGACAAGAAGAAAAGGAGAAAGTCCTCTTTTTTTTCTGTTTTGCTGTTTCTTTCAGAACAACTGAAGAAATTATACAAATTGACTCTCAGGTGCCACATATTAATGAGCACTTGAGAGCTTCCATGTTTTTGGACTCGAAGGAGGAAGCAAACCAGCACACATACGAAAAAAGAAACGTGATGAGGCTGTGCCTCTCCACAAGATTAAAGCACAGCAGTAGTCAGGGAGGCAACTTTCTAGTGATGACCTCCAATGGATCCCATATTTATTCCCCTTCCATGGGTCTCTGCTCACCACTCAGAAAGATGATCTTTCTAAATGCCAACTCATCCAACCCTACCCCTGATCGGAGGAGAATTCAGTCTGGCTCTTGCCTCCGTACTGGCAATAACGATTCTTCAAATGGAAATTAGCCGACAGATTTGATGATGATGCACGAGCCAGAAGAGAATACAGCTCACTCAGCGATCTCCTAAGGGAAAACAGGAGTAAAAATCCATTTGTGTTTGCAAACAAGATATGTCTTGAACGTTCACTGGGGACCTCTTGAGCAAGGAGGTGCCAATTTTACTGTCGTTTTTCTAGACATCACATAAAACCTGCAGCCCAAGTGCATGAGGTATTTTATTCTCCAATAAAGACCTTTTGCCCTTGTGTCCTATACTGAAAGTGTTTCAATTCCTGGAGGAATTTTTGTCCTTCCTAATGTGATTACTAATCTGGGGATCTCTCATGCGGAAAAGGAGAAAGGGAGTCCACAGTTTGTGTATTTGCCTTCTTTTGCATTCAAGGCTGCAGATAAACACAACTGTTTGTCAGCCACACGGCTGTAGATACTGGCTCTTCATCAAATCTATCAGGATCACATGTAGGTCAACAAGGTTTTCGCAACAAGACGGGGGAAGACTCAGGCCTCTGAAGACCTTACCTTCCAGTAGAGCCAGTGAAATTTAGGACTTAGGCAGCTCTGAGAAGGTACTCCCAGCTCCTTGCAAAGTTAGCTCCTCTTGAAAATACCTCGAATGCACATTTTACCCAGAATTTACCCAAAACCTGGGTTTGACTGATAAACTGAAGGGTTCCTGACAGTGTATTGTCTTTTCGCCCCCACAAGCCTGTAGTTCTGAAAAGGTACCTAGCGGCTAGGACAGACATTTAAGATTAGAGGCAGAAAGCTGTTAGTGCTCTCAATTTCTAATTAAGGAGTAAAAATCTATAGCAAATTAGCCATCTAAATAGGAGATAGCACCATAAATACCTTTGTAGACCTTGGGCTAAATCCTTTTGCTCCCACTGTAAACGACTGTTACCCTGTGCTCAACGTTTATCTCCACAAGTGGATCTAATGTGAGAAATCTTCATCAAATTCAAATGACGAGTATAATTTTACAGAGAAAATTAATGAGAAGCCTAATTTAAGACCATGGACACTAACTCAAAGGAAAATTTAGCCTGAACATCTGAAAGCACTACATAACAGGTCTGTGAAACTGGAGATGTGTCGCTCCACAGAAAGAAGAAAAAAGGACATTTAAAACTAGTCTGGAGAAAACATCATGGCACTGAGGGAGAAGCCTGTGGTGAGAGGGGAGGATAGGAGGAGTAAATAAGGCTTTTTGTCCTGAATTTTTGTCCTCGATGAAGGGGAAAAGCCTTCCTGAGTTTACAGCAACAAACAGAATGTTGCTGCAATCTCTTTTCATTTAAATTAGCAGGTCATCCTGGGAGACGCAGGGAGGAGGAGGAGAGAGAGGAGGGGACCTGTTTCAAATGACTAAAAGAAAAGCAAGGACATCTCAAAGGATGAAGCGAATTACTCAGAAAATGGAGTTCACTTACATATGCCAACTTAGCATAAAAAGGCACTAAAACACAGAAGTCCCTGAACAAAATACAGTGAATACAGCAAGTTGGAGACGTGGTCACAGAGAGTTTGTATCCAGGTGCTGGCTTAGTAATTGGGTCAATGTCTGCAGATTCATGAGTACAGGTGTCCCACAGGGAAGCAACAGAGCATGCTCGTAACCTACCCTGTATCTCCTGAATCCATCATCCATCCCCAGATAGCTTAATTCATTTAGAAGAAAAAAAAAAAAATCATTTGTTTCTAAACCCCAAACGAGGCAACAAATTTGACAGTGAAAGAGAGAGAGAGGCTGGCTGTGTGTCCTTGATAGGCTCTTTGCTTTCCCTGGGTAAGCCATGAAAGGTAGATTAAAAAAAGAAACTGTTGTTTCAGACTTGCCTCCCCAAATTTTTCCCTTGTCATATCTATTCTGCTCTGTTCTCCAAGGGTTCCTGCGGGCTGTCTGTTGCTCCTTGAAAGATCAGCCTTTACAAAGGCTGAAAGCAGTATGCATTTTGCCTCCTGCCAGCATCCTGTTTGCCGAGCCATCTTGCTGACAGCATGCGGACAGCAGATCTGAATGTGCCCCATGGCATGCTAATAAGCCAGGACGATTTGAGGAGGAGGGCTCTGGAGAGGTCTGGAGTGCCTGCAGGCTCACATGGGGGTAGGTGAGCATGCTTGTCTTCAGGATGACCTAACAGAAAGTCCTCACAATCCTGTTGTCCTCCTCGCTCTCTTCTACCAGCGCCTTGCATGACATGACTAGCATCTGCCACAGGTTCCTCTCTCCAAGGAGAGAAACCCTTGTACAGCCAGCAGTTTTATTAGGGGGTCCTTTTTTTAATGTTCAAGCTCCTTCATGGTAATAGGAGAGGAGGTGGGTAGAAGAAGGGGCCCATCTGACACTTGGAGAGGGACTCAGCAAGCTTTACAGTGGTCTTAATGGCTGTGGGATTTGCTGGCAGCTGCAAACTGAACTCTAATATGGAGAAGCTTCCTCCTGTGGTTAAAGAGATCATAAAGGACAGGTGTAGAAAAATAAGTCTGTAATACTAGAGAGTCTCTGAGAAGTGTGAAGACCCATAGGAAAGACCTTGCAGCCTAGACCAGTCACTGTGGTGGCATAAATTAGAAGAGGATCATATCCAGACAAATTAGTAGCTCAGAAGTGCAAGGGGCAATTGATACCTCTCTAACAGTGCTGCATGTGAGCAGTGTTTTCCCCAAAATATCAGCCCAGACTAATGAAGTTGTCTCATGTTATTTGCACATACACTGAAATCACACAGTCCAGTCTAAGGATTATAAGACAATGACTATTGTAAATGTAAGATCATGAACAGGGTCAAGTATTTGTCTTCAAAGAAATTTTGCTATTAGAGAGGGAGAAGAAAACAAATCAAGCAAATTATATTTGTTTTAAAATGATCAATCTCCTCATCTGACTCATTTGGCCAGTTTCCATGCTTGTCGGGTCTGACTGCCTATACAATTCTCCATTGTTTCTAATGACCTGTTCAGACTTGCATTAATTGACCCACTCAGACATCTTTCATTAGCCTTCTTATTTTAATAAAAAGCACTTGTGAAGTGTATAAATACTGAGATGAATCAAGATCAAAAATACAGTTAAAGGAGGTTCTTATTTAGCTGTTTCCCCTCTTGCTTTTCTCTGGGTAATGGCTACAAGCGGGCAACTGGCAGTAAAGGAAGATACAGTGCAACATGAATGTTTCCTAATTGCTCCTTCTGGTTACAAAGAAAAGGCACAGCCAATAGCTGCACCTTCATCAGAAGGGCATTAATTCACAGCCCATTGTGTTTATGGCTATCTTGGATCAAGCCTTGAGATCATTTTAAACCTGTTGTAAATACCCTGAAAAATGGGTAATTAACAGTCCCTTATGAAGGTATTTCCTTGACGACCTGAAGCCATAGGTGGAGCATTTGAAGGCATCGGAGACGTGTTTAACTGTCTTGCAAGCTGGGAGAACAACATTCAAATTAGTAATAAACTCACTGGCACCTCCAAGCAAGGCCAGTGGCTGGAAAGGCAGAACTCCCATCAATTTTTCTTGAAATATCTGTTGGAGAAACTCAGCATTCAATCGCAATCCGTCCTGAAGTTCACTGAAACTTTTCACTCCCCAAAATTCCACTGTGGGCGGAGGATTTGTGATGTGTGCAACTTGACTGCGTCTTTAATATTGGCTATATGCACACACTACATTAGCTCAGTAAGGACTGCTTGGAATTGCATCTAGGAAGCAAGCCGTGGACCCCAAAAGACCTTTCTCTGCAGGTGTTCAAGAGATGATGAAGCCATTCACTTTGATGCCTATGCTCAGACCTGCTCAGCCAGATGCCTGGACCTAGCAGCAAATAGGGCCAGAGGTGGTGGCTATCTTAAAAGACCATCAGATTGAGGGTGACGTAAAAAGATGACTAAGAAAGACAGACCAAAACCAAGCCTTTGGAGGACAGCACCTCAAGGGTAGCTCAGCACATCCAAGTAACTGATGAGGATGGCCAGCATCTAGGCTTGACAGACACATGCTTAGACCTTCTTATTCATTCATCCTCCTTTTTTTCCTCATTCAATGCCTCATTCCTATGCTAAAATGCTCTGAATGGGCAAGTATGGCAAAATTAGAGGGCACTGTAGGAGTGAGAGAGGGAGAACCAGCTAGTGGCACCTTGGGGAGAAAGAGAAACACGTCCAGAGTATGCTGGGAGGGATCTGCTCAGAAAAACCCTGGGGAAGTCTGCAGCCAGCCCTGTAATTGTGACAGTCTTAATAATAAAGCAGGAGCACTGTAGAAGGCAGATGATCCAGAAGAAGCTCAGGGATTAAGGAGAAAGCTTTGCAGAATTTTTGAGACGCAATCAGATGTGCTTTAATATCAGCCAATGCTTCCTGGAAAAGAGTGAAAAAATAATCTGGTGTAAAACAATTCTTCCCATTTTGCCTACTTAGCTTTTAGTATTTCGGGGAATTTTTGATCTTTCAAGCACAATTAAAGGGACTGGGAGGGGGGACTCCGTTCTTTTCCTCTCCACAGGTTCCAGGTTGAATTAGCTCAGTTTTCAAGTCAGTTTCTTTGTTTTAATAAGATTGCAGTCATATGTTTAAGGGTTTTATACTAACATAATTATGTATATAAATCAATAGAAATGCATATTATCAAGTAGGTACACAAGTACACATTATAAAGGATACATGTTTTTCATACGGCAATCATTACATACAGCTTAGCATTTTGGTGATTGACACAACGTTATTATAACTAAATTGGAAAGCATCTTTTTCTGTAGCACCTGCCTCGCTGTTGCAGAGAAGACGGATGGGAGTTGTGAGACTCCCCACACTATCCCTTCCCCTTTTATTTTGCATTAATGCTTTGACAGGGGAGAAGGCCCCACAGAGAGCAAGAGTGGGCAAATCTTTAATTTGGAGTCTGGTTTTAGGTGTCTTTATGCCTGGGCCATGTGTGCACCAAGTCACGCCAGGCTGCACAGCTTTTACTTCTTCCCTGCATTAAGAGGTTGCACATACTGGTAGAAATCAGTGGGCACCAGGACATCTTCCTGAAGTGGAGGACACTGCAGTTCCCATTGAATTGTGCCCTGAATGCTGGCAGGTACAACCTGTGACTCACGTCCACCTGGGGTCAGCAGTCTTATTTTAGCACTGGCGTTAGGGGGTCTCCTGCAGCCTGCTCTCTTTGCTCACTGCAACTCCTCTCCGCCTTATCTGATTCCAGCCAGTAGTATGGATGGCCATTTTGGCAGGGTTATCATTCTCTGTGGTACCCTGGGGCCCAGGATACATTTAGACACTGTAATAATACTGATAACGGTAATAATAAATAAAGCTGGAATCTTGGGAGGACATTTATTTTAATGATTCCAGCTCTGCCTGCTACATTCAGAAGTAATATCAGCTATCTGTCTACATCTTCTTTAATCTGGCCAACTAATTTGAGGTAATATTTATCACATAAAGGCTCTGGGTATTTGCAAATACCTCTTCTGTCCATTCATAAGACTCAAAACTTGGATTTCCGGAAGCAGAATATTGCCAGGGCTAACTAGCCCAGGCTCGAGGCATTTTCAGTTTTGAGCTGTATCCCGCAAGTGCTGAGCACTTCTCCCTGGTGCTGGGCTTGTTCACCACCCCCAGCCTTCAAGTAGAACATAGAGATTAATACAGGAGTTGAGCAGGGATACAGTGATACATATCCAAATAATCTCCCATCCTCCAACTCTTCATGGTTCAGGGATGTATTGAGCCAGAGATGCAATGTCTTCCTAGTTAATAACCCAGGTGGACTCCTCTTCCATGAACATGCTCGTTCCCTCCCTGAACCTATGCAAACTTCAAGCATTCAGAATTTCCTGTGGGAATGATTTCCACAGCTTATCCACACGCTGTGCTGAGGACAACACCCTTGTCCTCACTCTGTGCCTGCTGAGTGCTCACCTCATTTGGTGCTCCCTTGTTCCTCTCTTGGAAAAAATGGGGAGTGCCTGGGACCCCTGGTTTGCAGAGTTCACCATAAGAAGATTTAAATCTGGCAGTGGATTCCTGAACCTCTGTGGAAAACCCACTGAGCCCTCATGCATCTTGCAGCAGCCTGAGAGACATGTCGAGGGAAATTACTGGGCAGCATCTCATCTGTGCTATATCTCTTAAGAAGGGTCTTGGTGAGCAATTCAGAAACAAGCGTCTTTCAGAGGACCGAGGCCTCCTTTTTTGCCTAACAGGTTGTGCTCTCACACTCTTTTTCTCTCGCCTTGTCATCCAGTGCGATGAAAATGAAAAGCAGCTGAACTTAAATAAGAAAAGTCCTTAGGGACTATCAAAGGGCACAGAACTTGGGGAGAGGGAGGGAAAAAAGTATTTGCATAGTCATCATGACAGTCGCCAGAGTAACAAACAATTAGGTTCTTCCTTGCTGATGAATTAACAACACTTCAGCTGCAGTCTCTATCCAGGAGAGTCAGGCAGGCCTTCAGGTGTTTAACTAGCACTTGCAAAAATCTTCAAAAAGAGGAGAACTTCACTTTAGAGAGAACCTGGCCTCCCTCAGGGCATCCCTGGAGAGATAACTCCTCAACTCACCCACTCAGCTAATGAGCATCAGTGCTACTCTGTGCAAAAACTCCTCAAGGTGAATGCATCTGATAGGAACATACACAGATACAAAGCCACACAGAGGAAATCTTTGTTTCCCACAGAAGAAAAAAAAGGGTGTATGTGTATGGGAGAGTGCCCTTTCTTGTCCTTCATTCCCCCATCTTCCTTGCAGGCGTGAACTGCTTGAATAAAAAGGGACAGTGTTGAAACAGGTCTACAAATGCAGGCTTGTTTATCAACACATAGCTAAAGCACTACTGAAACACTATCTTAATTAATAACATGACCTTGTTAAAAATGGCACCTAACTGCACGTGCTAATTCCTGCTTATTTCTAAGTCGTGTTTGCTCCCTATTCCCAGTAAAAACAAGTGTTTACTCATCAACTCAGCTCCACAGAGTGCAAAGGCAAATGAGCCTGTTACCTTCCCGATTGCACAACCTCTATTGATGGCATAAGGCATGGAAAAAGCAGGGCTTGATTTTTCCAAGTCCCAAGCAGAGTTTCCAATGACTGCTCTTAGGGAGATCATCTGCCAGCCCAGGGCTTGGCTCTTTTGGTTCTGCAAGTGGATTGAATGAGGCTGAAGATCACATCCCTGCTGGTGATCTTTCCTTGCTGTTGTTTGCGGGATCCCCAGCCTCAGAGCAGCAGGTCTCCCCCTGCACCAGAGCAGGGGACATGTATGGGAGTGGGAAATGTGGGGTTCCCTCTCTGGGACCCCATGGGTCTTCTGCAGTCTCAGACTAAACCCTAATGCACAATACTGTCTCCAGAGAGCATATGTTCCTAGAGAACCTGCTGCTCTGGGAACCTTTCCATGGACATGCAATATTCCTCCATTTTTAAGGGGGGCGAGTGGAAGAATTGAAATAGCAAAACAAAACTGAGAAATCCTTTCTGTCTCCTGGTATCTTTGCTATTTCATTGCTTTATAATAAATGCACTTTCCCAGCTGGCCTGAGGGCCCCTCTCTCCTGCCTGGGCAGAGGTGCTATTCATTCACGGTTCACGGGGGAGGGAAGGAGTCACACACTCTCCTTTCACAGTCGTATAGCCCAGAATCAAGAACTCTCCGCAAGACACTATCTAATCAAAACCAGATGCTCCCTCAGGGCACCATATACATTTAGGAAGCAAGGACAGTCAGCCCTCCATGACCAAACTTCTCAATGAAGGAGAGAACGGTCCTTTTTCCACCACACTCCCCAAGCTTGCTTGAAAAACAGAACAACATTTTCCTCTCCTCCTCCCCAGTTCCCCACCCCCAAGTCCCAACACGAAAGCAAACAGAGAAACAGCATGCTCATAGCTCACCCTGGCAGAAACACTGCTCAGGGGATGCACCTATCTCTAATTCCCTGCTCAAGACAAAGAGACTCTGAACATAACAGATACATTTCTTCCTGACTTCCCCACAGTGGGGCTGAGGGAGGACATCCACAAACAAGGCAGCAAGTGCTACTAGCAAGATGAGAGAGATGACGAGGGAGCAGGATTCCTGGGTTTTGTTTCCAGTCCTCCCACTGCTCACTGTAGGGAGTGTGGATGAGTCATGCTTAACCTCCCTCCAGCACAGTATATTTAATGCCATCTGGGTTTATTTTTGTGAAGTCTCAAAAAACTCATGCTCACTTTCACTTTGTTAGTGTCCATGTGCAAGATGCAACAAAAGCTAGTGCCTGCCCATCTCCGAGAACGCACAATCCTTGCACATGACAAAAGAAGACCCCTGGCACTGCTTGTGACCTCGGCATGTGGGCTGAGTGAGGTCTGAGGATCCCAAGCAGTGAGGTGGAAGTTGCAGTGCAACTCCTGAGGTACAGGGAATGGTGTCTGTCATGTCCAGCTTTGCCAAAAGGTTGACATATGGAGGAGGATCTTGGGAGGAAAGAGATACTGCTCTTCTTCACTTTTCAGTCATCCAAGGCATCATCTTCCAACATCTGAATGATGGGGAATGGGTTGTCCATGGGATAATACTGGTAGGACAACTTGATTTCACAACTGCCAGCTATAACTCACCTTCCAGTGCTAAAATCTCTGGGGCAGAGGCAGTCTTCGTTCTACCTATGTTGTGCCTAAGACCGCGAAGGCCTTAAATCCTCATTACAGCCTCTGAGTACACCCACGGGACAAATGTTGAGAGAAGCAGCAGGTTTGCAAGGAGCAAAGCAAGAGTAAGACTGTGAGAAGGAGGAGCCACTGAGAATAGGGAGTTAGAATTAATGTGTTATTCCCAAGAGTGTTTTTCCTGCTAAAGCAAAGGGGTACTTAAGGATGGGCCTTAACACCTTCGGTGTAAAGCACCCTGAAGTGGAGCATGCCAGTCCTGCCACCCCACTGTCCTGGTCCTTGGCGAGAACCCAGGACTTTCACCCTTCCTTCTCCATTACTCGTGGCTTCTGTGACACACATGCTGCTTCAAGAGGCAAGGAAGGGGACAGCTCAAAATGGAAATGAAAGTATTGAAAGGGATGATTACATGTGGGAGAAAAACAAAAAGCCCACTTTCCTCCTCACAAAGGGAAGCTGCTGGCTGATTGCTTTAGGCAATACACAGAGGTTGCTTTGTAACAGTTTTCTATCCAGGGTTCTCCTTTAACTGCTGCAATAGAAGAGGAGGGAGAAAGAAAGAATGGAAGTGGATTCAAGGCCTCTACACAGAGAAAACACCAGCCCACCTTACAAGGCTTTTATCCACTCTTGTAAAAAATAACTAGATCTGGTTGAGGCTTACAGAGCTCCCAGTTCTCATTGCTACCAACTACCAAGCCCAGATGGCCATCCCGGTTCCCTCTGGAGTCTGCCAACCACCTCTTACCCCTTCTCTTCCTCTCAGTGACTAGGTTTTCTGTAGCCTTCCTTGCACAATGTCACTGTGTCAGATCAGACTACGTGGTTGGCCGGTGTCTCCCCACGCTGTGAGAAAACAGCCATATTTTGAATGCTACCATCACCTCATCTAGCTAAAAAAGGGCTGGAGGAGAAGAGGTAAGAGCAGGAGTGTATGAAGCAGTAGTAAAGATGATGAGAAAGATATGACCAAATCTGGGAGATGTACTAGCTATGGTGATGGGCAAAACTCCTTTGTTTTTTAACTGTACGACCCTCCAATGACTTCTTTCCTTCTCATGACAACGTTAGTCACAGACTTGCCAGTCCATGTAATAAACTTGGCACCATGGGAAGCAGCCGTTCATGCCAGCTCTCCTTCAAGACCCTCTGTGTCTCTCCAAAGCCATGTCCTTCCAGAGCCTCTCATTCCTCACCTGGCACTGAATCCTGTATTTTACACCATCACTCTTCCCACTGGCCACACATACATTTTCAGTAAAGATTTTAGCTGCTAAGAGTGGAAAAGCCAGGAGAGTGGTGTTCTTCTCATGCGTATGAACTTCTCTGTGTTGCCTCCTTTAGGAACCAATCCAGGGTTTCCAAATCTCGCAGCCTGATTTCCAATGCACAATGATTTACAAGTGTCCCCATTGTCTTACCCATGGACTCTCTTTACATCCTGTTATTTATTTTGGGGAAGCACATTTTCCTTTTGAATGATGTGAAAGCATTTGCCTGACATGATGGGAATTTATGAGTTGTGACTCCCGGCTCCTCCCCTAGGGCCCATGAAAGCGGTGCATTGCAGGGGGCGAGAAGGGGAGAGCAGTGTTTGCAGACAGAACCAAATGGACACGGCTTCCTGGTGACAGGAGATATTTATGTATTTGCCAACATTTTAGTATAAAAATAAGGAGAGTTACTGAGGTGTGTGTGGGATTACGGAAGGAACAACAAACTCAAACACAGCCATCAATCTCCTGCCTGCCCGGGGTGGGGAGTGGAGGATGGACCTCAGTTACCCATCGTTGCAAGCAACCATTACATAAGGATGCAGATGATGGAAAATTTTCCCGGGCTCCTGCTTTTTTTTTCTCAAGATCTTCTGCCCAAGACCTTTGCATGGAAGAATGCCTCAAAGTAGACAAGACCTGCTGTTCTGGTTTCAGCTGGGATGGACTTAATTTTCTTCCTAGCAGCTGGCACAGTGCTGTGTTTTGGATTTAGTATGAGAATAATGTTGGTAACACACCGATGTTTTAGTTGTTGCTAAGCAGTGCTTACACTAGTCAGGGACCCGTCGGCGGGTGGTGAGCAATTGCATCGTGCATCACTTATTTTGTATATTCTTTTATCATTATTATTATTATTATTATTTTCCCTTCCTTTTCTGTCCTATTAAACTGTCTTTATCTCAACCCATGAGTCTTACTTTTTTTCCCCTGATTGCCTCCCCCCTCGCACTGTGTGGGGGGAGTGAGCGAACGGCTGTGTGGCGTTTAGCTGCCTGTCAGGTTAAACCACAACACCTGCGTATACTAATGCATTATCAAAAGTGGCGCAGGAACATGGAGAGATGGGGTGGTGTTTTCCTGTGCAGAAGCTTCACAAAGAAGAGAGAGCAATTCAGGCTCGGTGATACCGTTACTCCTTGGTATCTGAAGGGACTCAGCACCGGGATCGATGGGCATGTTTGTCAACTGCATTATAGGCAATGACTATCAACTTGTGCGATTGTTAACTGGCAGCCTTTCACAGCCAGAGTGGTTAGTATTATTAATGTTCAGTCCCATTAAAGAAGTCCTAGGTTGCTTCCCTTCCACTTCTACCTTTTGCCTTTTCTTTCTCCCTTGCTTCTCTCTTTCTCTCCCAGTGGTGTCTTTCTTCCTGAGCTGTCACTGCAGATGAGGGCTGGAATTTCTGCTTTTTGGTTCCATTCCACACCAAAGGTCTCACCCAGGTCAAGAGCCTCTCCAGCTGCATGGGGATGGTACTGAGAGCACTTCAGGCTTTTATGGGCTTGGAGAACATCCTTGTTGACTCATGAATTGCTGTTTATGTGCTCTGGCGTGGAATCCAGTGGCCCCCCAAGTGTGTAATGTGTTCCTCCACCACCAGGTTGCTCCCTGAGTTTTGCGGGCAGTAGCTTGGGACCCCATACAAATGCAGCATCTTCACAGCACCTCTGAGAGGTAGAGGTGGTGGCACAGAAGGATCAGCCAGGGTTCCCAGGAGCTCAGCACAGAAGAGGAGGGTGCTATAAAGGGGTAATTGTGCTGTCAAGAAAACTTGAAACAGAACAAAAAGTGTTGATTTTTAACTATTTTTGGGGGGGCTTGCTTGCCTCTTCTGTTTTTTACTTGTTTCAGTAACAAGTCATTAAGCATTTGTGTGTATGTGGTGTTCACAAATTGTTTGTAGATAGTCATTTGGCTTGTACCATTTTGTGCTTTAATTGTAAAGGATGAGCATTTTATGGAAGCATATTTCAGCTTATAGGCCACCCTGAGGATACAGCTGTCTTGTAATTCACAGTGTGTTACTGGTCAATGAAGTCTCATGATATTTATTTTATCTGTAAAAACAAAACTTCACTTTCCAAAAGCTGAACATGTCCCAGCACAAGAAGAGGATTCTGGGTACTCACATTCAGATGCTAGTTCCCTTTACTGCACCCTTCATGCAAGCCTTCTCAAGGAGGTGGATGAAAGAGGCACGGACATGGGTCAGTCAACCCACTGCTGCAAATTCAAGACATCTCTGCCCACCATGTGTTGTATTTGTCTGACAAAAGCACCAGTCAGTTCTCTAAGTCGCATGTGTTCTCCTGAGGGATCTGCAATCCAGTTGCATTTGTCCCGACACACGTGGCCTTGTCACACTGGCATGGCAGGAGAACAAAACCTTTTGACTGCAGGCTTTGTGCTATGAACTCCCCATGAGAGGCTGAGGAGAAGATGCTTCCTGCAATGAACAGTGCCCAGATAAAAAGGAGCAGCTCCTGACACTGTACGTCTTATTAATTTCCCTGTTTTCACTCTGGCCGTGCATCCTGGAGGAGTGATGGACTGCTGGCTCTGCAGCTACACTGCCCCTTCCATCCTCCCCTCCCACCCCTCTGTTCAAAACCGACCAGCTGTGCACTGAAGACACAAATAACAGCTCGAGTGAGAGTCAGCGGCAGAAAGATGGGAAAGGAGGGTGGCTGCGTAGCATGCAGGGACTCGAGGCGTGCAGTTGCCACATGAGATCTGAAGCACACCAGCTGTCGGGACCCACCCCTGCAATCTGCCGGTGCACACAGCACCGCAGACAAGGGCTTTAAAAAGGGGGGAAAACCCCCCACAATAGCAGTAAAAATTATTTACCCAAAGTTCAGGAACCTGTTATTAATGATTTCTCCAAGACCTGCATGCCAGTGCAGTTATAAATGCCCACCATTTCTTTGCTGCAAGCAAGAGCGAATGTGGAGCGAGGCAGCACATCACAAACAACTTCTGAGCACCACAGTAGTTGCCTGTCCCCACTGCCCTCCCAAGCAAGGATATGGGCAGAGTGCATGCAGGGACTGGAAACCTGTGTACCTTAAAGCCCCTTGAAGCCTTTCTGATTTGAAGCATCTTCCCCCAGATTCCCAGCAGATGTGCAAACCTATATAGACAGAGTGTGTTTTCTCAGCGGAACCACAGCCCATGGATGAAAAGCAGTTTCAGATGACTGCAGCTGTGGGGCACAGCGAAAGACTTTCCCACAGAGCATATGCTACTGCTATACTGCAGCGTACAGTCTGATGGTATTTATGGTCAACCCATGCTTGTGGGTACAAAAGTGGGCAAGCTAGAGGCTAATTCCCTGACAATGCACGCTCCACCGGGCCTGTGGGGCATCTGCATCAGACATGCTCAGATAACCCAGCACTGATGGACTTCTTCAATGTATTTATCCTCTAACTCCTCATTAGATAAGGAACATTATAGATGATGAACTAAAAGGAGAGTCTAAGCAGGGGAAGAGCTGTACGCTGGAAGACTGAACCAAGTAGCTGATCTCTCTGCTCTGAACTGGTCTCCTGAGGACCCCAGTTCAGCTACTGGTGTGACCCTGGTCCTGGGCTGAATCTCGTCTTCACCATGGGGCAGGTCTCCCCAGGGTAAAGATCTTACATTCAACACACGCCGCAAAGCTATCCTGCCAGTGGCCTGCCAATATCTTTTCTAGGGATAGAAAAAAAAGTCTTTTTTTTGAGTAATCTTTCCTTGGCTGAGACTGCTACCCAGGAGTTGTCCTTATCATTGTGTTTGTAGTTCCTGCCTGCCAAACAGGAACTGGATTTTAATCAACAATTTGTTTCCCTTCAGGGCATCAAGCAGTCCTGCTTAGACTTTGGGATGTAACCAACACTCCCTTACCCTTCATTCATGCAAATGAGCAGTGCTGTTGCTTAGTAGTGATTTCTAAGCAGCTATGAGGCTAAAACTGGCCATTTACACAATTTCCTCTGAGGATACAGGAGATAGGAGGGAAAAGCAAGGCCAGTATTGGGGAAGGCAAGGGCTGAAGCCTTGTATCTCTGTGCCAGCTGCTGGAACTCTGGGAGTTAGAATCACCAGCACTCACTGAAGAATATGGGGAAAATAAATGGCAATAATAACTTTTCAATTGGGATCTGAATTCTCTCACTCCCGCTTTCCTTTAGGTCCCTTCCAGTTGGGGCGCATTTCCCTGAAAATGGGTCTAGACTAATCTAGGAATGACACCATGGGACATGTCACAGGGGATTACCTCTAAGTGGGTCACAACAAAATGCAAACCAAGAGCTTGCACAGAACAGTACCTATGCAAAGCAATTCCCTCTAAAATGCCTGTTTTCCAGGAACAAAACTTGAGGTGATTATTGTTCTTTTTCTGGAGGGATGGAAAGATGGTTTTGATTCTTTTCTGCGGCATCTTTCACAGCTGGAGGTTGGCTTCCTTGTGGGGGATCCGTTCCTCAGTCCTGTCCCAGCAACTAGCCTAAAAGTCTCTCTGTTGAACACACACAGATTTGGGGGATGTAGGTAACATTTTTGCCTCTTGCAAAGACATGACCACCCTTGCTCACACGGATTGTTCTTGTGCAAAGGGACTGGAGCCCTCACCATGGTAGTGTGCTAATTCTCAGTCTTACTTTCAGCTTCCTGGATTTAATCTAAACTTTTCTGTGTAACACTAACGTTATGGAAACTCAGTTGTAATAGACGAGGACCATTATTGTTCTTCAGGTCAAGCAATCAATGCAGTAATTTCCTTCCACTTTAATGCTATTACTTGGCTTAATCATTTCCAGTTGAGTTTGCATGAGAATCAAGTTGAAACTGTTCCTGGTCACATTTACCTGGAAGATTTTCAAGACTCTCCTCTAGAAAATCAAGACTTTCTTCCGATGAGCTTTAATTAATGGTGATCATGATTCTGCTACTCTCTGAGGATTTCTTATCTTCCGGAGATGTCACCAAAGACACTCAGGGGATGGTGTAACTCACTGTGTATTTCTGTCTGAGAGAGAGCTCACTATGGCCTTGGATTGCAGCCTGAACACATTTTTGGTTAGCTTTTTAGCAGCACAACTATAACAGAAACAACCCCCCTCTTTTATGGACAGTCACATCAGCCCTCAGTGATTAAGGAAACCCAGAACACTGCCTGGAAAGCAAGGCTTAAAACACTGCCAGTTTTCTTCCATAAATCCTGTTCCTTAAACAACACATCCATATATAATAGTTTAAATAAAGCAGGGACAGATGCAGTCCAGAAACAGAAAGTAACTAAAAAGGATGCCATTATTTAGGGCCTTCCATAATAGAACTAGCATGGCTTATATATTGGTTCAGGGGTCTACAGCCCTTTAATTTTCCTGACAGGTTTATGCCCAGTTATTCCTTTGGAGGCTGCTTTTGTTGCCTCTTCTGCACTGTGTGATATTGCAAAAGTCATGCAGAACATCAACACAGATCCCAGCCTTTTTTGACTAGGATGTGTCTTTCCCCAACATGTTATTGTGTGGTTTGGCAGAAGTGGAGGAGATCTTATGCACAACATACCAGGGGTTCTTAAGTTAGCAGGGGCTGATTCAGGCTATGCATCTGATGTGATCCGGTTGTCCAGTGTTTCGCTCGGTCTCCAACTAGCTGACAGCAGAAAGAGGAGAAACTTTGACCCAGTTTCTTGAAATCATCACAGAGATGTGCTCCAAGAGCATCCAAAAGCAGCAGCACTTCATAAAGGCTATTGTTTGCTAAGACAGACTTGGCCTGGCATCCTTGTGCCTGTTAGAAAGCGCCTTCTGCATAGTGAGGACGGTGTCCAAAAGCAGAGGGACTGGTGGAGCAGAAAATTTGAGGCACACTCGGAAAAGCATGGAGTTGACTTTGCTAACCAGGTTTCCCTTGTGCTTAGCAACAGCTCCAGTGGGCCCCTGGGAGTTTTCAGTAGTCAGGAGCCTTGTTCCTTGGCAGAAACATAATGTTGGCTGTTTAG
>NW_008825290.1:245197-245432 GCF_000699105.1 Pygoscelis adeliae | reverse complement strand
CCTGTAATCTACAGCCAAGCAATGGCAAATGTTTTAGCCAAGTGAACAGCAGGCTTGGAAGGGGGTTGTTTTCAAGGGCTGATTTCCTCTGCCATTTGCAAAAGGGCATCCTGCAGCCAGGCCATATGATTCAGGACTCTGCCTCACCGTGGATGTGCTGCTTCAGTGCTCTGCATGTGTAAAAACTGGCACCACACATGACAGATTCAGGTGACATAAGGTGACTGTTCAGCAG
>NW_008825290.1:214550-245171 GCF_000699105.1 Pygoscelis adeliae | reverse complement strand
CAGCAGGTGGGTAAGAGGCTCATTAAAATCGAAGAATGTGCAGCCCCGAAGCATGCATAGCAA
This sequence comes from Pygoscelis adeliae, assembly GCF_000699105.1. Taxonomy (NCBI): domain Eukaryota; kingdom Metazoa; phylum Chordata; class Aves; order Sphenisciformes; family Spheniscidae; genus Pygoscelis; species Pygoscelis adeliae. The sequence continues at coordinate 245,108 of NW_008825290.1, read as the reverse complement.
AACCAGGTGCTGCATATGCTTTTTCCCCAAAGTGCTGACCAATGCACAGCTCCCTCATGCACCCAGCACCTTCTGCAACACTATTTTGTTCTTCTTCTTGCATCACTATTACTAAACATCCACTCTGTTCTGGCCAGCTTTCCTCTTTCATGGAGCCATTTGTGGTTGTGCCCACTTCAAGAGCACATGTAGGTGTCTCAGCCCATCCAAGACCCTCATAATCATGATCCACAACATCCCTCGCTGCTCCTCTCCTGAGTAGTTTGGAAGAAATGGATACCAATCACAATAAATTGCTCCAAATGGCACAACAGTTTGCTGGTATGGAGAAATGATGAGCAGGACAACTGTAGATTAATTTTCACTTGTACTCTCAGCCAGAATTGGTCTGGACTAATGACTATGGCAAGTTGAGCAAATTCATTTTTGCCTGTGCCCTCTGTCAGGATTTTAATGCAAGGTCTAGTACACTAAATGATTACCAAAGGAGTATCTGCATGTGTGTCGAACCACATCAGTGCACATTTCTGGAGAAGTGTGATGTATACTTCTAATGTAATCCAAACTTGGGGAAAATGTTTAGTTTTCCTCTCACCAAAAGCATGTCATGTATTTGCATATAGTGAAAACAGGCACATCCTCTGCTTGTGGAGCAGCGTTCCCCCCCCCCCCCCCCTCCCCACAGTGAAAGGTGAAATTTCTCACTCAGCACTATTCTCTGCTGCATTATCCATATCGCTGTGTGTTTCCCCACCCCTTTCCCTTCCTGTCATTTCCAGCAGGCAACTGGGATCACTTGTACTAAGCTTTGTTGAAAGAGGTAAGACAAAAATAAAATTGACTACAGCATAATGCATTCAGAACAAAAACCTGGGCTTCCTTTTTAGCTTGTTAAACAAAAAGCCAGGATGCAAACACTTTCGGGAAATCCTAGGCTGTGTCTCAATTGTCCTTTTTTCAGTTCCAGCTCCAGTTATTTTGAGATAGAGAGAGTCAACCCTTCTGATAAAAGGAGCCATGTCCCAAGTGTCCAGATAGCACAGGGCTGCAAGATAAGACACCACACACATTGAAAAGCCAAGGAAAAGAGAGATTGATGTGTGGTTCACACCAGGAGATGACAACATATCCATAATGCTCCCTGTTGTGGGGAGAGGTCTAAGCGGGACTGAGCTTCAGCAGACTACCTGGGCAACCCGGTGACATTTGTACCATCAGACTGTGCTGGGCCACTTCCTTATGGAGGTGTCACTGAGGTTACCACATGCCCTGCCTTTATACTTGCAATTATGGATTGTGTTGGGGGTTCTGGGACAACCCTACCATCTGTGCTACATACCTCACATCTCCTAAAAGAGCTAAGTTGGGTCTGCAGATGGGAAAAGCTGACCCTTGCACTGCAAAATCATCCTGGGGTTTAGACAGCACCATCCCCCATCCCAAGCTGCCGTATCAAGTTTGGCTCAGCACCATTTAGCTGGGCTGGAGTCTGAAGCATCTGGCGTGAGCCCCACATTGAAGCAAATACATGTCAGGCAAGTGCAAAAGAAAACACAAACACCTTGGTCTGGGCATGGTAAATTCTCACTTGTTTCCTTGAGCTTGTGTCCTCACACTTTCCCTCCTCAACCCTCCCCCTGTCTGTATGTCAGACTGGTCACTATCCCTGGAGTAAACTCCATCTGACAGCTAACTTACAGGCTGACAGCATCGCAGGTGACTACAGGAGACCCACAGATCGCCCTTTTGCCCTTGTTAACATCTGTATTATGAGCAGCACTAATGGCAACATGACAGGCTGGAGATAGATGGATGCAAACAAACTCCCAGTAACGGTCACAGGAGAATTATTGGCATCATTATCTATTTCTTCATTACCTGCCAAGGATCAGGGCATTTATTTTTTTCACGTGTGCTGCTGGTCAGTTTAGCACATGCAGGTTTAATTCTCACTCTTTGTTGAAGAGGGGGAGAAGAGACACAGAGGGATCAGAAAGGCTTTGACCTTATTTATGGGAAGGCTCTAAAAGGTTGAAGGAAAGCTGAAGATCATCCCCAGCAGTGGTGTCAGTGTGTTTATAAGCTATAGGCACAAGAAGCAGAAGCTTTCAAGCTAGAAGCCAATCTTCCTCAAAAAGAGAGGACTCACAGAAAACAGGTATTGGGGCAGCAAATGGTAAAGAAGATCACATGTGAAGTTCAGTGGGTGGACAGGAGAGCAGATGGTACCACTAAACATGAGCTTCCTGTCAGTGTCCCAAGATATTGAAAGGAGAGGGAGTAATACTGCCTAGGTGTGGGAGATGGCTAGGGAATAATCCTTTATCCGGGGTGACAAAGGGACTTTTTGGTCAGTGTCAAGACCAGCTCATGGAGACATCCATGGAGGAACATGCAGCCAGAAACTTCTCTGTAGAGGAGCTAGACAAAATGCAAGAGCTGTGTGAACTTAAAGAAGGATGGGCCATATCTCTTTCTTTAAAAGTTAGCCAGATGTTTGGGTTATCCTTGTGTTACTCTGAGTCACCACCATCTTTGAGACCTGCATCATCTGGGGCCTTAAAACCAGAGATGAATGAAGATTGTTCTCCTCAGGATCCTCACTACCTGTAAGGATATTCTGCCGCTTGTAAGGATGGGATGTGTGGTGAGGAAACAGTGTGAAGCACGAACAGTACGTAAAGGTGTGCTACCTGCATGGTAGACCTTTTGGCCAATCCACTGGAGGCAGGAATTAGCTTGCAGGGCAGTAACTTGATCTCAAACTCTACAGGGCCAGAAGCTGGGGCAATATTGGGTAAATCTACAACAGGCCTCCTTTAAACACAGAAGAATGCTAAATTGAAAGTCTAGAAGGAGAGCCATTTCTGAAGAGAAGGTGCGAGGGTAAGGTGAGGTTCCTGACACACTCCTCAACAGCATATTTCAGCTGTGAGAATAGTTCACCTTTTGTATCCCATTCAGTCCTTGGCCTCTGCAGGCTTTCAGCTATGCTGCCATGCAATGTGAATGTTGTTGGCTTTGATGAAATGGGCAGCTCCATGCTGGAAGCTAGACAAAGGCCAGCAGTTCATTAGACACAGGCCAAAGAGCATCTGCAAAGGGACATATGCTGGAGCTTTGCTTGGCCCTTAAGCAATATCGACTGCTGATGGATGTAATAAGATACGTAGGGGGTAAAAGCTCCACGGTCCAACTAAACCCTTGTCCTGTTAAGCCATCCCATTTCTAGTACCCCAAAGCCCTTATTTCTCCATATAGGTAGCCAGAGACTGTTAATCCTGTAGTATACATTAACTGAATCTCTTATGGTTTTCTAGATCCTGAAGTCATTACTTTTTATTTTTAAGGCGACATGTCTAATATAGGTGGTGTTACGTTCTACCAGGCTCCTAACTGATGACTCCAAGGATCTCCCCAGAAACATCAAACCTGATTAGAAACAAACTTGCCCAACTCTGTCACCAGCAAAAAAATCCCATGGAACCAGATCCAGCAGGGAAGTAATACAACATGCCATGTGATACAAATACATATTTTTATGAAGTCAAACCATCTGGGGTTTTTTAAGACATTTCCCTTTAATAGATCTCATCCCTTCATATGCTTTTCTTATTAAAAAAAAAAAGTCACCAAACCTCAAAATCCAAAGTACTGATATTACACACAGGAAGGGGTTGGAGAGTTTCACAAAGCAAAGTAACAAACTTTATGAGCCTTTCTGTGCTTTTCTGAAGGACCCCCAGGATTTTCTTCATTTGGATTTATGAAAGGACAGCATATTGATTATGTAACTGCCATCTGAAGTTTAATAATATATACAAGAAGTAAATGGAATTGCTGAGGAATTTAACTGGCCTATAAATAGAGAGTGGCATCCCCATTAATTCATTAAAGGTATATGGGAAGTGTAAGGTATTCCAATTAACATTTCATAAGATGGTTACAACCATGTTAGTTATGAACCAGCATTTGTCATTTTCTTTTTAGCAATTAAATGATATCTAATTCCCTTGCCAGGCTGGAGCTGTCTCCTTTGATAGCTTTCAAAGTTTCTAGAGAGGGCATATACAAAAGGTAAAAAGGTCCTTCTTTTGCTACCTTTTTTTTTTCTCTCCCGTGCACCTCTGAGGGTGACAAACAGGAAGCATGTTCTGTCTTTGTGTCAATTAGATCACTAGATCACTCTTGCAAAAGCTATTACCTCTTTTGCACAAGGAGAGGCTTTTTTCTTTTCCTTTTTTTTCTTCCTTTTTTTTTTCCCCCCCCCCCCTCCCCCTTAATTTTTCTTTCTCTCATTCTTTCTCTCTTTCTCTCTTTCTGCCGATTAGAAAGCATTTTGCAGTCTGCATGGGCTTGTTCACCCATCATTCAGTTAAATACCCACTAGCTAGATATATCTTGCTTAACCACAACAACTGGCCTGGTACCAGATGAGCTTGATATTTATTTAACAAACAGCGCTGTCTTCGTAGATCTAAATTAGAGCCTTATTTGAAATACTTAAAGTGTACCCATTACTGTTTGCCCTCAGTGAAAATCCAAGTTCTGGTTACGTCCCTGCTCACTAGGATTAGAACTGTCACAATATTTATTTAACAGGAGGAGGCATGCTAAGCCATGCTGCAAACATTGCTGTGCCAATATGAAGAGGAACTTACTGCTTTTTACAGTGTTTCTTTCTCTGTACGTGCTCTCTCTCCACCCCCCCCCTCTTTCCTATTCTTCCTGCCACTGCTGCTGCCCACATGCTCTGCTGCCCCACTGCCCCCTCCACATGCCCTCTCCCACATCTGGCATTTCTGTTGTCCACAAAGTGAATCGGATGGAAAAATGTGTTTGAAAAAGGGCTGTGAAATGTGGGACTGGTGATGGAGGGAAGGGGGGTGATGCATGGCCTGTCCCCTCCTCTTCTGGTGTCCCCTGTGCCCCAAACTACGCTGATCAGGGACAATGGAGACAGGAGGAGCACGGAGTCCTGCCCTCTTGGTTCCTCATCCTCCTGTATCAATCCACCCTTGGTGAAACTCATGCTGCACCACAAAACCCCTCCAACTGGGAGATGAGTGTCCCTTAGTCATTAGTGCAGATCATTTCCCACAGTAGCGAGGCGAGGTTCACTTTGGGTCTTTCCCCATCTCATGGAAAAAAGCTCAGTGTAAACTATGAGGCGGGAGGAGTATTTTTCTTGGGTTTCACTGGGCAATGCAAATTCCCATTCCCCACTGGGAACGCATAAGCAAATACCCATGGTACAAGTGCTAGGATAACCTAGTCATTTCCCCTTCTTTTTGAGATACAAAACACAGATCCTTCCCTCTGCTCTGCAAAGCTTGCTGAATTTCTGGAGCTAGGCAAAGAGAGAGAGATGGGTTCATATCTCCAACCCTCTAGAAAGACAGCAGTACAAGGAAAGGAAAAGAAGCAGTGGAAAGGTAGGAAGAAGCCTGTGCTAAGGAGTGTACATATATTTTATGCTGATAATTCTGAGAGAACAAAGTTGCTGTCTCAGGAAGTTAATATTTTTAGCCTGATTTCCTCGGCAATCATTCTGTCTGTCAGTTCCCCTCTAATAACTTTTGAACCAGTTAGCCAATTTCAATCAAACTTGACAGACAACTGAAATTTTGAGTGGTACAAAGTTCCTGCAGGATTTAAGAGTATTGGTGCCCACATCGAGCAGAGAGACCACAGTCCCCCATTGAAGGGAGCACCCCATAAGTGTTCAGCTCTCACAAGGCACCAGGGATAGACATCATGGGCACAAAGAAATCCTCTGTGCAGGGGAGGACCACCCTGTATGATGTTAGCACCTGGAACCATCAGTTATGGGTGCTGCATAGAAATGTTTCTGAACCCCAGATGAAAACTGGGTCTCCAGAAAGAGAAGAGGAGGAGAGGGTAGTGCAGGGGAAGGGGAGGGAGAGGGTTTGTCAGGTGTCCTTTGGGACAGATACATTGCAGTGCAAAAGGACGGAGAGCTCCAGGGAACACTCTAGGCCCCTGAGGAATGGTTGAAAAAGCAACCATGGTAAACCCTACAGTATCACAAAAATTAGGGATGGAGGAAACACTGCCGTTCAGACTACTAAAAGTATAATGAGGAAAGCAAATCCAACTGCTTTCAGCTAACCCATCCCGGTCTCTGGGTGAGGAACGCTCCTTTCAAGGGCTGAATTCCAGAGCCGACAGACTTGTAACAGTCAATTATCGTTACAGCTACAGATGGGAAAACCTGATAAAATGAGTCCTGTATGGACAGAGGATTGAAATAGAACTTGGGCAGGGATTGTAGCCAGAGAGAGATTAGTGGCCATAAATACATCAAAAGCAAAGACTCTAAGACACATGCATAGCTCAGCATAGCACCACCATTTATAAACTGCCATGTGTCCCAGTTCATACCTCACCATTCATGGGCATGCTAAGAAAGGCTTCACAACTCAGACCCAGAGTCTGCATGAAGAAAGACCCATTTCCTTTAATGTTGCTGCAGCTTTCAGAAACACTGGTGTTTTTTTTATTTCCAAGGCCAACCAAAAGAAGCAGCTGTGCCTATTAAGATATTTCTCATATGGTGTGCTAAGTCCATGTTAGAGTTAACTTTGTGTCTGCATCTTCATCAACAACGCGACATCACTTACACCAATTTGATTTTACCTTGTCTGGGAGATGAAAGCAATTTATAAGTTTCAAAGAGCACAATCTGGCTGGGATCCAAACCCAGGAGTGTAGTGCTGAAAAGAGAATTGCTGGAGACTTTTATGTCTGGCATATGGTGTGCTAGTTTCCTTTCTAATCTGGGTAATGAAGGTCAGTACGAAGTGCTGAGTTGGTCTTGTTGGCCAAGACGTTTGATGACCTGCTCACACAGATGGGGATTTCAAACTCTGACCAGTGTGAACTAGGAAGGGGAAATCTAATCACTCACTTTGCTGACAACTTTGAAACGTGTGTTTTCTTCCTCATTTCTGACTATGTTTTTCTGAAGAAGACAAAAGTCATGACTGGGCTGCAGCAATGGGAGATTTCTACAAGCTATGCCACATGGGGCTATTCGGTAGCGCACCTGGTGGATCCCGCTAGCATCTGTGACTAATTGGGAAGATAAATCCATTTTGCTGGAGTGGTTTGGGTTTCCAAAAGTCCTTCAGTCTATTCCAGCTGAGCTGATTAGAGTCCAGCTCACTGGGAGTCATTACTGTCAATCCCACCAGCTGGCCTGAATTTTGCAAGGAGAAAGAAGCAAGAAAAATACATTAAAAATGAATAAATCTATATTTCATGACTTTATGCAAACTGATTTTCCCCAAAGGGGGTCCTATTCCGAACATTGTCACATCTTTGTGATGTTCCTGTGTGGCTTGGCTTGCTAGTGGATCTTCTTCAAAAAGAGAAGAAGTATTTCAAGAGTTAAGTGTCAGCATCAATGAAATTAAGAGCGTTTTGGATATAGATGAGATAGTGGCACATACAGCCTCTGGATATAGACACATGTAGAGGTAATGAATTCAATATCTAACACAAGATCTAAATTCTTGCATTCAGCCAAGTTATATTTATCACAGACTCTGCTTCTTAGAGTACAGTCATAGCTGGAACATGATTGGAAGTGCAGTTCATTTCAGTTACCTCAGACTTCTTAGCAGCTGTATTTGCCATAGATTTTGCTTGTCTGCCAGTTCCAGGATTTTTCAGCATCTCTGTCACTTCTTTTGCAAATGGGAGGAAAGGGTAACCATCTTTGGAGATGACTGTGCCAGCCTGGGAGCCTGTGTTTGGATAACCCCCCCATCTCCTTGCAGGGAATTATTTGGTTGTTGCTGGTTGTGATCCTGGTAATTTCCTCACTCAGCCATGAAAGAGTGGGAAAAATCCCTGGGAAAAACGGGATCAACTGGAAGGCATTTTCCATTTTGATAAACTCAGGTCTGTTCCAGAGAGTGGACCCACTTTAGCATGCCCTAAGGTGCCTGTAGGACCACAACGGTGAGTCCATGGGACCACGACTGCTCAGGACTTTCTCAAACAGAATTATTGAATTCTTTGTGACGTTCCTGTGTGGCTTGGCTTGCTAGTGGATCTTCTTCAAAAAGAGAAGAAGTATTTCAAGAGTTAAGTGTCAGCATCAATGAAATTAAGAGCGTTTTGGATATAGATGAGATAGTGGCACATACAGCCTCTGGATATAGACACATGTAGAGGTAATGAATTCAATATCTAACACAAGATCTAAATTCTTGCATTCAGCCAAGTTATATTTATCACAGACTCTGCTTCTTAGAGTACAGTCATAGCTGGAACATGATTGGAAGTGCAGTTCATTTCAGTTACCTCAGACTTCTTAGCAGCTGTATTTGCCATAGATTTTGCTTGTCTGCCAGTTCCAGGATTTTTCAGCATCTCTGTCACTTCTTTTGCAAATGGGAGGAAAGGGTAACCATCTTTGGAGATGACTGTGCCAGCCTGGGAGCCTGTGTTTGGATAACCCCCCCATCTCCTTGCAGGGAATTATTTGGTTGTTGCTGGTTGTGATCCTGGTAATTGCTCACTCAGCCATGAAAGAGTGGGAAAAATCCCTGGGAAAAACGGGATCAACTGGAAGGCATTTTCCATTTTGATAAACTCAGGTCTGTTCCAAAGAGTGGACCCACTTTAGCATGCCCTAAGGTGCCTGTAGGACCACAACGGTGAGTCCATGGGACCACGACTGCTCAGGACTTTCTGAAACAGAATTATTGAATGACCATCCCACCTCCCACAGCAGTCAGTACCAGAGGGGTATTTCCCTCATCTGTCTTTTCACATCTGGCAGAGACCCCCTCCGTGTGTTCCATCCTAGACTAGGTTGTGATCTGGACTACCATCCTCCAGTCCATCCCCAGCTTGTACACAGAGCAGTGGCAGTAATCCTGCATGGAGGGGCATCTAGTCCTGATCCACTGTCAAGGCAGTTATTCAGTTGAGGGGGAGGCCTGAGGAAAGGGAAAATACACATTTTTGTACTTCCTCCTAAATCTGAGCAGACCGTCTCCTACATGAGGTGTAAAGAGATTCTGCTGACCTGGAAAACCCAGTCAGAAGAAAACTAAAGCAAGTTTTGAATTAATTTTTAACAATTTGATTTGTCTTAAAATACTGACAGAACACCGGTGTTAGGAGTTGCCTCATGAGAAGTTCAGCTTCCGAGACACCAAGGGTCAGCACTGGTAGCTACAGGCAGTCACCAGTTCTTTTGCCCCAGAGCAGTCCATTACCTTTGGTGATACATCCCCTCATTCACAGGTGACACGCTGGAGAGGTGTGTTGGGAAATCGGGCATTCATCTTGCTGTGGGTATGTCTACACTGCAGTCACAGTAGAGAAAATAGCTTGCTGTGTGAGTTAGCCCATGCTTAGCTCCACGCTGCTGCTGTTGAACCACTCCCAGTATGGAGGCATCCTCAGGTGTTTCTTCCCTTGCCTGTGGACACGTTTGTCATCTGTAAGAAAACTGAGGACTGTGTGTGCAAGGCTAAGAAGGAGTATGGGGAACAGGACAGAGAACCAGAGTAAGAATACCAATTTAAATACCTTCTTAGATCCATCTCCTTCTGGTGCGGTGTCTTCCTCGACCTCTAGTGTTTATGAGTCTAACATTTGTTCCCAAGTCTCGTGGACACCAGCACAAGACCCATTTCCACTCCAGTGTCAGTTTACATTATTCTTCCCTCCATCTCAGACACTTCTTGCTAGTCCAACAGAGGGGTCTGTCACCAGCCCCATCGCAGGGAGATGAGCCTCCACCAAGCCCAGAGAAAGGGTCAGGATTCTTTGTCACTCAATTTTCCTTTTTTCTTGTTCCCTTTTCCCTCTAGTAGTTTATTCAAGCCCAGAGAAAGAGCTTAGGCCCTAGGTCATGTAGAGCTCTGATGCATGCAAATCCTTCTTGTGCTCCCATAGCCCTCTTTTTTTTCCCCTTCTTTCCTTTTAATTCTAGATTTGAAAATAAAATGCGAGCTGGCTGCACAGAGATCTCTCATGTGTGCAACTTCCAATTGTGGCAAATTGGAACTGTCGATGCAAGCAGCTCAGATTTATTTATATATTTAAGAGGAAGGAGGGAGGAGAAGGAAGGGGAGGGGGAGATGCTCGTGGTGGAAAGGAAAAAGGAAAATAACAGATCCAAGCAAAGAGGGATTTGAATCTCAAATACTGCTCCCTGGCCCATAGTATCCAAATCCCTCCAGCCTTGTCCATGACTGCCTCTTGCCTAGTTAAAAACAACAGGCAAAAGATCAAAAACATTTTTTTTCCCCACAACACTAAGACTTGTTGAGTTTTGCAGCTGCCATTAGCCAACCAGAGTCTAACACCGAGACTGATGCAATTAATACTTGGTGCTTCAAAACATTAACATAGCTATTTATATAAATTAGTAACCTTAAGCCCAGGCGGTAGCATTATTACAGCATTACTAATTAAATCAAAATAAGCTTAGTTTGCAGTAATATTAATTATGAAGCTGACATAGTGATATTGGAGATCAGATTGGCCTATTGTCAGTCATTACCCAATCGGTAATGAACCAGACAGGCAGTGAAAATCAAAGCCGCTGCTCCAACAGTGCTGCTCCCATTTCCCAGGAAGAAGACCCACTGTTCCAGCAGGGAAAGCATCAACATCCTCCATCAAAGCAGGCATACAGCGTGCACAGCATTTGGCACTATGGGGAGGCACGTAGGGGGAGGCTGTCTCCTGCCACCTCTACAGTCCTGAATCCCCAGGAGCAAAAGTTACTCTTTTCTATGGCTAACAAAGAGGTTGTGGGCCTCTTTTGGGAGAGCAAGTGGTTGAACATGCCTTCATCACCTCTAGTGGAGACTCTGATTTGAGTGGATTAGAGAACATCCTTTAGGGATTTTTTTACGGCTAGGCAGAGTTACTGTAGGGAAGGACATTGATTTGATAAGTCTGTTGTGGGCACCTCTGTGATAATTTATAAAGGGCTTTTCATGAAGAGCTGGCCAAATGTCTTTTTTGGCAGAAAGGGCAGTGGGACAAAGCCACCGTCTCAGGAAGGGGTTCCATCACAGGCAAATGGTGCTGTGCCTGGGGGCAGGAGGAGAGGAGGGGGTGTCGACAGCAGAGGGGGTGTCAACAGAAACCCAGAGGCTGTAGGTGGGTTACTGAGTGCGTTCGCCATTGAACACAGCACACTCTCCCAGTGCTGGGGCTGAGGAAAGGAGAAGGTTGGTAGTAGGAGGCTGAAGAGGAGTCCAGGGTGGGAAACACAAGTTGGTCTGAAGCTGCCCTTCTTTAACATGGCAGTAAGAGACAAAAGAAGGACATCTGCAGAGCAGTCTCAGCCTCTGCTCTAGATACGAGAAGATGGGTCGACCCAGAACAAGAGGTTTGGCTGGGGGAACCCTAAAAAGTGCCTCTTTCAGACTTGTTCGGTGCCGCAATGTCCCAGGCAGACTTCTAGCAGCGGTCCTCTCCCCTGTGTTACAGGAGGTCCCCTGCGCAGCTAGAGCTTCTTGGAGCGAAGAGCCCATAAAACAGAACAAGAGTACACTCAGTGACAGCCTATGCATGTTTCATTAAAGAGAGAGCAAATGATTGACGGCTGTCAGTTCAATCTGCACCTGCCTCTCCTTTCCTGATGGACCTAAAATGATAAGCATGCCATAGAAATGCAAGGAAGCCAGCTGTCTTCCACTCCTGTTATCTACAACAGCAATTCAAAGCAACAAAACACTCAGCGCTGGGGAGAGGGAGGGCAGATCCCGCGTTCTGACTCAGAGGTACCATCTGAACTTCTGCCCACAAAAGGGAACCTCTTTTTAAAAACAAAGCAAAATTATCATCCAAGCAGGTGGAAGATTATCATGGAAAGATCTGGTACCATGGAAAGATCTGCTCAGCTGATGGAATTGGAGAAGAGAGGGAAAAGATCTCACTCAGTTTCTGCACCAGTTAAAAAATTTGCAAGGTCCTGAGCAATTGGGGATCACCTCCAGCCATTGATGAGATGACAGATACCAGCCCCCGCTGCCAGCTGGCAGATTTCTCCTCTATCTCAAGGGGGGCTTTTTCCTTCCTTTGAAGATGGGCAGAGGGATGCTGCAGGTTGTATTTCTACCCCAAGCTGCTTCCTGGGTGATGCCCAGTGTCAAAAGCTGCCCTGTGCTTACAAGCTAGATGTTGCTGGCATCTTCTCCCCAGCATAAGTCTTAAAACACTGACCTGCAGCATCAACAACAACAACAAAAGCCTTGGTCTATCCAAAACAGAACACAAAGAAAATGCAATGTCTAAACTAAACAGCACAAGGCTCCTAGGACAGACTGCAGGATACAAGTCCCTTCACTTCTTATGGAAGTGGACTCAGAGCTGCTAGGGATTTTTTCAGTGCTGCAGCATGCAGGGCCGCTGCGGCATGTTCAGGGGGGAGCAGCACTGTCTGCCATAAATTACATACTCTTTCAGGAGACCCTTGCCAGTTCACACCAGCTGAGGATCTGATCCTTTTTATGCCATGATGACAGGGCTCCTGGAGCCACAACCCCAAATCCATGGGTGTTTTGCAAGGATTAGGCTCTGCACACTAGCTATGAAGGGAAGGATGGATGCACTCCTTCCGTAGGTCCTGACTTTTAGAGGTTTACGTTCCTGTTATTGCATAGGTCAGCAGATGGCACTGCTACATTTAGACTTCCAGGTTGTTTTTTTTCTTCTTAGCACACAAATGTGTTTTTGGTTCTAGAAGAAATGCTGCATTGCTGTTATTGCCTTCTCATTGCTGTTTGACTGCTGAAAGTCCAGTGCTCCCCTGGCTGCTTACAGCTCCCTGACCACAAGCCGCTGTTGAAAACTGTGTGATGGTGGGACAGTTTGGAAGTGGGGACTCTCTGCAGGTTGGATTTGGCCAAGTCTGTTTGAGGGCAAGTAGAAAGACTATTATGCTTAGATTATATCCAGTTTCTACAATGCAGGTTTCTTTTTCAGAATTGCCACTTGATAAAGGTGTGCTGTAAGAGTGGCAGTATCTTTAGCATTTCAGGATGTTGAGATGATGCCTAGGAATAGCTGTGCTGGCTCGATTCCCCCTAGCCCAACATATGGTCTCTAGCAGTGGGAATAAGGAGATGCTTAAGGAACAATAAGTACATGTGACATTTCCCCTTAATAGTCCCCCAGCCATTTTCACCCCAAGGTTATCCTGAGACAAATGTGATCTCTCTTTTGTCCCCTTAGCCAGTTTCTCCTGAAGCCCACCTATCTGATAGCACTCACAACGCCCCTTAACAAGGAGCTTCACTGCCAAACAACCTGTTGCATGAAGAATACCCCTTTTTTGTTTGTTTTGAGCCTGACTCCTGTTAGCTTCATTTGATGGTCGTGAGGATATTTAGTGTTCAAGGAGTGACTGATCAGTCCTACCCTCTTCAGGCCACTGACAGGTTTGTAGCCCTTTGTCATTCCCCATCAGCTGCTGCAGAAGCCAGAACACATGGAGGAGAGAGGGGTGAGAAGCAAAGGCAAGCTGAGACAGTAAGATAAGCAGCACGAAAGCAGGGACCACAAGATGGTCTCAGCTCTCTACAGTCATGCCTTTTGGCAGGCTCTGTCCTATCCCAACGATGAGGTGGTGGACAGGGAGGCAGAACAGGCAGGGGATGAGCCTGGGCGAGATGGGGCTCCTCATTATAATCCATATGGAAGGGTAAGAAGCCACTATGCCACAAGGGTTGCCAGGCCAGCCTGCAGCGTGGCCCAGAGCCAGAGCTGCTCGAAACATGAGGAGATGCCTGAAGACATTGGCAGGCATTTTAAGGAGGCAAAGACTGAAAGCAAGGAAGAACAGGAATCCCAGGGGAGACACTTAAAGCACATTTAGGCTTAATTTGGACGGGAAGGTGAGGAGACCCTGGAGGGATACCTGCTCTGGCAATCCACAAACTGGGGCCAAAATCCGGAACAGGCAGCTGCTTACCTAAGGCTGCGCTGGGAGCTGTTGGAGTCCAAGGAAGTCGGTAAGTAGCTATCAATGAGCACGGAGAGCCTTTGAGGGGGCAGGGACACTGGAAAGCAGCAAAGGCAATGCATTTGGAAGGAAGCCTCAGCCTCTCAATAAAATTTGTGTTCTTTCCACTTTATGGTCAAGGAGTTGCTTTCGCCCCAGAGAGCAGGGAGAGCCAGCTGCTCTCCAAGAGCTAGTGCAGGTGGTTGGGGAGACTCAGGCGGCTGCAGATGCAAAATACAGAGCTTTTCAGCAAGCCTGTTGTAGTACTGTGATGTGATATGTGCATTCACAGCACCCAGGCTGGCAGTAGTGTCCTTGTAGCTAAAAAAAAATGGTAGTTGAACCCATCTCCCACACACTATGGGGACCCAGGGGATAAGAGTACAAACTGGTCCTTTGCCTCCCAAGGAAGATTATTCTGGAAGAAGCTATTCAAGGGCCTTTGCTGTGCACTTCTGGCAAGCTGAGTGAATGCCTGGGTGCTGCCGTAAGCTGCATGGATGCCTGTTCAAGGACAGGGGGCTGCAGCATCCCAGGGAGGTGCTGCTGTGCTCAGAAATCCAGAAAGTGGAAGCAAGGATTTAAATGAGGAGAGAGAGGTCTTGCAAAGAGCGTGAGAAAACACATCTCCAGACATCAGAAGGGTGAATATGAAGGATGGTTTGGTCCCACCCCGGGCAAAGGCAGCTTGCTGGGTGCGTGGGAAGAGTCTCTCTCACAAGACTACATTTAAACAGCTCTACCATGTTGCTGCCATGTCACGTGCCCAGGGACACCGTGCAGCCCCACAGAGCAAATAGCCAGCGCTGCCTTGAAGCATCTGTAGGTCTCTTAGGAACATCAAACACCATGACAAGCATGAAGTGCCAACAGCAAAGGGACACCCTTCAGCTCCTTGGATGGGGACAGAGTAGTCTGCATACATAAGCACGTCCAAAGCTCCCCTGATTTCTCTGAAGATCCTTGCTTGCCCTCTTGCACCACCTTCCTATTTTAATTTGCAGATTATAGAAGCAAGAAGGACTATAGGAGCCAAAGGATTTTGTCAGGCTGGGTTGGAAGCAGCAGTAGCTGCTGTGGGAGCAGACAGAACCAAACCAGAAATGACCTCACCAAGCTGCTCATCTTCATCGTGCATTTTCATCCCTGGCAAAAGCCCTGCCAAGCCAGAGTGTTCTCTGAAGAGGCCAGGTGAGAGCATCCAGCCCGCAGGAGGAACCCACCATCATTGCCATATCACAGCTGCTCTTTGTGTGCTCATTATAACCGGGAGATGAGGCTGAACAGAGGAGTCAGGGCTATTCTTAAGAACCTTGGGCAGATCTTAGAAAACACAAGGTGGTCATAAAAGCATGCACTATGTTTTCATAGATGATTAGAGTTATGAATCAGGCTAGTGAAGGAAGGAAGGCAGGGGCCGTGATATTAAATGAAAGGCTGCAGAGAGAAATATTGCCTACCAGAAATAGTCTTAGAGTACCTGGAAAGCATAGCTATTTTTATTCCTTGCAAGGGATTTTTACAAGAAACAAGATGTTGCTTTGCTTTGTTTTGTTTTCCCTTGAGATGGGATTCAGATGCAATACTAGAATCCGGATTTCACCCAGCCTGGCATTTTGGGCAATCTCTTCTGGAAAACCTGCAGGTGTTGGAACCTGCATCCTGATTTGGATCTCATCGCTCAGTTATGAACTCAGAGTGTGTTTGGAGGGAGGTTTGGTTTGGTGCCAGCCCCTACATGCAGGGAAGCATGGAGGTTGACAAATACAGTCCAAAAAACCACAAAGCCACCAGCTCAATATGGCTACAGATTTAAGCTCATCTTGGACACTGAGACATTGAAAATAGGGTGTAAAGCAACTCTAGTCTGGCTTTGACAGAAGATGGAAATGGTGAAGGAAATGTCAAAAGCAATTTGGAATTGGAAGCCAGTTCTCTAGAAGGAAGACAAAAAGAGGATTTGGTTGACTGAGGCTTGAATATTTGTGTCTTATCACAAGCAGCAGCTGTGCTTATGCTGGAGGGGGGGCACTGAGGTCCATGCTCTCCCAGGCCTGACTTCCCACTCACCCAGAGCAGGGGACCTTTTAGGGCACCCAGTGGTGGTTTCCTCCTTGCCCACATACCTTTGCAAACTGAGCTTCCCGGGGAACTGGGGGGACTCCTGGGTCCCACAGCTTAAATAATCCCACTGTGAGAACACCAATCCTCAGCAAAGACTTATGCCCAGACAAGCTGTGATGCCCTAAAGTGCAGTGCATTATCAAAAGATTACTAAAATAGGACTGGATATGAGACAGGCACTGGCAAGGCAGCAGCCAGATTTTGACAAAACCATGGATAAACTGATGGTGACTAAAGATTCCCAAACCTCCACCCAAACTTCAGGCTTCAACTCAAAATGCCGATTCCAAGACATCTGGTTATGGCATGTATTCCTCCTCACTGCCCTGTCTCCATGCATCATTTTCTGCTCTTCTACTTTTCTCAGTTGAACTTGCAGCAGCAATAATGTCTTGTTAATACAAGGTCTTCTTGTCCAGAAGGGTTAGCAATTGTAGAAGTGCTCAAACCTGAAGGAACCTGGTCAGCATAAATGGGTCAAAGCTCAGGAAAAATACAACAGCACCTTAGACGTAAGGCCTGGGAGCGGAGGATGAGATGGGAGCAGGGAGAGATAACAGGTTAGGATAAAAAAGGAGGTGGTTTACTGGCTGATGGGGAAAGGTGATGGTACATCTCTGGTCAGTAGAAAAAGCAGGTTAGTGAAAAAGAGGCAAGGAAAAACAGCATTGGGGTTTGGAATCTTCTTCCACCAAACTGTAAAATTCCTGTAAGTATGGCATGAACTGACATATGATACTGAACTGTCATTCCAGCAACTGGATGCCTTTACCACTCTTTTAGCCCCCTCTGGTAGCCTATTGTCCCTTTAGCCATCCACCTGCCTCACCCCAGCAGCTTTCTGCCACCTGCCCCGACCTCCACCCACCTTTGAGCAAATCAATCCGTGCAGTTGCCCAGAGGCAAGAGGCAGAAAAGGAAGGGCAAAGGAAGAGAGATTATTTCAGCTTTTTTTCAAAGCAGGACAAGTACTTACTGTTAATATGCAAAATGCTTGTATATCTCAATTAAACACCTCCCACAGGGGCCTATTACAGCTACCCTGGGCAGCCAACATGTGTCAACAGAGCAAACACCGAAGGCTATCCCAACCTACTCCAAAAATAAAATGCAGAGAAAGCAGGACATGAGCCTGTCGGCAGCTGCTTCTTTCTTTTCTCCCCTGCCCCTTCCTCACGTGGTTTTCAGGTCTAGCTGCCAGGCCTATGCCTTATCATTTTAACATACATGCAATTGCAAGCCCCGCTATCTCCCCCTACGTGGTGGAAATTGGGAAATTAGCATTGCTCCATCACAGCTTATACAAGTTCATGTTACAAATCAATGTTGGTTTTTTAAATGGTAGAGATTGGAAGGGGGGAAAAATGCCTTCCCAGTACAAGAATGATTGTTGGAATACTGATTCCTCCCCGAAGCACATATTATTCCCAAAGCCTGGGTACCTGAAAGGCAGAAAAAAGAAAGAGAAAATCTTTCCTTAAAGACCAATAAACCTTATCCTCAACAGAGATTTTTGCCCTGAAATAGGCAAAAAATCTAAGCAGTCTAAAGGGTTCTGTACTTTTGTTATTAAGTTCCACTTAAAGGTGCTCAGAAACGGCCATGGTGGAGAAGGACACAAATCCAGAGATAGATCGATTTGGTGAAGTAGGTGCTGGAATTGATGACCTACTTCACTCTTATGAAAACCCTTTTTACTCCTATGTCTTCTCCTCTCTAGTATATCTCACCCTGTAGACCTCTGTGCGGTACCACCAGGATATTCACTGAGCTGAAGTTTCTGGTAGAGTTTGACACCTATGCAAAAACTGAAGAGAAGTATCTTGAATGAACAAATCATGCATGGGGAACAAGGGCAAACCCGATTCTAGTAAATCCTTGACTGTGTATTTACTGGGAGCTGCCCCGTAGAGCTCATAGCTTCTGCTGGTTTTTTGGCCGGCACTGTCCTCGCACAGCACTGCCAAGACAATGCCATTGGAGCCCCACTGAAACGTAAATGTAGAGCTGCAGCTGACATCCTTCCAGTGACAAGAGGGTTAATGTGAAAGGGATGCTGTGGCAGAGAAGCTGGGCAATTGTGTATCTTTTCTGTTTTAAACTTGATTTCCTGTGATTGAGCAAGGGAGAAAAACATTCAGAATTACTGCAAATAAGTGCAAAACATTTTGAAGTCCCCAAAGAAGGACCTGGTTACAGAGCAGCCTATTGACTTTATGTGGCCCAGAAATAGCTCCTGTCTTCATAGATGTTTTCCTGACATATCCTCCGTATATTACTGCACCTTCTCGGAACTATCTTGCTCGTCTTTTCACTGTTTGCTGTCATATCTTTCCATTATCTGAGAACATTGTATTGTTACCATTAGACTGATGCTTATCCACTCTTTGCCTTCTTTTTTTATCTTACCTAGCCTGACTGCATTTCCTACCATGCTGGAAAATATTTGTTGGTATGAAGAAATTCTTTCTGCCTATTATATTTTGCACTTCTCGGTTGCTGGTTCTGTTGGACAGAAAGTGTTTTTTCTGTTACTTGCCACTCATGGAGGGCTCAGGCAGGAAAAAAGAGGTGAGCTTCACTTTAGGTTAAAGCCCAAGGGTCAGATTTAGGCTTTTCAGTACCTAGCACTTCGGAGGTGGTTTCATATCTCCCTCCTGTTGTAATTCCTAAATCAAAGCATTGAAGTCTCTTGAAAATCTGATTTATTCAAAGTATCTGATGGAGAGGCAGAAAAAAGAGCTCTTGGTGTGACAGTCTCTGTAAAAAGAAGAAACCAGGTGATTTTACTCTGCCATATTGCAGCAGTGGGGTACCCGTCACCTAATCTGGAACAGGAACGCAGCAGCCCACAGTCAGACTTGACACGGGATGCTTACTGAACACCACAAAAGAAGCTATTTTATCCCACCCGTAGGCATCCACAGCTCCTAGAGGGATATGAAGGTGTCCCCAGAAGTGTATGCCATGAGATGCCACCTCCAGTTGCCCAGCTTGGCTGCCACCAGATTGGTTCAGCATCAGCATCTATGTCTATAAGCACTAAGTGCTAACGACCCCCACATATGATAGACACAGCCACCAGTATGTCTTCAGCCTTGTGTCAGCCACGGGCAACTCAGCCTCAGAAAATGGTTTCCAGCTGGAAGATGTTACAATAGTCTTTCTTAAGACTGATGACAGTGCTTACGTTACCCCAAATCTCATTATTTCCTCCATCAATTTCCTCTTCCTTGTATAAATTAGAGTGAATTACAGTATTCATTCAGAATAATGTATAGCCACGAATGGATGTGGATAATTTGACCAACTCCAACATGATGGTATTCACGTGCAAAAGCTTTGAAAAATCCTTTATGAATGGCCAACTCCTGCAGAAAATGACTACAGAAGATTTCTTATTGCTATGGATCAGAGCTGCTTTATATGTTCATAAAGTAGAGACAGTATCTTTAGAAGACACCTGCCCAAAGAAATAATCTGTTTGTGCAAACCACTGAGCTTTTTCAGTTCCATGAAAGCATCTGGCTTTGCAGTGCTGCAGCAATGTTTTACACAGGGTCTCCAAGTTTCAAGCATGCACTTAAAGTTTAGGTATGTTATGCGAGTATATCAATTTATTGCTATACTGAGTTAGATTCTGCCTGAAGTCTGTAGAGTTACATGAGGCTACACACAGCAGAGATGCTTCTTCAAAATACTTAACTAATAGTTTACAGGGTGACTCAATAATTTAAGAGGATTAGTAGCTGGAAATGAAGCCTTGCAGCTATGCATAGCTTATTTAGTTCTACTCCAAATTTATGATTATCTGACAATTGTTTGGTGGCCTAGGTGAACTGAATTACCACCTTCAGACCATTTTGTAGGAGACTGCTGTGTACTTATCACAGACATCACATCACCATCACAAATGGCTTGGCAGTGTAGCAGCTGAAAAAAAAAATCGTTCAAGGACTGACGGCTCGAGCACTGCTCTCTCTGCTAAGGCTACACATGCAAAAACCGTGTGTGAGACAATTTTGTGGTGGGGCCCCAATGTGAGGACCCTGATAGACTTCCCACAGGCCACCCCAAACACCCTTTGGTGCTGACGAATGGCAGTTAGTGTCAATTTGGAAATGATTTAGGGAGCTGAATGCAAAAAGGTCTTTATCCCATTTGAATTGCTGGGGCAATCTAGTCTCCCACTGTGGTATTTCCAACCTTCCTTGCAACTTTTGTTCTGAGCATTAGAATTATTACAATGCCCCATTTTAGTGAGCGAATTTTATTAACATGCTCTACTATCACCTTGACCTTTAGTACTCCTTCACTTGATTGGCTTATCATCATAGAGCTGCTTGCAGGTGGGATGGCAGGGATGGATGGAAAGAGCAGGCAGCTCATCAAAGCACCGCTTCCGAGAAAGACCGGCAATTCCTGCAGCGGGAGAGAAACATTTACTGTCCCAGAGCTTATTCTCATGTTGGAGCTGCCAACATGAACAAGAGCTGGGAGGAAGCGGCGCATCTTCGTGATGGATGCACGGAGGATGAGGAAGAATGGAAGGAAAACGGATCCAATGTTTCTGCCTTAGGGAAACAAAAATCTGCATTTTGGGCAAACAGCCAAGCTGGGGTTTAATGAATAGACAATACATGAGGAGGGGTGTTGCCCTGCTTCTGGGTAGATCAGAGGTCATTCTCCGCAGGGAACAGAGCTGAAAACTTGGAAGATGTTAGAAGTGCAATGAGCTGGGTGGAAATCTGTACAGTGCTCACGGGGCTGGTGTGCCAGCATGGGGTGGCTGCTCAGAAACACCAGCAAGTGGGGGTCCTTGTTTTAGCAGTTGGAAAGGGATTGTGAAGGGCATTAGTAAAGAGTGTCCAGGCCTGGCCTAGGCAGGGTACAGTTTTGGGCAGTTATGCTCACGATGCCACCTGGAAAGCTGGTCCGGGACAGCAAAGGACCTGCAGAGAGGGTTAGGGAGTAAACAGAGGGCAGCAGCACCAAGGTGACAACAGCAGGGCACATCAGATGAGCCCAAAGTAGCATCCTAGGAGCTGTGTGGATAGTCCCAGTGGGATTCTCTATTTTTATTTCTTCTGGTGAAGAGCCACTGAATCTTTTCATTTTCCTTTCCCCTGAAGAAGAGGAAAATAAAATCAAATGGCTTCTTTTGAGACATTCACACCCACTGACTCTAGCAAAGTTGTATTAAAAAGACAAGGAAAGGAAAATCCAGTAAAGTGAAAATAAAAATCCATTAAAATTCCATTGGCTTTTACACATGGAGCTTATTTGCAGTAGGTGAATAGTTAGAGCCAAAGACTATAATCCTATGGCACACAGAGCTCTATTACAAGAGGACACTGATCCAGCCCCAGCATCAGCTTGGCAAATAGCACCTGGCTTTAAGACAGAAATGCTCCTTTCTTGGAGGCGACAGCCTTCATCCAATGTTGACTTCACAGGGCAGCCTCTTGTACCTGCTGCCCGTAGAAACGGGCCCTTGCTATTTTTTGGATGCTGAATGCAAAGCTTCCTCAAAATTCAGCTACTCTAAAAAATCTACCCCAGCATCTGTGCTGTTTACTCCAGAGTGTTGATAACTGGGCCCCAGCTCAGACAACCAGGCATCCTTCAGCCCTCCCTACCTCCATCCTACAAGTGCCTGCAAACACAACTGATCAATAAGGGGTTTTTTGGCAAAACAAGTTGAACTAAGATGCTGTGATGATGTTGTCAAGGAACAAGAGTTGCTGAGATTTCAAGCTGCTAGGTTTAGTCCAATTTGTTCCAGCAGACATTCACCCAAGGCTGAAGCGATGTGCCGCATGCATAGCCCCATTGGGGCTCACACCAGGGGGTGCCAGTAAAAAAGTGACGCCTTCTTCCCTCCTCCCAGCTGATGCCAGGTGCCGAGTTCTCCAAGTCCAAGGTCTCCCTATGTGCAGATTCGGGGGTTTTGGCTCACCCCAGCGTAGGAGGAACAGCCTGATTTGAAATTGCCATGGTTTTGGACACTGTGGTGATCACTTCATTGCTTCCTGCCCATCAGCAGGTTTCTGAGGATATCTGACCCCGCGCAGCCTTCAACCAGGTTTTCCAAGGATCTTTTTTTGCCACAGGGCCTGGACTTTGGGGACCACCTGCCCAAACTAAGCTCCTAACCTGGCTGCAAATTGGTCCTGGCCCTACCTTCCTGTCTTTGCACCACCTTAGGACACCTCTGGCTCTTCTTCGCCTGCCTCCTTTTCTCATTCACTGCTCCCCCGAGGACAATAAGCACTTTAGAAATGGCTTTAGGGATTCTCCACAAGGAGAGAACAAGGAAACACAGCTACAACAACCTAATCAGCAAACAGCTGAGCCAGGGATAAATTCACATGGAAAGCCTGTGTTTGTTTATTACTAATGGGTAACGGAGATGATAACCTTTTAATCCAAAACCATAATGAAATATGCATATTTGTTAATGTGCAACTATAAAATGCAAATCTTGCAAACACAATGGGAAAGGGCAAAGAAAGCACTCGGCACCAATCCTAATTTATTCCTTTGGCTTCAGACATTTATCCAAATTGAGTTGTGTATGTAATATAAAGTCAAATGAATATGTAATTGTAATGTATATGTATAAACATTTTCATCTCAAATATGCCAACTGTTTATCATAATAGGAAGTAATACATATTTTGCCGAATAAAAGGTTACCTATTAAAATATTTTTACACTCTTCCCACCCCAAGCTTTTGTGCTCTCTGTAAAAGCTCCATTTACATAGAGACAATTTCTGATTTTCCCTTTTGAGCCACGCTAGCCGAATTCAAAAGATTTAAAAGA
The DNA here is from genome assembly GCF_000699105.1 of Pygoscelis adeliae. Taxonomy (NCBI): domain Eukaryota; kingdom Metazoa; phylum Chordata; class Aves; order Sphenisciformes; family Spheniscidae; genus Pygoscelis; species Pygoscelis adeliae. The sequence continues at coordinate 222,148 of NW_008825290.1, read as the reverse complement.
TTAACAAAGTAGAATCGAAAAGATTTTTACACAAAGTTCTTTCTTTTTCACTTCCTCTTTTCCAAGCAGCATAGAAATTGCTCTCCTAAATATCAATTTAAAACAATGGCTAAAAAGCTGAGCAATTTCCCCCTTCGATTTCCAGCCCCCAAAGAAACAGCTTTCCCCTGTTGCTGTCAGAGTAACTACATGTTCATCTACATATTCATGCAGTAGCAACTAAGCTTTATTGCTAGTCCTGGTCACCTCCGCTTTTGTAAATCATCTCTTTGGCAGCCTGGCAGACTGAGAGCTAGAACCAGCTTCACACGCTCTATGTGAGAAGATCTGCATCAATTTGTGAATATCGTGATTTGGGAAGAGACCAGGAAAATAAAGATTCAAGACACATTCTCTTTTCCTAAACTCACCTGAAATCAAACCTCTTCCTGCAATGGAAAAGTTCAGGTAGTTTTTCTTCTGTTTTGGTGGGACCATCATGCTTATGATTCCTGGGCTATTGTATTTTGAGGAGTATTTCTGTCTGAAATTTAGCATGGCTTAATTTTCTGAAATTGAATGCACTGCCAGGAAGTCAATAGCAATATTTCCATTGACTTTACTGAGCAGTGGACCAGAGGAGTCAAGGCAGAGCACAAAGGATTTTGTAAGCAACTTCCACCCATTGCTTCTTCTGTCCCTCCCGACTCCTTTATTCACTTTCCCACTGCTGCCATAACTATATGCTGCATTTATTCAGTCCTGCCCAGTGCATTCAGCATTTTCTTCTCTTGTCTTCTAAACAAAACATTTTCCACGTCTTTGTGTTTTCTGACTCTCCTGAGGACCAGAGCAGTGTACCAATAACCAGAAGAGAAGAGGAAATCCCGTTTCTATTTATAGCCTCAAGTTCTACAAATTCAGGAGTTTTGAAGAAGCACACAAAGTGCTGGTGACTTACTAAAACTGAGTAATTTTCCATTCTCTTTTACACATACTCCTGAAAAAGGAAGGAAAGATAATTTTGAGGTAGGGCTGTAACGGAGTTCCATGAAATAAGTATGGGGTGTGTGCAGAGTGTGCACATTTGCTCTTTTCCCCATTGCCCTGAGCTAGGCTAAAACAGCCTTATAGCAACGTGTCCTCAAAAGTCCAGCGGTTCATCCACCCGTGGCCTGAAGGTCCAGCTCTCTGCGCTGCCAGGAGACACCATCCCTCTTGCTAATGCGATTGATCCCTGGAGGGTGGCTGAAGGTTTCCTTGCTGAAACCTCTCCAAACTCCAAGGAGGCTTTGGCAGCAACCCCCCGGGGCTGCCAAATTCAACAGCAGTCAGAGCCACAGTACAGTCACAGACTTGCAGAGCAGCTACTAAAGGTCTTTAGAAAAGGAAAGTGGGTTCTTTTTCTCCCTAGCATTTCTTTGCTCAATTCATTTATAAGGAAAGCAGCCAGAAAGCACCATGCTTAACCTGTTTCTCCCTGTTTGAACCGTCCACAGAGACGATGCCCTGCAGACAGGCAGCGTGGGAGAAGCGGCCTATTTGCTTTTGAAGAAGGTGGGTGAAGGGGTAGGGGAGAAAAGCCAGCAGGCCAAATGAGGAGCGCTCCTCTAGAAGTCTTTCATCATTTCAGACTCATAAATCATGATGCAGATTAATGAGAAATTAATGCAGTGTAGAAATTACTGGGGGTGAGGAGCTGTCGGTCAGCAGCAGGAGTGACTGTGCGTGAGACAAAGCAGTGAAGATCTCCAAAAAGAGAGAGGGCTCAGCAGCCTGGACTTGTTCTTTAATGAGGAAAGACAGAGAGGTCAGCATGGGAACAAGATAGCGTGCGGCTGCATCGGGGAGACAAGGGGCACTATTTAAAAATCCTGTCAAAAGACTCTCTGGACTGATTTGTATTAAAGCCTTATTCACATCTTCTAATGAGAAATCCTCCTGCATCAAATCATAATATATAAGCCTTAAAAGAGAGAGAGAGTGTGTGTGTGCAGAAGAGAGAGAGGGGGGAAAAATCAAAGGAGTAGAGGTTAATTTCACTATGTGCCTCCTCTGTTTGGGGAAAAAAAATAACACAGATGACGAAAATAGCCTACTTTACCTCCTGTTCTTTCCTCTTCGATCCTCCAGTGACATTATTTTAAGCATTCGACTTTCTGATAGCAGTTAGGCTGGTCACATTTTCTCTCCATTTAGTGGCAGGTTTTGAGCGCGTCATTTAGTAACACAGTGGAAGTGATGGAGCAGGTGTACGATAGATGACTCACATCCCTGGTGCTTGGGCATTTGGGGCTAACAAGTAGCTTAGAATGTTGATGGTTCAGGCACTCTGGGGCTCTGTGCAAAGCAGGATGTGCCAAGGTGGTGAGAGAGTAAAAACTGACCTTCCTCCTTATTATTTCGTATCTAAGGGAGGTGAGTACTGTCATCTTCTAAGGTAAATTTTCTCTCCTCCTCCATAAAAAGTGTTCTCTCTACGAGTCCAAGCCAAGAAAGTGTAAATTGAGTCCTGATGCCCCAGCCCGTCCATGCAAATATGCATCGGCAGTGACAGAAAATCGTGGGAGTCATTTTGGAGAACGTGGCCGTTCCACAGCAGGTAGGGAGTCTTTATGCAAATACCGCAGTAGTACCTTCATTTCTGGCTCCTGTTGATCCCACCGCCCGCAGGATGCCTGTAACCATAGCAATGGGCTCAGATAGGAGGGTTCTCTATTGTGCATAGAATAGGCAATGGCAGCTGATGGTATCAGCAGAAAGAAGCATCCAGACAGAGCCACTGTGGATGATGAGTGGATAATGGGAGAGCACACTCATAGCCCAGGCAGATGATAATCCATAACAATGGTGGTAAGTCAGGTAGACAGCAGTGCTCAGACACCATGGGGATGGGCATGAGAAAGGAACGGAAAGAGAATAGGGCATAAACGAGGATAAATGTTCAGCTGACTCAAATGTGAATACATCCAGATGTCACTATATACCATATCTAATAGAACTATATACACCGAATCTAACTCCTGCTCAGTCCGTGCAGGTTTTTCAGCTCTGGAACGGGGCTGGAGGAAAGACGAGATGTGGCCCCATCAGTTGAGGCATTTTGGGAGCACAGTGAGGAGAAGGCAATCCGTTGCATTCATGAGAGAGACAGCCATGCTGGAGACGGTGCCTTTACATGAGCATCTGAGGACAAACCACGTGTCAAAGCATGCAGATTTTGTTATAGGCATTTTCTAATGCAATATGACATTCCTACTGACAAATGGGTCCTAACATCTCTTATACGCTCCAGCTCTTACATACTTCTGTTTTTATTCAGGGGTGTGGGGACCCCACAGGTAGAATGGACTTTCTTTGAGCCTAGGTGCACCACAAGTCCCTTAGACACCAGGCAGGCTATACATTTGTGTAGATATTGTCTCTGACAGCTTCTTTGGCTTTTAAGAGATGTAGTCTTTAATATTGTACCATCAGGTGGAACACCATTTTTTTAACATCTGCTCATATGCACACACGCACAAAAGATAAAACACAAGTGGGGAATAAAGAAATCACAAAAAGGACACTATTTATCAAAAAAAAACCCAATGGCTCAGTAGTGGTGGTGAAATAGAGATATTGTTACTTAGCGATAATAAGGGAAAAAAGCTATTGTCAAAATAAGGCCATTTCTGTTGTCTCCCCAAGTGATAATCTCTCTGCTACCACTAGTGCCTGAGTATTGTTAGGATATTTCATGGCACGTGTTAGACAGAATAAGTTGTACGCTAACCCCACAGCTAACTCCAAAGCCTCCAACTTCACCTCCCCCCATATCCCTGTTCACACAACAGCCTCTTCTTTAATACCTTTGCAGTGGTGGTTTTTTATTCCCTATGGCTTTTCGCCTGCTTCCGCTTAAATATAACACTGCTCCTGAGTCGGTTGACAAGGTACCTTTCACTGATAAGGAGCCCAACTTTGTCTTGCAATAGGTCATCAGAAAGCCAGACTATCATGTCTTGAAAAATGTAGGAAATGCTGGTAAAAGTGCCAGTGAAATGAGTTGTGGTAAAGAAAGAAAAAAAAAAAAGGAAAAAAAGTAATAACATTGAAACAAGAATACAGAGATCAGCTGAAAATCTCTGGCAGACTCCCTGATGTTCTTGTAGAGTCTAGAGATAAAATTTACCCATCCGTTCAGAAGCGGACGTTGTCCTCTTGCAGGGACTTGACACGAGTGTGCCTTCAGTGGAACATGCTTCGCTCTCTTCGCAGTGGGAGAAGAGCCAGCCCCACGGCCGCTCCAGCCCCTCGTGGGAGCCGGGCAGCAGAGGGAAGGTCAGTGCTGCACAGTCGGTCACTACCTCCTGCAGCAGTAAACGGAAAGGGAGTGAAGAGAGGGAGAAGGTCTCATGCAGAAGGCAAATACTCCTTTTTGTTAAATATAATTTCCTTTTCTGTATATATCATCAGCATAGCCACCAGCTGATGGAAACCACAGGGTCCCTGTTACCCGCAGCAGTGGTTCTCTATATGCTTTTTTCTCTTCCAGACCAGCAGGAAAAAGCAATCACAGGTGCATGGCCGATGTCCTGTGGGTTCAAACCCGTTTTCTAGCAGAGGGATGGCAGGACAGTGCAAAGAGGGTTTATATCACCACAGAGGATCCTCTCTGAACAGAGGTTGTGTGCTGCCCACACCGGCCATGGGAATCTGCAGGTCTGGGAGTCGCTGCTTGGAAATCGCTGCTTTCCAAGAGCTCGTGCAGGAGGGAGAGCAAGCAAACCTAGCCGAGAAAGTATATCAAGGCTAATAAATCTAAAAAGCAGCCTCATCTCCTCCAGGGAACAAGAAGCATGCCTTCATATTGGGTCACATATCAATGTCCACACAGTTTGGGGCCAGAAGCTTGTTTTCTGATACTGTTCTAGGAGCAAGCATGCTACTCGGGGCTGTGTCTTGGAAGGGATGGGACAGGGGAAATACAGTGTCCCAAACAAGAGACACACAGTTCCTTGTCTCATATGCCATTCCTAAAATCTGGGATGGCATAGTGCCCTGGAGACTTCCTTCCAATACAGGGAAAAGGTATGTTTTCCACAGACCACATATGGTAATATGGTTAATACGTCTAATTTTTAAGCACACCTTATGATCAGTCAGCAAGGAGAAACCCAAATCCTGGAAGAGAAAATTGATCAAATTGTCAAATTTTGGTGCTCAATATTTAGTAATTCATAAAGAAGCAGCAATTCAAATATGGAGCCATTTTTCTCACTTTTCTCTCCCCTGGTTGAAGGTAAGGAAACCAAGGTCCTGGTGTACTTTTATAAGTCTCACTTTAAAAAGCCTTTGATGAAGGTGGATCTTTGCCCTGTCCTCTGCAAAAACACGAGCAGCCCCGGGCAAGTAAAATGCAGATATTAGCTGGATCGCCAGAGTGCGGCCAGCTCTGGGGTGGGACATGCCTGTTCATCACCCACACAGCACACAGCAGCTCCGGAGTAAAGACTGTACCTGCCCGCCTGGGCAGAGCCATGATAAATGTTTACAAATTATTTTCTCAAATGTCTTCACCCCCTTCTTTGGAGGCAGTTAGAGTGATGCTGCCAAAAATAAATGAATAAACAAAAAGATCAGCATCCTGCAAGTTCCCCACGGAAGGTGACGTGAGAAGCTTCAGCAGCGAAGGCTGTGGAGGAAATAGATTGGGGAGGGTTTGGTTTTTTTCTTTCTTTTTTAAATAAATATTTGAGGCACACCATGGGAGTTGAGCAGCAGTGTGGTAAGTATATCAAACACAGAGAATCCCCAGATTATCCGCTCTGAAGGTATTAGCTGGCTGCGGAAAACAGCCATCTTGAACCTGTGGAATTAGGAAGGGAGTAAAAATATGGAAAAGTAAATAAATAGGGTGTGAAACAGCACCAGGAATAAAACAATCCCTAGCAAGCCATCTGAATAAACAGGGTGAGAAAAGTCAGCATTGCTGCTGCCGTCTGCCTGTCTCCCTTCTGCAGTCTTTTTCTCTCCCCCTTTCCTGCACCCTTACCTGCTTTTGAAATCAAGCTGACAAAGAGCTAATCAGGATGGGGGCAACTGCTCTCTTCAAACAATTCTTAAATGCCTCACTGAAGTCATCCATTTCCCCTTTGTCTCCGTTTTGCATCTTCCCGAGGCCTTTAAAAAACAGGGTGTAACATGGAGCTTAACAGTTGGCAAACACTGATTTTAAGTGCGTTTGTACATTTGCAGATTGATCCCGGAATGATCAAAGATAAATAATCTCCCCAGCACTCCTTTGTGAAAAGTAATGAAACTTGGCGGGGGGAGAGGGAGGGAGGCAGTATAAAGCAGGGCGTTTCCAGGATTTTTTTGATCACTTCATTGTAATTACTGAAACAATTTTTCCCACCCATCCCCCCCTTCCTGGCACCCTCATTCCCCTCATCTCCAGTAAATATCTTTAGATAGTTAGACCCACTGCATATAACCTGGCCTGGTAATAACAACTTCAGAATCGCCCTTAGTGCAGCACTCTTTATTTTGGCTGTCCATGCCCACCCTCCATGTCCTTTATAGGCAAGTGCACGCCGGGGAGTGAGCAGGGGTGACCTCCAGGAATGGAAAAATTTCATTTGCCTTCCCTCAGATGCTCCTATGCCAGCCCAGGCTTCCTTTCCCATGCCCGGTGCCATGGGCAGGAGTGAGCTCTGCTATGGCTCAGGCACCGGTGGGTCCCCGAAGCTCTGCTCCTCCCAGCCTGGAAAGGGGAAAACTCCTGAAGCAGCCTTTGCTCCTCATTTGTCACGCACATGGGCATCTCAACAGATCTCAGAGTGGGCTGATGATACTGTTTTCACAGAAAGCTACGTGGTACTTATTTGGCACAATCCCTGGAAATTAAATAAAAACACAAAATTAATGGTGCTATTAATGCCATCCCTGGGTTGAATAAAATGTCTAAAAGGAACCTTTGGTTAGCTGTTTTAGCCTGCAGCCCTTCCTGACAGCTTTGGGTTACCTATCCTGCTCATATAGTGCTATAATGAGCATCATTTCCAGATCAGCCATAAGGGGCACTGAAGTATATCTTCTGAAAGTTCATGCTACTCTCTTAGCTTTGCTAATTCATTAAGCAGAAGGCAGACAGAAATATTGCTTGGAGAACAACCACAAAAGATTACAAACCTGTGAACTGTTTTGATAGATGGAGTGACTACATCAGTGGACACGGGAAGGGCTACAGATGTCGTCTGTCTGGACCTCTGTAAGGCCTTTGACACGGTCCCCCACAACATCCCTCTCTCTAAACTGGAGAGGTATGGATTTGGTGGGTGGACTGTCTCGTGGGTGAGGAATTGGTTAGATGGTCACATCCAGAGGGTAGTGGTCAATGGCTCAATGTCCAGATGGAGATTGGTGATGAGTGGCGTCCCACAGGGGTCCGTATTGGGACCAGTACTGTTTAATATCTTCATCAATGACATAGACAGTGGGATCGAGTGCACCCTCAGCAAGTTTGCAGATGACACCAAGCTGAGTGGTGCGGTCGACACGCCTGAGGGATGGGATGGCATCCAGAGGGACCTGGACAAGCTCGAGAAGTGGGCCCGTGTGAACCTCATGAGGTT
>NW_008825290.1:201485-214359 GCF_000699105.1 Pygoscelis adeliae | reverse complement strand
CAATACAGGCTGGGGGATGAAGGGATTGAGAGCAGCCCTGCCGAGAAGGACTTGGGGGTACTGGTGGATGAAAAGCTGGACATGAGCCAGCAATGTGCACTCGCAGCCCAGAAGGCCAATTGTACCCCGGGCTGCATCTAAAGAAGCGTGGCCAGCAGGTGGAGGGAGGTGATTCTGCCCCTCGACTCTGCTCTGGGGAGACCCCACCTGGAGTACTGCGTCCAGCTCTGGAGCCCTCAGCATAAAAAAGACACGGACCTGTTGGAGCGGGTCCAGAGGAGGGCCACGAAAATGATCAGGGGGATGGAACACCCCTGCTATGAAGAAAGGCTGAGAGATTTGGGGTTGTTCAGCCTGGAGAAGAGAAGGCTTCGGGGATACCTTCTTGCAGCCTATCAGTACTTCAAGGGGGCTTATAAAAAAGATGGCAGCAAACTTTTTAGCAGGGCCTGTTGGACAGGACAAGGGGGAATGGCTTTAAACTAAAGGGGGGGTAGATTTAGACTAGATATAAGGAAGAAATTTTTTACACTGAGGGTGGTGAAACACTGGCACAGGTTGCCCAGAGAGGTGGTGGATGCCCCATCCCCGGCAACATTCAAGGTCAAGCTGGACGGGGCTCTGAGCAACCTGATCTAGTTGAAGGTGTCCCTGCCCACATCAGGGGGGTTGGACTAGATGGCCTTTAGAGGTCCCTTCCAACCCAAACTATTCTATGATTCTATGAATTCAGAGTCTTTCCACTCCAAACTTCTAGCAATTTTGCAGTGTTTGTAGGCTGTGCAGACGCAGAGAGATTCCATGTCCATATATGTAAAAATACACTTAAAAGCTTTAGCTCTGCCTTTCACATGGGGAAGAGACTTGTAAGAAAACCTGCAACCAGAGCACTTTTAATTGGCTGCAGGGTCCATTCTCCATCAGCATCTGAATCGACATCAGGACCAAATCCAGGCAACAGCACAGCACGCTCATTTTCGCCGTGGGCTGCCCCCAACTCCTGGACACAAATTACAGTGCCAGCATTTGCAGAGCTGGATCCAGGTTTAAGCTTCGCACGTGAGCTCACTATCACAGTCAAATGTACTTGGTAAAATAAAGAATTTACAGTGGCGCCTTTCCCACCAAAGAAGAAGCAGAAGCGACCCAAAGTCTTTGATCCTGTAGACTGTGATAGCTGTTTAGACTCTACACATACGCCTGGCACTTTGGTCTCTGTTGGATTTGATAGACTTTATCCAAACTTCAGAAATCACCCCTGAGTATTGATAGGGACATTTTAGTGGAAGCATTCGGCTAAAAACAAGCCAGCAGAAGAGAGGGAAGGAAGGGAAAGAAAACATTAGAAAGGGTCATGGCTGGATTTGCTGAACAAATGAGCTCTCTTGTGACTATGAGATCTCATCATACTCCTCTCAATTTTGTTGTAGGAAACAGCATAAGACAAAGACTGACCTTCAAGTACAGTGTGGGAATATGCAGGCTGACTCTCAACAAGAAACCCCCCCTAAAAGGGTATAATCAGATTTCCCCACAGGAGATCTTTTTCTACGCTGCTGTTTAATCTCTCCTACCATATAGCTGTGTGTACTTTTAAAATAGATCGATCATGCATTAAAAAAAGAAGAAAGGAGGATATTATGGTTTGTGCCTGTAACATAAAATCAGCTGGAGTGGAGGAGGGGATCAGAGGCAGACTCAGCAGGCCTACAAAATCCTTGAGCTGTTTGGTTACAGGCAATAGATGCAATGCAGATATGGATACACAGGCAGGCAATACACGCAGACCCGCCTGCCAAATGTCCTACTGTCTGTGTGCAGCCAGCCCTCCTTGTCCCTTCACATCTCATTAATGTTGTTCTTACTGTAACAACATGTTGAGGCCACAAGGACTGGAGGCTGCATGGGAATGAGGGATGAGACGATCCCCTTCCCAAAGCTTTTGCTATCAGAACCGACAGGGCAAATGATGGTGGGAAGGTGAGTATCAGCTCAGATTTGGAGGGAGAGGCATCACCCTCAGATGGCAAAGGTGAGTTTTAAGAAACTGCTTAGCCAGATCCCATTCATTTCTGATGGTATTTAACTGCTCAGTTTTAAAATGGCTTCAAACCTTCAAGGCAGAGCAGGTGAATCATTCCCGCAGAAGAGGCTTGCAGAAGAGCTGAGACTTGAACTTGAATTTACCCAAATTTACTCCAGACCCTTAACCGCAAGGCCAAAATCATCCGAGAGAGGTAATTTCCTCCAAGGTCAAGAATGACCAACCCCTTTAAGCAGTTATAACATCAGGTCCTAACCCTGAGTCCCACTCTCTCTGAGCATGAAGCCTTTTACCCATGTCCTTTAGGGTTTAACTTTCACCCTGACTTATAAGTGAGGAAGAGGAGTGTGACAGGAGGAGCTTGTGGGCTGGGTCCCTCTCAAATCTGTTTTATCAACTGTATTCACCCTGACGTAAAGACGATATGTCACTGAACAATTAAAAATTAAATCCCAGACTTGTTAGTGCAGGATCAGACAGAGGCACAGTCTAAATTTACTCACTATGGTTTACAGTTTTTTTCTTGTTGTCTACCTGCAAACAGGTCCCTGGGCTTTTTGATTTATACTTTACCATCTGAAATGCATAAAAGATGTGGCGCTTTTGCTCCCCCATGAATCTTCCGCAATTTTGTTCAAAATTTTACTGAAGGTGACATGACAAATTACCGCCAGAGTCAATTTGTGCTGGAGGAGGGCATCATTAAAAAAACAGACGAATAGGAACACAATAAAAAGGTAAAGGGAGGATGTGGGAAAGAATGAGCTTGTGACCTCTTTGAATATGTCACACTCCAAAGGCAGCGCTACCAGGATGAGACTGGCAGACTAATTACCCACACGGCAGGTTAGTTGATTCAGGGGAAAGGAAGAACTCAAAAGCTCATTTGACCCATTGAGTAGGACTGCTCTGTTTCTCGTTATATCTACTTTGGAGAGAGCAGAGGAGCAGAAAGAGGTAGGATATTTCACAGCATCGCTCAGAGCTAAGCCTCTCCAATCTTCCCATATCTCCATCGCTGTAATTTGTGTGTTGGTCCTGGTCCCCTCCTCTGGCAGTCTCTTCTCATTGCCCTGCCTGACTCTAACCCCAAACTTCATGGGCAGGTAAGAGACCATTTGATTATGGCAGATGCTTCACTGTTTGCACTGTGTAAAGAAGGCTTTTGTCTTTGGTGCAGCTCAGAACAGTCAAGTAGCAACAGGTAATTTGATATAAAGAGCAAAATAAACATTTAACATGTTCATTTTTTTTCCCAATGAAAAGCACCATAGTAAGCAGTATTATTATGAGTCGTGTTGCCATGTGTTACTTCTCCCACACCTTTCAAAGGTGTTGGAAGGGGAGCTTGTTTGTGTAGAGAATAGTGTCCCTGGTGTTTGCTTCTGTATCTTGTTTCAACACTTTCTGCAGACAGAAAACTTGTCTCCCTGTTGCAGTCCTGGGGACATTTTTCTTTGTAAACAACGATTTTCACCACAAATGCCAAGGTATCAGCTGGGATCAAATTCTGAAATACTTGTGAAAATATCTGTTTTCACACATGGCTGCTAGCAAAGTAAATATTAGCTAGGTTATGCACAGTCCTGGATAACACTGGATCTGGTATGTTTGGTCTCTATTGGTCCTATAGGAATTTTACCCTATTTTTTTTTTTACTAGATCCACAGCCATTCTGAAGTGCCTGATGTCATGTTAATTTAGTGTTTCAATTCCTCACCTAGAGCCAATTCATTTCAGGGGTGACTTTGTACTTTCCCTTTTACTTCCTGAGAAAATCTGTCACAAATGTTACTTTTGCACACAGATTACGTGTTACAACAATTCAAAGATCCTGAGTATTATTTCCGTTTATACTTGGCTTACCAGGGAAAGAAAATGCAAAAGAACACATGGGTTTTAGCACAAGCAAAATCTAGCGATCTTTTAAAATCACTGCACCGGGCTTAGCAGATGCATCCTGCCTAGACACACCTGGAGTGCTGCTGAATTTACAATACACAGTATGTCTGGCTTAAAAAGTTTTCCATTTTCGGTACACTGACTGCAGGACACAGCTGCTGAGCTAGCAAACATACCAAGTGCACGTTAATGGACATGGTCTGGTGGGTAACCAACCCATGTCCAGGTAAAAGCCAGCCTGGCTCACAGCCAGACCTCCAAGCAACATGATGCTGAACTGCAGCGTTTACCCAGCTGCTGCTCCGTGGAGGCTCCCTGTGGAAAGTCCCAGGAAGGGTGTGGTGGATCCCAAACCCTTATGGATTTCACGTGATCTAAAGATATTCCCAATAAGATATTCTTGGACCCTTCTAACACACTGTTAATTTTCAGAGGATTTTAATTGGAAAGGGCTTCCTGAACCATCAAGCCCCAGACCCCTGTTACTGCAAGCATCAGGTCATTCAACACTTCTGTAAGACTTTGGCCTCACTGTATCTTTTGAAAAGGAGGCAGTGCCATAACATGGTGGATCTAATGATCAGAACCTCCCAACTGCCATCCTGAATTTATTTGCTACCCTTTTTCTTCTTTGAAAGATATTTCTAGCTCCTGTATTTTCCTTTACTCAAGTCTGTTGACCCCCCATCCTGGGGTTCATCTCTGAAACTTTTTTTTTTTTGCTAGACACCTCCTGCAAGAAAAGAGCAGCCCAGTGAACAGAATGAAATGGGAAGTCTGGGCTCAATGGGGAGAGGACTTTATCCTTCCTTCTTTCACAGCCAGAGAGAGGCAGGCCCTGGAGAGAGAGGGGGGAGCTTGGTAATGGGCATGGCAGGGCTGCAGCAGCCTCCTCTGTTCCTCTGCCACCTGCACACTCGAGGACTGCAGGCTGCCCTGCTCCTGGGGAGATAAGCATTTTTGCTGGCTGGAGGAGCAAGCCTTCCAGGAGTGACTGAGCAAGCGTGGACATCAGATCGCCCTGGCTCTCTGATGGCTGCTGCTCTGAGGAGATTTTGGATGCAGTGAAAAGTTTTGCGCCTCAGGGCAGTGTATGCAGCGTGGGGAGTGCTGGGACAGCCGCTGAGTGAGGCACCAGCCCAATTAGTACCAGTTTGAGCAGGAGCCATCTGTGCTACTGCAAATCATTAACAGCAAAGGCCGAGACCAGATGCATGTGCCTGAACAGCTGAATAAAACAGCAGCAGTCAGAGATCTGTGCAGGGCAGCAGAGCCAGGTGAAAAAGCAGAATGGAGAAATGGGGTCCTCTTGAAACCTGGCCTGAGATGAGCTTCTGGCTGGGACTTGGGCTGGCATTGTTCCCACTCCGTCTTGGCCTAACAGCTGGTCTCCCCAACACACCTTCATTTGATCGGGTCCTTCCCCTCCCCGATTCCTGCCTCCCTCTGCTCCTAGCTGTCTCACAGCTGAACATAGCAGACAGTCCATGCCCTCCCCCTTCGTCATTCCAAACACCCTCTGCTCTTGAATTCCTTTTTTTTCTGTGAACAGCATTTGGGGACACAGATTGACTGAAAGCTGTGATGCAGTATAAGCAATACCATAAATAGACTCCAAATGACCCAACAGGAGCCTAGTACCCACTGAAGGATTGAAAACACTTTTCTCACTCCTTCCTGCACAAAAAAGAAGCCACCTGCTTTTGTACACCCGCAGCAAGCACTCCCTGATAGGGTTCTCTGCAGCAACCTCCCCATTCCCTTGCTCTGAAGCTTCCCTTCTACTCACCTTCAAACCCTTGAGATCCATGCCGCATCCATATCTTCTCCTCTAACCTGCTGATAGACGGTGTCTCCCTCACCATCTTGGATGTCAGTTCATTTCCCTTCTCTACTATGTCACTGGAGGGGGCTGTAATCTTCCAGGGTTGCATTGTTTTAGTGGAAGTAATACTGCTCATCTTCCAACTCCTCCTACCTTGTCTTATCTATTCTATACACATGCTGCTCTCTAATAGCAGCAGTGCAAGCCCAGTAGTAGATTTTGTCATCTTTCAGGAGGTGGCTGATAAACTAGATTGGATGCTCGGTCCTGTCATGTAGCAGCTGACCTGTAGGACCACTGGTGCCAGCAACTTCACCCCAGTCACCAAGGCACAATCCTCATTTAACCCTGAGACTTTTTACACCTTCCTCATTATTATCGTGTAGCAATTCTTGAGCAGAATGAGCTGTCAGGTTAAAAGGGAAACAAAACCAGCTGTTTGGGATTTTTGGTGAGCCTGAGCCTGGCTGAACTCAGAAGAGATGCACTTTCCATTGCCCAGTTTCACACTTGTGGAAACTGGGCTTCAAGAAAGGACAGTCCTTTCAATGCTTCTCACCCCTTCTTTATCATTAAAATAAGAGATGCTCAACAAATCATCCACTCCTTTTATCTTTTGTTCCTCCCTTGTAAGGAAGCATGAATTACAAAGCACCTGGGGGAAAGAAGGCAGTCCAGAAAGGCTCCTTTTCTTTAGGTTTATACCTAAAGCATCTTCTAAAGGAGACTCAGCAGTACAGCTGGGACTCATCAAGCCTGCCAGGAAAGAAAATCAATTGGCAGAGACCACTGCACAGTCCAGATGATCCCATATTCCTGGGCTAGAATTCATGTCCCCTCCAGAAGTTCAAGGGTATTGAGATCAGATGTTTTGATTGACCTCATTATATACAGAGGGACCATCTGCAAAAGCTCAGATCCAGCTCCAAGTTTCTTCCAAGTCCAGGTCTGGGATTTTGATTTGAACCTCTGCCTAACTCATTCAACCTCTGCCAGGGCACAATGAAAGCGTGGTGCAAGATACCAAGAATCCTTTATTTAATAGAAGTGCTGGACCAGATTTTCAGCAGAGCTCAGCTCCTACTCTAAACTCCTATTTCTGGCCTGCCTTTCAGACGTGCCCACCATCCTGTGGCTCCCCTGCAAACCCTGGTCTCTCCTTCTTTGCCTGTTTTACACCTATCTGCAACATTAAGGAACTATTCGAATGCCTATTAACGGAGTATATAAACCTGAAAAGCAATGAGTAGTGAAGCATATATGGACTGTCTCTACTTGCAGAGGTACATGGCAAGCGATCCCTTCTAAAGGGAATGTGGGAGATCAACAAATTCAGCACACTCCCAGATTCCCTGTAGGCCTCACACAGGCAAAACATTTCATAAACAGCGAGCAGCCGTGACAAGAGGCTTTTCTCTTTCCTTTATTCCTAAAACAAGAATTGCATCTTTGAGATCCCATTGACAGCCATTCTCCCTTAACAATCTGCTTGACTCAATACAGGCCATGCTTTTGAGACTTGTTAAGGGGAGGGGTGGGGAAAACATCTCTACACTGTTCTCTTCTTTCCTCCTTCCTTTAATCAAAGAAAGAAAACAGGGAAAGAAAATAAAAAAAAAGAGGAGGAGGAGGAGGGGAAACAGTAGCCCCCTCCTCCCTACTCCTTGGCTTTCTCCTCTATCTTCCTGGCTGTCAGATGCTCCGACATTCCTTGCACGTAAGTGTTTTGCTTCAAAAGTTAGAAGAAGAGAGGGAGAAAGAGAAACTGCATTGCACAGTCCCTGTTGATAAGGTTCAAAGCAGACAGAGATGCCTCAGAAGCACATGCAGTCTCTCCCACTCTCCCTGTTACAAGGGGAAAAAAAAGAGCTAAATTCCATGGCACACTTTGCTTTCTCCTGCTGCTGTTATCTTTCCTTGCACACAGGCTGGAGGTAGGGGGAAGACAGAAACTGTCCTGTTTACCTTGCAATTTCTCTCCACCCCCAGCCCCCTTTGAAATGTTGTCTCTAAGCTGCTTTTGCACTCCCAATTTTTAATGGCATTTGTAAAAAGAAAGAAAAAAATCTGGACATATTTGTCTGTTGAGTTGTTTTTCTTCCCCCCTGTTGTTTTAAAACTTCCCAAAAGCTAGGATGAGCCCGGCTGAGGTTACTCAAGGAAAACCCCTGCCAGAAGTCTTCCTTGCTGTTATTATTTCCCCAACCTTGTCATTATCTGACTTTCCCCTTCCTCTACCCCTTCATATATCCCTCTAATTTTCCCTCCCTGCTCAGTATTGGAGTAGCAAGGAAACACCACTAAGTTATCACCACATTACTCATCTGGGGAATTCGGCCAAGAATGCTTTAGCTTAGCAAAATAGTCACAGCCATCTGTCTGTCTGTTGTGCTAGAGGAGAAACACGCACACAAAAAATAACCGAGAAACACACACACTTACTAAAAAGAAAGAAACCGAAGAGCCATGAAAGTCAGAAACTAGCCACCGGAACCAGCAGTCACAGAGAATATTAAGATGGAGTTTCAGTCACTTCACTGAGAAATTTCAGACGAGCCTGGTGAGCTAAAAGCCCTCCCTTTATTGCCTTCAAAGGGGAATTAAAATAGCTAAGAGATTGGTGTAGTTTTTTTTGTAGGGAAGTCAGTAAAAGTCAAAGAGCTCATCAGACTGTCCCCTCACTTCCCATCTGTCTAATAGGAGCATCAATCTGCTCAAGGTACAATGTCCTCTGCAAGGGCACCTTAGGACAGGTCCAGCTGGCAAATGAGTTTAATTTATGCTTTCTCATTGAGGTGGTTGGGACTCAGGTGTTGGGTGGGTACCTTGGGGTCTACAGGTGAGCCATATCTGCTCCTGCCCCTGTCAGAAGTCTCCTTCCTCACAGCTGAGGTACCTAGGTAATTTAGAGCTGGTGTTTGTAACCATGGCCAAGCAAAGCCCAGCCCACACCTCCTTCTCTCTTCCTAAGCAGTGCAAAGCCTTTTGGCAGCAGCCTGTTCCTGCAGCCATGCGGGGTGGCAGTGTCATGTATGGATGAACCTCTGCTTACATGGTCCAGCCTATGGAGAATAAGGTTTTGACTATCTCATCCCACTATGACTGAGGGCAGAGGTTCAATCCCTCTTGGAGCTGATCAGCAGGAGAGCACCTCTAAGTTTGCATCCTGAATGTGTTCTTGTATGCCCTGCAGCTGGGCGTCCTCTGCACCCTTCAGCCGAAGAGCCAGCTTTGGGAGCTGGAGGTATGAGCTGGTGCCTGGGTGGGGGCTGGAGATGGGGGGATGGAGGGGATTTACCTCAGCAGTGAGTATCAGTATGTTTATCTTTTCCCTACTGTTGTTGCATTGACTGCCTGAGATGAGTTAACAACTTAGAAGTGGCGTTTGAGGAGCACACAAAATGGGTTTGTCAAAACACAAATGATAAGAAAGGCCCTTAGTGTTATCAGTGTTTACTAGTGAAAGCTGGCAAGGGAAGAAAAAACACTGACTTATCCCAGGCTGTTAACTATATCCAGATTGTTGTTAAGTTAACAACTTATACGAAACATGAAATACTCTGTCTTTTCTTGGCATTCAGGAATTAATGTATAGATGGGGAATATTTCCACGCACAGCGATGCAGTTGCTCCAGGAGGGTACGGGAGGCTGCAGGCTGCTTTTAGCCTGTTGCGCAAACCGCAGAGCAGGGAGGGAGCATTTTTGACTGAAAGCAATAAAATAGTCCCTGCTGCTCCTACCTGGATTTGGTCTCAGCACAGTGAAAAGCTCTTGTTTCCCTCCCTGGGTGTTTTCCAGCCAAAAGAGAGGAAATTCAGAAAACTCTAAGTGAAGACCCGGTCCAGTTTCTACTTGGCCTGAATGTCTGAAGAGATAAGAGCTCTACTCATTTAAAAGATAAGGGGCATTGTTGACCTCTCTCCAAGTTCATGGATTTTATCCATGTGATGAAGGCTATCGCATGTGCTGGATGCCATTTAATGCTTCCCTAATCTGAACTGCCCCAGAGGTGCTGCTGAGGGATGACTTTACATTGGAAACAGCTTCATGGAAAGACACTGCGGTGAAGAGCACTGGCTGCTCTTCCCAACATGCCAACTCATGCTTCGTGAAGCTAACTGGGCCACATCCATGACTATACCTTTGTCTGATTTGGCTGAGAAGATTCATCTGACATCTGAACCATGAATTCCCAGTCTGAGGGTGAATATCCATGGCTGAGGCCTTTAAAAATATCCCAGGAGTGCAGCAGGAGAACTGGATGCTCTGGGCTCTCTTTGTCCCCCTTGCCCTGTGAATGGTCCTTGCTACAGAGCAACATTTCACTGCAACATTTTCAGTCCCTGTGCCAGAAGACATCCCATCTTCCTCATCACACACAGCACACCGCATTTCCCCATTCACAAACACTTGTGGTGTTGAGGAATTTCTCTACAAATTACAGTCATCAAGAAACAGAGCGCAAAAGTCATTTGCCCATGAGAAAAAGGGACAGAGAGAAAAGAGAGACCGGGATGTGCTGGGGATGGCTCTCCACAGCCTGTGGTGCCAATTCTGCATTGCAGCAAGGGCATTTCACAGCCAGCGGAGCAATACTCCAAAGCAGCAGGATACCTGGAAAGAGAGTCTGAAATAATTTTGTAGCTACCTCCATCACTTCCCTTTTTAATTCATAGGCACAGGAGTTCAGATGCAAACTTTGAACTTGTAATGGAGCAGTTTGGGAACACATCTATAAGCCACAATTCAGGGTCTAGTTCCCCACGTGCCCATCTCAGACTCCGTGCTGTAAAAGAAGCATTTGGGGCAGAATAACAACTTACTACAGAATAATAAAAGTGGGAGACTTGGACTTTGTCATGTATTCTGAAGAATGTGAATTCACTTACCAAACAGTGAAATAGCAATAAACTTCCTAGTAGGTAAAAGCAAACCCATGCTGGTTACCACTGTATATTCACAGCTGGCTTCACCTAGCTTATCTTGCCTGTGGGCATGAGATCAGCCTGTTCTGCAAGTCACCTAGTTCTTGATGCCAAAAAACTAAAGTTCCTGCCCATCACATCTGAGGCAGACATTTCAAAGTTAAACATCTAGTCTGTTTTCAATTTTTCCTTCAAATACCAGAAGTGATTGCACCACATTATGGACTAATCACCTGTCAAATTTAATTTCTTAAGCTGAGGCTGCTTTAGAGCCAAGTGAATGAAAAAGAAAAAATACCCTGTCCAAACTCACTAAATTATTATTTTTATGCCTTTATAGTTACCTAGAAATTGGAGCTTTTCCTTAACCTTTTGATTTAACTGTATGGCAAATATATTACTGTCAGACTAGAGCATTATATGCAAAATTTGATCTTCCAATAGGTCTTCATATCTAAACTGTAATGAACTGTATTTCATGAAAGTAGCACTAGGTCCAGCTAGGAGCAAATTTCTCTTCTATTCTCATTACTAAAGATCAAACACGCACCTTCAACATCTTTTCCTGCAGGCTGTGTCTCTATTATCTGTTGGAACAAATCTTTTCACTTTATATATATCACGGTCCACCTGAAGATCTCATAGAGACATAAAGGTTTATTCATGCTCTTCACTCCTAGGAAGGAGCCTCACCCATTTATCTGTGTGGTGTCCACCACAGGATGATAACTATCATTGACATAGAACTGGGGACTGTGTGTGGATTTGGGTGCAAACTTAAAACCAATCTCAAACGCAGGCTCTCATTCCCCATGATTTTGGAGGGTAGACTTCAAATTTTGACAGGGGGGTGGTGGAAGGGCGTGGTCTGATATAAATCCACACACTTTGGGAAAAATCTCAGAGAAGTCTCAGGGTGCAAACCTTTGGTGGGAATGTCTTGTAGCTCAGCTGCTAAAATACCTAAAATTTAGGTTTGAGTGTGGCTTAGTCTCTTGGCCTTGAGACTGTAAAAGGGAGAAGGACAAGGACAGGGGAAAAGGAGAGCAGAGCACTCGAGGAGCTGGGTGGGAGAAGAGGATCCTAAAGCTGTCTAAGGAAACTTTGATTGAAACAGAAGTAGCATCAGAAGCTCCCAGTAAAGATGATATCCCTACTGTTGTCAATAACTGATATCTTTGGGACAGGGAATCTGTGCAGTGAATGTAAAATTTCCAACTCTCCCAGTGAGCCAGGTAGGTATCAATGGCATTCCTTTTTTTTTTAACCTACTTAAGAAAACACAATACAAAGCTAGAAAAATTACTTGGGCGGAAACACCACTATCTAAAAGAAAGTTATTTTGGACAAATGCCGAAAAAAGAGGCAAACAAAAATTAAGATTGTCTGTGAATCAGTAGAAATCCTTTGAAGTAACTGTAATCATTCTTGATGTATTATCAGAGAGACCAAGTCCAGCTCTGATCTGCTAGTATTTTTCATCTGCAGATCCCAACATGCTTTATAGCCTCCTTCTGCCTCCTTTCTTATAGGAAAGCAGAAGAGAAATTTGTTACGGCTGAGTGCCTCGGGTCACACAGCCAGCCAGTGACTGGCAGAGCTACCAAGTCTCCTACCTCCCAGATGCAGTCTAATTTATTGATTTTCTCATGTGGGTGTAGCCTGTAGCTAATGAGAAGAAAGAACAGTGAACAAAAATGATTCCCAGCTCCCACCACCTACCAGAAGTGTCCACCCCATTTTGTCAATGGCCAATCTGCCCTGAAGTCTCTCTCATTACCACCTTGCATACCCTGGTTGGCTCAATCCTCTCTCCTCACCAGTGATTTTACCAGCCTCCATTGTGCTGTGCATCACATCAACCCTTTGTGTAGCCAGAGGTGGAAATATTTAACGGGGAACAGGGTGGGTGTTTCTGAAATTATAAGAATACTTGTAAAACCTGTAGCTATTTGTGGAAACTAAACTATCATTGGTAAACAAGTTAACAGCCAACAGCCCAACTTCTAACTAAGCCATGTAGACATGGCCTGAAAGAAAGACTTGAGACAATTTTACCAAGCTGCTTCAAACTTTTTAAGCAATAATGGACTGTGCCTGAACACGGTGGTTTCACAGCACACACGTAAACCCATGCACAGTGAGATAAGGAAAGGTTTTGCTCTCATGTTGGCATA
>NW_008825290.1:199919-201264 GCF_000699105.1 Pygoscelis adeliae | reverse complement strand
GTCCCTGGTAAAGTGAAGAACGGTGCACATTCATCCATTCATTCAGGTCTACCACCTTTGTTGAAGCAGGCGTAGTTTTTGTGTGAAGAAATTGGCTATGGTGCTTAGGGCTTTGAGCAGCTTAGTGTGGCAGGATTTTAGAGGGAAGGGTTGCGACAGTAAGGGCAGTGGGTGCAGGTGAAACACAAAGTGTGCACACAAAAAAAATTACTGTTCCCCTCCACCTACTCTCCCCCTCTTCTATTTCAATACACACAAGCACTGATTTTAATAGAGCTGACTTCAGAAAGGCAGTAAGCACAACAAGCATGAAGGTCTGAGTATTAGTCTGGAAATAAGATTAATAAATAGCCTTGGGAGAATGCTTGCCTACTATCTCTCCAACCACAGCTCTTTGCCTCTCTAGGGAATTGCTGCTCCTTGTACAAATTGGTTACACTGCTGAACTTGTTCCCCTCTCTATCCCATGTCCACCCCAGTCTCTGTGGCTCTGCAGTGCTCTCCATGAGCCTGATCTCAAGGGCAGACCCCAGCCACCTCCTGAATCCACATTCAGAGCCAGCCTGCTGCCCCCCTCATCCCTGCACCACGCTGTCCTTAGGAAGGAAACCTGGGTCCCAGGCTGTGCAGGAGCCACAGTTTCTCCTGGTAGGTCTTCAAGGTGGACAGTCAGGGATGTAGGTCTCACTGCAGAAGATACCTGTCCCCTCTGATGTGGACACAGAAAAAAGTGTCTTTTTTCTCTTGGCTAGGCACCTCTGCAGGCTTAGAGCCAGCCAGTGGGAAACACGAGATAATGGGAGCTTGGGTGGAATTTGTGCTGGCTGAATCCAGCCCATTTAATGTGTCCAGAGAAACTCTTTATTTTTTCAAAAGAGATGCAGAAAACAAGGGATGATTCTTCATTGTTCTGCACGTTACTGGCAATAGAAATGGAAAATATCCTGGACCAAGCCAAGAGCTACTCAACACTTTTGGGAATAGGGAGGTGTAAAAGTTGTCTGTCAGCTGCCTTATCCTTTCTTCCTGCCTTTTAGTCAAAGGATGGGTTTTTTTGTGCAGCCAACAACTGGGTGCCCCACCTGCACCTCCTGCTCCCAGCCATGCACTGCAGTCCTCTTCTCTGCACAACGCTGACCCTCCCATGAGCTGCCTCGGGGAACTAAACCAGCAGAGGGTTATTTGCTTGTTTTGTAGGGTTACTTCTCCTATCCGATTGCACTATGCTTGAAAGTATTCCCCCCATAAATTAATAGGCTGCAGGGAGGTCTCATCGGGGGGTGTGTGATAAGGTATGGTCAGCACACAGGCACAGCCTACACTGCTTCCCTCTTAAAAGTCCCCA
>NW_008825290.1:154150-199813 GCF_000699105.1 Pygoscelis adeliae | reverse complement strand
CTGAGGGTCAGGCTGGAAGGCAGAAGATAGGAGAACAATCTTTAAGCCAGTGGCTTAAAAGGTTTCAAGCTCCCAAGTATTCGGATAATGGAAATACCTGCAATCAGACAGCATCAGAGAGGAATTGCTCTGGAAAAATCAAGACTCAGAGGGTGGATTGGTGTCAACAGTCCCATCTTCAACAAGGATAAACCCTCCGAACCCACTCCTTCATCTCTGCAGGAAAACTGGCTCTCAAAAGGCCAGTGTAAAAGGAAAGGGAGGGTGGTGATGCTCTTTATATGAACCTAGGCATCCTGCTTGAGAGTAAGAGCTACACCCATTAACTTCAAAGCCTGGCTTGTTTGTGTCTTCCTTTGAGAGGAGAGAGCCCCAAGGAAGCATCTTTATTTAGAGGGCTCCAGAGAGACACTCTGTACCGAGCAGAGAGGAGCAATGGGCCAGGAACCAGGGAGCCAGCTTCCCTGCTAATGCCAGCACTGTAATTAGGTGTGGCTGGGTCTTGCATGGGAAGCACTGGCAGGCACGGTCCCTAGGCCATTTGAGAAGGGATGGAAAAAGTTGCGGCAAATACATTGTAATGAATAATCTCCTGCCAGCCCCAGGGGACCGAGGGGAGGTGGGGAGGCTCAGACGTTTAAGTTGATACCTAATAGGTCTTTTCCATCTCTGATTTCTATGATGTGCTGTACACAAAGCAGGAAGCAGCAGCTAAAATCGATGCACAGCCTGAGCCAAGCAGAGAGGTTTTAATCAATCTGAGAAGCTGTTTATTGTGAGGATCCAACAAAGCGACAGAGATTATCACTACTACACAGGAAACCGGAACATGGAAAGCAAAAAAGGAGCATTGAGCTCTTGCTTCATGAGGGCTGAAAAGTGTACCTATTGCCTCTGTCTTGGACTTGATAGTGGTATAGCAAGAGTGAATAACTTGGGGAGGGGAGAGGAGAGAGGGGATGATGAAGTCCCAACTACTGATCAATGCTGGATTAAGAACAGGAGTGGTTTTTGCCTCCCTAAGCTTGGGAAGAAGAGGAGAGCTTCTCCTCTTATATTTTCCATTGATGCATCTCGGTGAAACACTGAGGAGCTGTGCGCAGACTGGCTTGTGGCTGAAGGGACAATCTGTATGAGGGCAGATGTTTGAGACATTGAAGAAAGAGTAAATAAATATCCTATACATCCATCTGATCTGCAGGTGAGAACTGGCCATTTCTCCTTCCCTCAGCAGGGTTTTGAGAGAATGGAGGTTCAAGACATTTGCCAGTAGTTGGGAGCAAATGACTGCTGACTGCCCAGGGTGCAGAGATGGGTGCTGTGCTCTCTGAATGCTCCTGCCCATGAAGGAAAGCCACCTCTGACTTCAGACATGGGATGCCATCTTTCTTTTGTGGTCCATGCTAGATGCCCAGGTCTAAACACTTTTAGCACACTTAAAGTTAAAACTGGATCCAACTTCAGAGTCTGGGCCAGTTTTCTTCTGAATGTAACAACAGTGATGGCCTTTGGGCTCAGGCAAGAGCAATCACTGTGTTGTTTTGGTAGTGACTGTCTGAAGTAGCCTTGACGTTTAACAGCAAGTAACTGTAGTTCGTAAATGATGGCCTTACAAAGTATTGTTGCATCTCACAACATGGTTACCAACTAAATGGTAATTAAGCTTCAGCAATTTCAGGAGCACAATAATTACGATTAAACAATATTTGGGGGGGCTGTAGAGGTAACGGGAGGTGCTACATAATCAAATAGACCTTTGTAAGACCTTTTCCATCTCCATCTTCTTTGATGTTCTGAATGTAAAAACTGGGCAGAACCATCACTCTATAGAAATAGGGGAAAATGCACATTATAGCAGAAGTTAATAGCTGCCCAGAGGAAGATGGGAGGAAAGTGCAGACTTGGCTCAGTTCTCTGTCCCACTAGGAGATACCCATGGTTTCTGTACCCTCCCTGGCTCCCAATTTCTCCAGACTTTTCACTCTCTCCTATTAGGACACCAAAGCCCTGCCTACTTGCTGCCATACCCAGCCCAGGACCACAGCTGCCGGAGAGCTGCACAGGTAAAGGGACGCTGAACAACATCTCATGTATGGCAAGGCCCAAAGACTGGGCTCACTGGTGGTTCTGGATCTTGCCTTTTCATCCCTACACAACCCAATGGCCACAGTAGTTGCAGCTACCTTGGCTTTCAGTTGCCAAAGAGCAAAGCAGGTTCAGGGCTTTTTCACCACCACGTCCCCCTCTCCGGAGGTCTGCTGGCCCCCACACAGCCGCTTTAGCTATTCCTGAAGCTGCCTTGCTGGAGCTGGCAATTACCATATTATTGGTATCTGAGCGATGTAGTTTAAAAGCTCACACGGACATGCCTGTGGGGCAGAACCATCTCTCAGTGACTGCTTTTTGGTCTGCTTTACTGCAGAACAGGAACTTAATGCCCTGTGCACAAATTGGTTGGGAAAGCCATGACTGAATCCACATTCATAAAATACCAGACAATGCAGTGCAACAAGAACCATTTTTTTTGCTGCTCTTCAGCCACGTCTTCATTTATGTCAGCACGTATGCATTTTGCATCCCCATTTTCATTCCAAAACTTTCTGTGCCATGGCTATAAGAAACAAACAGGCTGAACAAGCACCTGAGAGCTGCAGAGAGGAGAAAACCCAAACAAAACAAAACATTCATTAATCTCTCTTTAATGTATCTTCTCCCCCTGCCCTCCCCAAAAAGGGAGATGATGGGGGCTGGCAAGGAGGAGGGATGATCCCAGCAGAACAGCCTAACTATAAAAATACAAGTGCAGTTGCTAAAAGCCCAATCTATTTTCAAATGATGTGCTCTAATGGAATGTTGCTGTACATCTTTTGATGAGACAGGAGTCTATTTAAAAAGACAGGCGCTTTCGAATGTGCTTTTAAACCCCGTCTGTCAATTAGAACAACATCAAGGGTTCAGTGGCTGGGAAAAAAGATGACAGTAATGAAAAGCTGGGAGGGCAGCAGAAGAAAAGAAAGATAAAGACAAAAAAAAGTGGAAAAAGGAAGACATGAGGGAAAGAAAGAATGCAGTATTGCAAAAAAAATAGAAAGAAAAAGGAAGTGAAAGTAGGACAGAATAAAGATTCATAAAGAATAGGGAAGAATAAAGATTCATGAAATAAGATTGCACTCATTTGTCCCCCAAAATTATATATTCATTCATAGCCAAGAAGGATGCTGGGTGCAGAGAAAGCAGAAAATGCAATGCCTCTTAAAATCTGATTCCCCACATTACTCAGCATCTCTAAGTCAGGGGGAAGAAAATGGTGCTCAGCCTCTCCCTAGATGGATCCCACGCAGGGAGCTCTCCCTGCAGCTCCGGCACAGACATGCATAAATGTAGGAAAATAATTTAATCTTTGAGACGCACTCAGATACTAAGGTGAGGATCACTGTAGAAAAAAAGCCCATGAGGAAAATTATAACTGGTATTAAGTGCAGGAGTGAGAGAGCAGTAAATAAGGCACTGGGCCACAAAGTGAACATGGGAGGAAACAAAACATTGGACTGGGTCCTCCCCAGGGGAACGGTACCTGACCTGTGTACAGGAGGTGTCAGGCAAGGTGAAGGTGCTGGTGGGCACTGTATTAGAGGTGGGTACAGTGCGCAGAGACCAGGGGCATGACATTTCTGGGTGAGAGAGTGCCACTACTGCCATGCTAAGGGTGCTTTAAAAATCATTTTTCCATTTTCTTCATCAAAAAAGAGAAAAAATTTTAAAAAGGAAAATCCCAGAAATCCCATCATTTAGCATCGTTTTGGCCCCCCACTGCTGCCTTGGGTCACTGGCAGGATGAAAACCTTTTGATTCAACACATTGACCTCTGCCACTTGAACTAATGACAGAGATTGATAGCAGTAATAAGTTGCTGCAATTTGCCTGGGTAAGGACTGCGGGGAGATGACACACACTGGCTGCTTTCAACCCCTAGCTGCTGTCAGCTGTCTCCAGTGCACGCTCCCTGTGCTCGGTCAGCCCATTGTGGTACGATGGAGTCTGTCTTGCCCAGACTCTCTCAGGGCCACGGACAGCCTTGATGGCTCAGTCCTCCTCCTTGAACTGGGTGGCTTTGAGCTGAGATGTCCTCAGACTGGTTGGTGAGTCCATGTACTGGCCTCTCTAGGCGTGTGCAGTAGCAAACCCCAAGGCACCATAGTAAAAATCATATGTGGTTTTTGTTTGGTCTCTCAGGTCCAGTGCCCAAACTCATCCTGATGCAAGACTCAGAGGTCTAAATGCTCCCATGAATGTCAGTCATAGTGTTTCTGTGCCTCAGTCCCCTCTTTTGCAGAAAACCCTGCCACGCAGGGTCTCATGATGCTCACCTGAAGCAGCAGGGGCCATATCCGCACCACACAGTATGTACCTGAGGCAACTGCTGTCCTGCAGGAGGAACAGTGGTTTTGGTAGAGCAAGTTGTGCTTCACACCTTTTGCACTATAAAGAACAGAAGCACTTGCCAAGAAACAGTCCTGAGCTCTCACTCGTATTGTTGGGATTTAGAGACTTTTGTTTAGTTAGTTTCTATGACTACACATTGTTTATGGCCACTGTTGCAGTGAACCTTAAAAAGTCACAACATTTAACATATCCAGCTCCTCGAGAAACTAAATAAATCCTCTTCCTCCTTCCCCTTCGTTGCTTGCAGAGTTATTCATAAAAGCCAGGGCACTGTTTCTCCAGGTTTAATTGCAGACGTTCACTCAGGTTACAGCAGACCATGACCTCAGCACAGGAAGCCATGGGCAGGGTTAATACTACAACTGGATGCATTGCAGGAGCCCACAGGCATCCTGGGCAGTGCTGGCACTCCACTGTGCTAGGCGCTGTACAAAGGTACAACAAAAAGGTGGAAATACACATGTTAAACCAGCATGACGAGGAATCCTCGCTCCAGATTAGACCCAATTGGATATACACACCTGAGTGAGTAAAACTGGAGGCTTTGTATGGCTTTTCTCACACGACATTTGAAGAAAGGCACTTGCAATCTCTTTCTTGTGTGCTCTCCCTCCGTGGCAGTGTAATTAGCTGAGCCTGCAGGGAGAGAGGTAATAAAAGTAGTATGCTAACTTGAAATACTTTGTATTTTTGCAGCATCTACTGATGTATGGTAACTTGTTGCCTTTGCTGGTAACTTTCTTATATACCTCAGTCCTATTTCTGCACGAAACAGTGCTTGTTCACCACGTGTCTCCCAAGAAAACACTTTACAAGTATTAGCCATGCTAAGATGTTAATTGGTGATAAATATTGGGGCCGGGGTTTCTAAGGCAGGCAAGGGAATCAAGAGCCCCGAAGGCTCTTTTACCTAACTCCCTTAGGCATTACCCCATATATATAACAAAAATACTACAGGGAAACGATGGCAGAGCTGGCTGCTGCGGAAAGTTCACAGCCACAGAAATATGAACCTTCTATCACACCTTGGCACCCGCAGGCGTTCTTTCAAGTTCACCAAAGGCTCTCCCATCAGCCCTTATTTTCCAAGGTGCGTGTTACAGTTCGGGAAAAATGAGTGCAGCTCCACTATGCCAAGGCCAGTCCCCGTTTGCTGTCCCCATGGCAGAAAGGCCAGCGTCCCCGTCCCTTGAGGACTGCGTTCTTCCTCTCTGTGTAAGGGTACAGACTCCTCTGTGTTGGGGAGACATGGGACATCACACAGTGCTGGGCATGCAGAGTGGGGTTGGTACGGGGCACGGGATCACGCCAAAGCTCACATTTATGCTCAGCTCGGGTGGCACCACCCCAGGCACCATGTCTGGAGGGGCAATGCTCTGGGCTTGGGGGGTTCGGGTGGGCCAGGGTCCCTCTCTGCCTGAGCTTGCCAGCCCCGCTTTCCTTTCCACAGAGACACCAGGAGGGCCGCCCAAACTCCCCATGCCTCTGCCCCCTCCCTGTGCAGCTGAGATAATATCCTCCCCTGTTTGGAGAATAAATGCGTTACAGGCTGTGAGGTGCTTAGATACTCTGGTAAAGAGGGCCATGTAAGTACCTCTGCCGAGTGGGTATGTTTAAGCAGTCACCACTCAGATCTTCAGTCATCATTACCCAGAGAAACCAGCTGTTCTTCTGCTATTTATGATCCCCCCCCTTAAATCTACCCTCCCTATGACTCAACCCACAGGCTTTAAAGTGTGCAGTGTATTGACATTTATATAGTACATTTCATACACTTCCTCTCAAAGCTTTTTACAAAGCCATGAATTACATACCTGTCACCCACTGAATTCATTCATCCAAAAAAGAAGCAGTCATTATGCACTCGGCAATAAGCCTCATAACACTACCCGCCATTGAGTTTGTATATGTGTGCACCAAAGAGATAAAGTTACTTTAATGCCATCTCTGCTATTAATGCAACGGAGAGCAAGGGAGGGGAAGGACAAGGGTGTGTGTGTGTGTGTGTGTGTAAATGATGGGTGGGAGGGTCTAGGTCTTTCTCCGTACCTAGATGTGGAGATGTAGCATATATTAACTTCTTAAGAGGCTGCAGCTGCAGGGAAGTAATTATGTGAGTCGCAAGGTGCCTCCATCCCGGTCTATAGGGGAGATAATAAAACAATAGAATACTTTGCATTTGTTTTGCTCCTTTCATTCTGGGATCCCAAAGTGCTTTTTAGACATTAATTAATTCACATTAAAGAAAAAAAAAAATCCTGCACCACCACAGCTCTGGAGCAGATCTCATTTTGGAGATGGAGGCACTGACAGGTTTACAAACTTTATCCAAGCTGCAGAAAGAATTAGTGGCAGAAATAAACCCTGGAGTCTTGGTTCCCAGCTCACTGGTCCACCTCATAGACCACCTCATCTGTGTTGAGAGGGACTGGCAGGGACCAGCTCAAAGCCATAAGGACTGAACTGAATCTGCTGCATCCTGCACGTCTTGTATTTCCCCTGAAAAGAGTGAACCTGTGATGTGTTATTCTTAAGTCAAATTTTATCCCAACATTAACCTTAATTCCTCCTCCCCTGCTGCATACTATGCTGCAATGACATTTTGGGTTGCAGGATGCAGCAGATTCAGATTCTGATAGTCAAAACCCTGTCCCAACCTTCAGTGGAAAAGGACTACCCCTGCTCAGAGCAGGTGATGCAGAAGTTGGGGAGGGGCAACAGCATAAACCAGGTCTTAAGAGATTTATTTGGTTGAGGGACTGGAATTGAACTGTGGTAAAGCAACAGTCCCTGGTCTGACTTGAACTCTCCAATCTCAGAAGGATCCAAAAGCAGGACTGAATGAGAGAAGCCAGTTAAACTGGGGAAAGCAGTTAAATGTTTTTTCTTCATTTTGCTACTCCTAATCTGGCTATTGTAAGAGGACGTCCCTCTTCAACCCCCAGGCATACCAAGTTCATGAAAGGTGTTGCTCTAGAATAAGAAAGAGCAGAAAATAAAGTGTGGGAAAAGAAAGGTTCTCTTGCTGCAAGCTGCCACCATCCTCACCTTTCCTATTCAAAGAGAAGCCAAGAGGAAAATGGTCTCTTTTTTCCTGGTGTCACCATCAGGTGGTATTTCAAACTCACTTCCAATAGATTTGTTTCATTTTAGAAGGGCAGGAACAGATTCACCTTCACAAAAAAATCAGTCCTGAGAACTCCTGTTGAAATACCATCAGCTCATGATTTCCAGTCCATGAACCATTTTCTGGACTGTTCTGTCAGTGGTTGGAAAGAATGAGCCCATGTCAACAATGGATGCTCATAAAAACTGCGTCTTTGCCCAACTCCTGTCCAAGTCTCTCACCAATTACTGCAGTCACCAATAATGACGGTCATCCAGATTATCAAATGACCCAGAAAATTTCTGGTCAGGAATGAAGGAACCAAAATAGCAATCCAGTTTTGCATTTTCTGAGTGTCTTCTTGCTCAGTACGCAACCTGCCAGGCACTCTCCCAGCTCTGACAGCTTCCAGGTGACGCCACCACTCAGCCTGTATCAAAGCACCTATTATGAGTGATTAGACAGACAATTCAGTAGATGGTTAGGCATACAGACAGATAAATGAGAATATACAGATCCTTATTTGCACCCCATCCAGTGTATCATTGCCTGCAGTGTGGTATCATCACTCATTTCTAAGGGGTTTCTGCTTGCTATGCCAGGTAGATGAAGCAAGTGCACTTCATTTGAGGCCTTGCTGTGGTATACGCTGATACAGATTGTGTATAGCTACATTGATGACAAGCCCCTTGTAGAGAAATATCCTGTCTCACTGGGGATGAGTCAAGCCCAGAGTTTATAAATTCATTTGCAAACAGTGTGTGGTTCAGCAATAACAGCCTCTTTCTAAATTCAAATCATTAATTTATTAGCATTAATGTAACTTAAACCCACCTCCCTATGTTCCTTTCCTCCAGGCTCTGGCCACAGCATTGAATGGTGCAACACTAACATGTGAAGTGTGCTTACAAGGCTGGGAAACTCGTCTGGGAATCAAACACATCACTGACCAAATGCCATCCTCCCCCTCTTCAAAACCCAAAGGCCCCCAGGGAACAGGCAGGATCCGAATCGCTGACCCTCATATAGCATTCAAAAGCAACAACAACCTGTCTGGAGAAATAGCTTCCCTCTGTCTGCATTAGCTGAAAAGCACAAATAGGAATTTTTTTTGCCTCTGTGCACCAAATCACATTTCTCAATGGGGTTTTGGAGATTAAATATGTTCAAAAATCTCTCAACAAATGGCAAAATAGAACATAAAACAACAAAGAGGGCATTGCTTTAAGTCTAGCTAGATTGTAGTTATTATGAAAAAAGATATTTTACATTTCTTTAGTAACTTCCACAGAAAAGCATTCAGCAGGCTACTGCTGAGATTTTAAAAGCAATATGTTGGATTATACACCTAATACCCACTAATTTAAATGAAAAATAGAGATAGGCATTTACATTTCCTACATATTCCATCTCTCCCTCCCCAACACACACTTGCAGACTCTTGCATGCACACAGAAATCCCTTTGGCCACGCGGTGGTTTCTGTAGTGGAACTGCTGGGCTGGTTATTTGGAAAGACCAAATCATCGTTGTCAACTGGCAGTCAAGAAGAATGAGATCTCTAACTGGAAATGCAGGAAAAAATGGAGAAGACAAAAAGTTTTTATTCACACGGTGTGGACAGAAGACCTATCACCCATGCCCTAGAAAGGACACCACAATTTCTTTGAGAGTTAAGATGTTCAAGAGCGTTCAGTCTTGCACCTCATCAGAGGTAACTCCTAGGGAGAAAGACTCACCATCCTCCATTTGGCCGGCCCCTCATCTCAGCCATGACCAGAATTTCAGCCATTACATCTGCGGATGATGCCACCAGGGCATTCCTCAAAGCCTGTCTCACAGTTCAGGCCAGGCTAATCCCACCTGTAAGTACACTGCGTATCGAGTGTGTTACAAAGGAGAAAGCTGCTGCGTGAGGCATGGTGTGCTGCAGATGAGGGCAGAGGGGGCTGAAAATTGTAGGAAATTTAAACCTGGTTCCAGTTCACAGTGATGTCAAACCACAGGAAATGAAAGCAGAAAGTGGAGATTTATGAAAAAAGTGGCAGGAGTCATTATTATGTGTGCAGTATTGATTGAAGAAGATCGTGTTGCCCCCAAATCGAAATGGCTTTTACGTGTTTGGGCCCATCCTGACAAAAACACTTTCTTCTCTGTTGACGAGGCCATGTTGCCATGGAGATGCAGGGCTGGATGCTTGGCAAAAGCACGTTTCGATAAGGCAGGTCTAATGGATATATTTTCACAACATTCACAGTTCCTTTCTGCTCATTTTCTCCTGAGCAGAGTCGTCCACTTCTTCCATTTTGCCACTTGATGAAAAAATATCTTTTTAATCTTTTAATTTAGCTTAGATTTCCCTCCCTCCAGCACCAGAGCTTGGCAATTAAACTACTTATCTGAGATGCTCCACACCAAGGCCAAGTGCCTGCTTTTCATTATCAGGTTGGGTGGCTTGTTTTCACCCTCCCGCCTCCATGTCTGAACCTCTTTGCTGCTTGCTGTATGTCACAGATGTTGCGATATAAGGAGCTTACAATTTCATGACCTTGCTAGTGAAAGAGGCCATAAGTTCATCTCTTCTTCAAGATAGCCCTTCTGAAGTGCTTGGAACCACAAAGTAATATTATGTTGGCTGGTACACGTCCTGGAGCATCTGCTGACCCTGTTTGTGCCAAAACCATGGATGCTAATGCAGTGTCACCTAGAATAGAGGCAGAGTTTAGTTAAATGTTTTTAATTCTGGGTGTCTTTGGTTTCTTTTTAATACAAGCAAATGGAAGTTTCTTTTAAACTAACACAAATGCAGGAGCAATTTCTGTGCGTATGTAGGTACACAAATACACATGCTTTTACACACAGGTAAGTTATTTCACATCCATTTCTATTTGAACATCTTTTACTGGTTCTTTCCATGAGTGTCTTTTGACCGACTTCTAGAATCTGTTTGAGTTTCTTTTGCAGGAATAGCCAATGGGCATATTGACTAGAAGTGATGCTCACAAAGACATCCTATTTGAATGGAAAGAACAGTTTGAAAGAATATTTCCAGTAAGTGAATTGAAGAAATATATATTCATGCCACAAAATGCATTTATGCCATGTGGCCTCTGTGACCAATTAAAATTAGTCAATTCCTTTTGGACTGGGGATACTCTTAATGAACTTCTGAAGAAAAGAGCAGACCAAGAAGTATTTGCATCAGCAAACAATTTCAAACAACCAATTAGCTGGAGAAATCAACACTGCAAGCATAGAAAATTCACAAACAGAAAAAGAGGCAAAATTCATTCAATAAATTATTCATCATGAATTATTTGTCCAGTTTCCTTTAGATCTGGTTTAAGTTACTACTAATTAGTTCTGGAGCGGTTTACCAACTAGGTCAGACTTGGTTGGGAAGTGGAGGAAAACCATTATCTCCAGCGGTGATTTGAAGGCAGTTTCTAGGAGCTGGTAACTCAAAACTTGCGTCACCAAGTGACTCTTACGAGCAATCTTGTTCCAGCTGACAATAACATAGCCCTATTTTCAATGGCGACAGTCATCAAAGAGCGCATTCATCTTTCCCCCCCCCCCGAGTCAGGGCTGAGACACACTGTTGGGTCAATATTTTGGAGGCATCATTGTTCAGCACGAGCGAGTGCCCGAAGGACTGCAGACACCAGGGCTGTCATTCAGACATGTTACAAAGCTTGGAGTGTTTCTTTGTCCTTTTGTACATGCTAGTGGTCTTGGAAAAAGAAAAGAAGAAACAAGATTGAGTATCATAAGATTTCTTGTTTCTTTGGCTTTGCCTCTGTCTGGGCTGTATATCGTATAATAGGGCTTTGGCCCAGGACGTGGGCTGTGAGATGTGAGGCAAATCTGGTAAGGGAATAATCATCCAATATGCAAATCCATTTCATCTCCTCATGCTTCAATTTTCCCATCCACAAGACACTGCTAATGGCACTTCCCCTGCTCTAAGATCTTTGGATGAAGAGGGCTGTGTATGCAAAAAACCCAGCATTAACTCTTTATAGAGGCTAATCCTCTTTGCTTTAACCACAGAAGCATGCAAAGCTCAGTGTTAGATGTGTCTCTGCAGTGCAGAGCAGCTATAAGTGTGAGCTTGGAAAGGTACAAGGGAGCAGGGGCAAAGACAGCCAGGAGCAGGTAACAGCTTCAGTAGGAGGAGAGACCAGGTAGGATCCCGTGGATCAGACAGTGGATCCTGAGGGAGGGATGTGGTGAGGTCTATGGGACCATGGGTGGTGGGAAGGCAGTGGAGCAGGAGCACTTTTTCACCACATTGCACAATGTAAGGATTATTTGGTAGCAGATTTAAAACACATAGAGCACAGTCCTTTCCACACCACTCCTAGTGACACTGGGATTGTCCCCAAGAGCTTGTTATCACCACAGATGGAACTGTTTTTTAGCAGTATCCCTGACCAATCTACTGACTCTGAGGAGAATCGCCAGACTCCCCCACCATCCCTAGGATAACCGTCAAATTTTGCAAGGTTTTGAAGACCTGTGCACAGTTCTTTCCCAAGCACCAGAAGTTTGCAGCCGCATGTATATACCTGTAAATATCCTGGGTGGGAAGATAATACCAGGGCTGAGGAGGCATCCTATTAACAGGTCATCTGCATCTGCATACAGCCGCATACAGCCAGTGGATGAATGCATGGTTTACTTTGGTTACCTTGCCCAGCTGATTACAGGATGGGAGATCAGAAAGGAAAAGGTCTGAGTACACTGATGCCTTCCTTGTTGATTTTCTCTGTGGAGTTTTCACATGGTCATGCTTCACTGATAAAATGAGTCCCAGGAAGGTTTATTCATTTTGCTGCTTATTGTTTTCTCTAACAGGTACGATCACTATAATTAGGTCTGTACAATGGCATTTTCTTGTTACTCAAATTCCTTCTGTCTCTCAGACGCTCCTGGCTATAGCACTACAGCGGCTGCTGCTTAGAGAATGAGTGAAAATGAGTTGTTTTCTTTCCCTCCTTTTTCTTCATTCTTCCATATTAAGCCAAGAAAAACATAGCCTCCACCTCGCACAGATCATTTGCTCCTCGTCTTTTTTGGGCTCAACTGAAGATGTTACCAAATGCCCTCACTTGCCACTGATGTAGGCATCTCCCTTGAAAACACAGCACAGACCAACACTAGGAACAGATGCAAACACAGGAGCAGAGCGTGGCTGGCATAAGATGGGAAGGAAAAGACCAAGGCTGTCCCTGGAGAGCTGCCTTTTGCCCCCAGTTTTGGAGGGAGGGCAGCAAGGCAGCTCTATCGTTGACCTTCTTGAGTGATGGCAGGGCCAAGGGGAGCATGGTAGTGGGAGTACCACACACAGGTGCTGCAGGAGTGGTTTCGGGGGAGAGATTGATATCCAACGGTTGAACGGGTGTCCACTACATCTTTTGCTGATTTAGAGGCTGTATTTCTTTCCTTCCAATTTAATGCACACACATATATAACCCATCAGGCAAGTGCTTGTAAAAACAGGCAGGGCCCAGTTCAAATGTCTGGGAACATGTGGATGCATCCAGTTTAACCAGCAAAAAACTATCCGTCAAGGCCCCAGCAAACTAATGCCTTCCCTCTCAGAAAACAGTGAGCTTGCCTAGAAAACAAGGGAAAACAAGTCTCTTTTGGCACTGTACAGAAGTGGGATATTTTCCCTGTCATTTTCTTGCCTCATTATATGACGTGCCAAAAATGTAAATTCAAATAGTGCTTTGGAGCGGGGTCTTTCTGGGAATGACGGGGTTGCGTGTTGGCAGCAGCCTCAAGGCCTGATCGGTTTGAGGCTACGAGGAGTGACATCGCACTGAGAAAATGAGGCTCTCAGGATAACAACTGGGGGGGTACTTGCTGCTTTCAGTCAATCAAGCCCAAACTCAGCCACAGAGTAATCAAGCTCAATTCAACCAGCTTCTGCATTATTATTGTTATTATTTATCACTTGAATTACTGGAGCACCTTGAGGAGGCAACTGAAATGAGAGCAGAGAGGGCTGGTGCTGTACAAAGATATAATGAGAACGTGGCAGTCCGGGTGAGCACACAGGCTGCAGAGATGAGGCCGGCGATAAGCAGGAGAAAAATGGGGTTGCAATTAGGCATTGGCAAGGTTAGTCTATCAGCCCCATGGGGAAGATCCTGCTCCCTGATTTCAGGCAGGCTGCTCAACATCCGGCATACTCAAGGCTCCCTCCATAGCTGGTGGAAACAGAGATGGCAGTGAAAAGCTGCAGTCCGATATAGGTCCTCTGCGGAGCTGCATGCTCCTTGCCATGGACCAGCATGGTGACACCACCCTCCTACAGGTCTGGGCTGCAGTGAAACACAGCAAATACCACTGCCCCCAGGCTCAATGCATGCTCATAGCCTTGATAGCCCATCATACACACACCAGTTTTTTCCATCCAATATCCTACACATACAGACTTACATCCCTATCATGCTCCACCAGCCCTTCAGGGCCTTCATCTTTCCCATTCTTCCTCAGATACAGCCTTTCACGTCTCACTAAAGTCGTTGCCCACTGCTTGCTTCATCAAGCCCTTCCCTCAGCACCCACTGCTCTCAACAGTAAAGCTGATGCGTCCCTTGTTATGTTAGCTGAGGTCTGTCCAAATGAGGCAGGAGTCAAGTCCCCTCCCTCTGCCTCACTGCTGAGCCCACAATGACTGTCATTTGTAAGTAATATGCTAGACATGTTTCTTTTTTCAGCAAAAAAAAAAAAAAAAGTAATTTATTTTCTAATTACAAAAGAATATAGGATAAAAAAAAAATGAAAGAAAAGAAATTATGACTACCAGATGGCGAATCACCATTTAGCAGGAGCAGGCAAAGAGAGGACTCAGTCAATCACAGGGTAAGTGATAAGACACCAGAGTGAACTACTGAAAAGAAAGGCAGCTCATTACACAAAGCACTAAATTATTCTTATTGGGACTTCTCCTCCTTCTTTTCCCCTTTCTATTTTTTATTCTGAGCCATAAAGCAAGTAATTCCACTGAGACCCTCTTTTAAATGATTAACATTTCCGTTTTAACTTTTGTTTTTGATTGTGTCCCTGCCATTAATCTTTCTGTCTTTTTCTGTGCCCTGCTGTTCACCTCATCTTCTAACTTTCTAATTCCCTCAGCCCATCTCCTGCACCCACAAAAGCAGCCGTAAGCCCTCCTGCTGGTGGGAGCCTTGGATGGATCAGGCCAAGGTCAAGGGGGATGTCCCAACGCAGCATCACCTGAGACCCCAGCAGCATTGTGGCCCACCAGCAGAGGCACCATCTCTCCAAAGAGACATCTAGCCAAGATCGCCTCCCTACACTTATTTGCATGGATGTTCGGGGGCAATTTAAAAATTGTAAAGAGATAATCCTGAGGTATACCTGGCCAGCAATCCCTGCTTGACCGAAATGGGAGCTGATGATATCCATGGCTGGCTGAGAGCTATTTCTGGCTCTACTCCTTTCTACCGAGCAGCTAATTCATCACTGGGATGAAAAGTTTTGGGCAGCACAGTGTTTTCAGCCAGCATCACAGCAGTGTCTGCCTTTGCTGTTTGAGGAGGCAGGATGTGAACCATGGCTCCCGTTCCCCAGGGAAGACACTGGGGAAAAGGTGGTAGGTCAAAACAGACCGTTGCCATCTTTGCACATATCTGGGTAAATAGAAAAATGGAGGGAGCATTGATTATTCGCTGATGGCACCCATTGTGCCATGGGTCCCAAAAGAGCTGAGGGTTGCTGGGCTGTGTTCCTGTCCTGCCTCTGATCCTGGCCTGTGCTGGGACATTCCCAAAATCTCCTCCTACCCTGGTTTCCCTCTGTTGCCAGAAAGGTACACATTATTGCCTTCCTTTGCAAAGCCCCCCGTAAAACACTGCTAACGTGGAGCAAGAGCTCGGGGTTTTACAGCTGCCCTTGGCACCAAGGAAGCCTTGGGGCAGTCCCTTGGCAGGAGTGAGCCAAGCCACGGTTGTTGCTGGCCCATAAATCCCACTAGCCATTTCCTTGCCCTGTTGGCATTTATAGCTTGTTGATGCGTTTTAGGAGCGTTAGGCAAGATACAGATAGTCAGGCGTTTTATTACTCATATTTCTCTGGCCTTAACGACAGAACACAACGCAACTTGCTAATGACCTGGGCTGAAGCGAATGCACTGGTGGCACCGACTGAAACGAACACGAGGCATTGGAAAGGAGGGAAACCCCAAGCACTCCCAAAGTAGCCTCTCCTCCGCATTTCACCCCTGCCTGCCCCCTTTCACTGCCAGGAGGGCTGCGGCCACGGGTGGGTGTAACCGAGCATGGCGGCCTGCATTTGCAGGAACCAAGGACTGACGGTGCTGGGGGAACGGCTGGGTGATATGCCCCTCCTTGGCTGTAACAGCAGCATGGCCGGGCCCTCACCACAAAGTCCCCGGGGGGGAAGGCATGAAGGGGCCCCAGGGCCCTGGCCACGAGGCCTGTTGTAGCGCTACAGGCTGCCTCAGTCCACGAGGAAACTAGTAGAATGACGCAGTTTTGCCTTTTCTAGAAACCGTGAGGGCAAAAGGGGGAGGTTTCAGTCAATATATACAGTACTTTTTAGCAAAATGGGGGAGCTTTAGCTTTGAGCAGCACGGGGGCACCTCTTAACTGTGGCGGCTTAGGAATATGGGTACTCACTTGTCAATAAAAACCAAATCTTGCACTTGAAGTACAAACAAATTAAAATTAATTAATCAGTGGAAAACACTTCATTTGAGCTGGAAAAAGCAGATGCAACTAGCAAGTCTAGATGGACAAACAAGATAATCAAATCAATACCCACACTTTTCTTACTGGCTCACAGCCACAGGATACAGTGTGGCTCTTTGTAGCCACAGGCTACGAAGCAGTGTGGATCTGCTTCGTTTCTTGATTAGCTATCATCCCGTTCTGTAATTAACTGGAATTCAGACCCACTGGGGGAGTTATTGCCCTGTCCCTGGGTGGGTCTTCTCTGTGCGAGGGGGGCAGCTCGCTCCTGCTGCCTGTGTCTCCTAACTCTCATCTTGCTTCTGCACAAACCTGGCTCCTTCCTTCCGAACCAGAGCTGGCTGCGAAATGTAAATTGTAGGAGGGTGGTAGATACTGGAGGGATCAACCCAGTTCATTGCTGTACCAACTAATCAGTGCCATTGTCAACAGGAATAGCTGTAAACGAGTAGGGCCAGGTGTAGGACTTAGTTAATAACGCTCTAATTGAGACTAGATTATCAGGCCCTGACACACGGGCAGGGCTGGGGAAAGATTTTGCTTCTTTTTTTGTTTTTAGCTGTTTAAAAATGCTGCTTAGATTTTGCAGATGGCAGTCATCTTGTTCACGTGCCAGAATTATGTGTGCCCTCTGTGGGGACAACCCCCAGTGCTGGGGGGGTCGTAGCCTCTGTGGGTGCTTCCATAAGTAGAATAGCTACAGAAAATGCCTAATATATCTAGGAAGAGAGCAGTGTCCCCCTTCCTATCCATCTGGCCCCAGCAGCACATCGGGTCCTGTGGGCTGGAAACAATGCTGATTTTAATCAGTTAAAGATGCCCTGTGAAATTTGGGCTCTAATACTCAAAAATCTGGCATAAGGAGGTTGGGAGTTTCCCTATCTCTTACTAGAGATGGCCCAAGAGCATCTCAACTGAAGAGAGCAGAACTTTTATTTTCTTTAGTTACGTTTTTAATTATTAGTTGATATTTGCTCTCCGCAAGAGCTATCTTGGTCCTAGGCCTGACTAGATACTGAAAGGAAAGGCTCATAAATATTCATTTAAAACTGTTCCAAATTAATTCCAGTGCAATTCTTTGTGGTTTTTGCTTCCTACGAACATTCAAGCAAATGAGATTTGCTAGGAGGGGCAGTAACCAAAAAAGACAAAATTTCAGAGAAGTGTAGAGAATATTTGCCAAAGCCCCCCAAGTCTTTCACTTTGAAATTACAAGCAGTTTCAGTAGTGATCAGATCAGAGCATGAAGAGTCAGTGTCATCCCGCTGGGACTGAGAAACATGCTGTATCACCTACATACTCAAGCCAAATGGGACATGCTGCAAATTTCAAGTAGCACCAATGACTCATAAGTCAAGCAAGTGGCTTGGAAATTCACTGAAAAAGATTTTATTTAACAAAAAAAAAAAAAAAGGACAAATCACAAGCAGAACAGGAACAGTTCTCCCTAGATCCACATTTCATTGCTAATGAATGCTTAGCTCATCTCTCCTCTACCCTCCATGCCTTTTTTCTGTACTTTTTAAAAATTTTGCTTCTTATTAGTTACAGTTCAAGATTTTTGTTTAGGCAACAGAAACATGTATTTCACCTGCAGCACTGTCTTATTCCTGAGATGAATGTGGATCTGTTTTAGAGGCTGGAAAAAATCATTACTCTCAGATTCAGGGTCTGTTTGCTGTTCCAAAAGCTTGTGAAAGAAGAGAAGTTGAGTCCTGATGATCAAGATTGCGTGTGTGTGTGTGTGTGTGTGTGTTTGCATTCACACCTTAATGTGCAT
This sequence comes from Pygoscelis adeliae, assembly GCF_000699105.1. Lineage (NCBI taxonomy): Eukaryota > Metazoa > Chordata > Aves > Sphenisciformes > Spheniscidae > Pygoscelis > Pygoscelis adeliae. The sequence goes on along the minus strand of NW_008825290.1, from coordinate 181,735 downwards.
CTCAGTGGTTCTGTTCCTTCCTCACCCCCCTTCCCCCACCCAAGGTCTAATTAAAACAAGAATGCAGCAGGCTGCCTTTTGCTCTGTTTCATCTCCTGATATTTTTATGTTAAATCCACCAAGGAAATCTGCTGAAGTCTTTGAAGTCTTGGGGTGTGTGAATAAAGATGTCACAACGGTAGACACAGGGCTTCTTAATGAGGACAGAAGGTTTGATGTCGGAACACTTCAGTGCCCAAAGGAAAGAGATGCTCTCAACAAGCTCTCCCTTTCTCTCTCTCCGTCTCTTTTTTTGTATTCTTGCTGCAAGACCTACTTTTTTTTTCCCCTCTTCTATATTTTTTATTCTCTCCCCACCTTTCAAGGAGGAAGGGGATAAATGAGAGGAAATGCAGGGAAAATGCACAGTTTTGCAAATCCTATCGTTGTTCGTGCCACTGTTTCTTTATATCATTTCATCTCAGTACCATCTGAGGTACCAGCCCCATCCAGACTCCTACTGCCTCCTTTCCAGTCTGGCCCGAGGTAACAGACCTTCCCTCTGCCTCTGTCTCTCTCCCAGCCAGAAAGTTCTGAGTCAGGGAAGGAAAGTTTAGTTTTATCGAGGGGAGTTTTTGCTTGAAAGAATCCCCATGAAGTCACAGGTTAATTTAATATAACTGAGAGGAACATCTGATCCCTAGAGTACAAAATTCATTATCACAAGCCTGGTCAGTGACAACAGCTCCAAATACTCCTTGGAACCTTGATGTGTTTGAGCTGATATATATCTGCTTTGAATTTGCCTGCTGGACCCTTATCCCTATTGCTTTCCCCAGTTGCATCTGAGAAGTCAGCTTGTAAAATCATGGGGCAAATAGAAACCAAAGAAACTTACCTCATCCTACCATTCTCCACCCCGTGTAACCAGCAGAACAACAGGATGTCATTAAGGCAGGGCTGGACATCCCCTTGGGCATGTCAGTTTTATGGTGGAGAAAGCTTCCAAGTTTCATGGGAAGAAGGCACTTCCTACCCATGGGAAATGCCTGCTGGAGCCAGGCGTGCCCTCCCCTTTGGGGTGTGCTGTTCTCTGAGGGAACTAAGTGGTTTTCTTGTTGCTAACCTCCCAGGCAGGATCTGGTCCACACAATGACTGGTCACTACTAAGCAAAGCCCCACTCCCAAATTTCAGATCCCTCCTTTGTGCACTATCCTTAGATCTGGCCACAGCATGCCGGACAAAGACCATTCTGGCTTGCTCTCCATTTGTCTCCCAGCATAATGGGTTTCATGATGGGCTCCCTCCATGTCCTTCCCTCCTATGGATCATTTGAGAATCTGTTTTCTCTTCTCATCATTCCTCTGCAGGACCTTATCCCTCATCTTCACATTATCTGAGCACCTTCCACTCTACTCAGCACACTTCAATGTAGACGTGTAGAACATGCAATGCAATCCTTCCAGGGAGAGGGTAGCGTCAGTGGCAGGGGATGTTGTTTTGGTGCTGTTTATGTATGTACAGGCTCCTGCTCTCATCCCCTGGACCAGTGAGCACCTGAACAAAAGGTCTGAGGCCTTGAAACCTCAGTGACTCTGAAGTTCATGTCTTCGTGAGAGATGAGGGGGGAGTACTTTCTGCTTTGTAGTAGAGAAAAGAAAGTTTGTAAAAGAAATGCTGTAAATCTAACCCAGTGGCTGCAGAAGCTAATTTAGCTCCTAAGGATCCTGTCGGTGTACTTTTTCATTAAGCTCAAGCGTAGCTGGGGTTTTTGCTGCAAACCTCCGAATTTCAAGCTCAGCATGAGTCAGTCCCAAAGTGCTGAAATATTTAAGGGCTTTTTTCACTCAGGAGTTGGATTTATTGACACCAAATGAGCTGTATCATTTTTCATCTAGGAAAACCCTTATGTTTGGAGTTGGTAGTGATGATGATGATTGTTGAAATTAAACTCTTTGCATTGACTGACCACATCTGCTCAGTTCCATCCTTGTCAAATAAGACACAATCTTCCTTCCCCATCAGGATTACTCCTCAAAGCCTGTTGCCTTCTAGCCCCCTCAGGTGATGCTAACACATTTTGATAGGGACGTGGGAGCATACTCACCTCCTCGGTTTGTACTTTGATTTAATCGTCTAGGCCTGTGGACTTGCGGTTCCACTGCTCTGAGATGGCTGGAGGAGGGAGGTGAGCCAGGAGAGCCCACCCTGCGTGCAAAGGGACCTGGCACAACAGCTGGGCTGGAGGTTGCAAAATACCTGTGCAGGTGCAGGATGGGTGGTCTCATAGCAAGGGGAAAGTAAGTGCTTTTGCTTTGCAATTTTTTTCAGAAGGGAAGGTGGGTAGTCAACCCTTTCCTCCCCTCTCAAAGAAAATCACAGCAATATTTTTTTCCCTCTTCTTTCAATAAAACAAATCACTCACGTGATTCACTTTAATGGTGTATATTGCTCAGAGAGGTGGAGGTTTGTGCTGGAAAATATAGGAGCACGAGCTGAGCTCTGACCCTTATGTTTACTCCTCAAACCTGCTGCAGCAATCAAAGGTGCCCACTGTTCCCCCGCCAGAGGATGCGACCCCTGAGGCAGAGATTTGGACAAGGTGTTTCTGCCTACACTGTGATCCCCTTTATTCCCCAGTCAGTGATTTACCATCAGCCTCCACGTTGACAGCAGAAGTTAACGCAGCGGCAGTGAGTGCTTATCCCAGGCAGAGGGGCAGGGAGACAGCTGGGTTGGTATCCTGTTACGGCAAGCTCTGCCAGAGGCTGCCTGTCAAAATGAAGCCCCTCTCCGCCTGTCGAGCTCAACACTCGTTGTTATGATCTGGCCTTAGACCAGGGCTCTGACTCTGCTGTGCTCAAGACTGTGCAAATTCAGCAGAGTATCAAGTTATTTGCTTGGGGGCTGGCAATTTTTAAGTGAGTGTTAATTAATCTGATGGGTGTATGCTAAGAGCTCAGGTTGCCATGCAGTTTTATCTATTTACCAGCCCCTTTGCAGGCTAGAGCACCACAAAAGCCTGGTCTGTAAACCCAGCAAAATCCCAGGGAAGCACAGGGTCAAATCCCAGTTTCCCAAAGATGGCCAAACCTGGCCTCTGGATCTGATCATCCTTCGAATCAGAGAGCATTTGTTTAAGCCACCCAGATCCCTACCACTGTTATAATGAATGCGTTGTGTCCACCGTCGGACAGCAGATTAAGTCCTGCTCAGGTTTAAGGTCACCTCCTCTCCCAGACTGCATGAAGCCATCTGGTTTTTGTGCCACTGACCTTTGTCAGTCCACATTAATTCACAGAGGCTGGTGAAAGAGCTCAAAACTTGCTTTCCGCAGAGCCATGAGTCACTGCTGGGAGCTAGATGGGTAATGAAAAAGCTGTTCAGTTTTGTTTTGATTTCCAGATCTTCATGAATAAATCCCTGCTCAGGTCCAATCAGATTGTTGCCTATAAAATTCCCTGCCTATTACTTTGATCCTGTTTGCCTGAATCTCAAATCTCCACAGCACTGCAAGCCAGTACGCTACCACAGCCCCAATTACCAGCTACGGTTTGTGATTTTGCGTCATCAACCCTCTCCACCCCAGTGTGCCAGCCTCCTTACTTTGCTTTTCCAATGCTTCTGAACACTTTGGCATCTTTTTCCAAAGTCACCTTGTATGCAAGCAACCCCTGGCCCTGTCTTATAGTAAACCCATGGGGTTCAGTGTCTCCAGTCCACCCCATCTAACCCAAAACTTTTCAGCAATACACATGCCTGGCTTGCACAACCTGAGCTATAGCCAGACCTGTCATTGACTGCTGGAGCACGTCTGCCGATACAAAGGACCAATGTCTCATGAAAATGATTGATTGACACTAATTGGAGAGGTTTCTGGATGCATCCCTCTGTCACCAAAGCCTCTGGGAGGAAAGTTGTCCATCCGGTGGCACAGGTAGGAGGGAATTCAGGACAGACATCTGGCAAAGGGAACTTCCCACTGCACATGACACAGCCCCATGCTGCACCTCGTACCCAGAGCTGGGCAGGGGGGGAGTACGTGCATTATACACCACTTAGCCTTTCTCTCACCTGGAGCCCCGGGTCGCCGCAGTAGCAGAAATGCCATCAAACTGCTCTAGTCTGATTTGCTGAACTTCAAGGGGTCCTTTGGTATTCACAAAAAAAATACAGTTTCTTCAATTCATTCTGGAAAGCATTTTCCTTCCTGCTTTGTTGGTCGTGTGATTGTTTGGTTTACTCTGCTATTTTAAAAGGTCTGTCAGACAGCCACAGAGGAAAAAGATTTCCATGTGACCAGTCATATGCCGTGCAGAAAGAATAGCAAATAGTTGTACTAAGCCAGCTTTCTGTGGCAAGGAAGTTAGCCGTTTGAGCGGGTCTCTCCGTCCTTGTGAGTAGCATCCCTGGGGATGGTGGATGCTTTTCAAATGAAAGGCTCCCTGCCAGCGGACCTTCAGTTTGGGAAATCCCATTTGGCATGCTCGTGCCTCAGCATCCTCTTGCTGTGCTTTCCCCCTCCCCTGAAGTGTTATGCTGGTGAGAAATGGGAGAGACACTTCTTTTGGCCGGGTCTGCAGAGCCGCATGATTTCAATGCGGCAGTTTGGAGGAAGGGAGAAAGCTGTCAGAGATACGGATGGGTGGTCAGAAGACAGGGTCCCCTGGCGGAATGACCAGTGACCTCTGTTATTGGAACAGGCATAAATGCAAGGGGCCTTGATTACATCATTGATAATTAATCAGCAAAATTGATATGAAAATAAATAATGGGCAAGGGTCTAAAAGAGATGGGGAAAGCCAAGTTATTCGGGGCTGACTGTGCTGCTACCTCTCTTTTCCTTTGCCCCTCTGTAACTAGATAGCTCTAAGGAAGATAGCCCAGGGCCAAAGAGTGCAATATCCCACATTCTTGTTCCTACCTTGTCTTACCTTTGCCCCAGTAAGGATAGCTGCTGGATTAGTATTTGGGGATTTTGACCTATGATTTGCTTCCAAAACTGAATGACTGTAGGCAAAGGGCTGAGGTTTCATATCAAAGAATCTCATTATGCCTAGTGTACATATCAGGAGATGGAGCAAAAAGGTGATTAAAGAATCTAAAAGTCCTTCCCTTCATCTAATGCTTCTCTGTGCATTTCTGATGCTAGGGTTGCACATGTAGCCTTTGCCGTCTGCAACACGAACACCAAGGAGAGCACGAAGCTCAAACTGCATGTGAACAGACGTTCAGACCTCAGACCAGAGTACACTGCTGTGCTTCCTAAGAGAGCTGGGATGCACCTATGCTTAGATCTCTCCGGTCTTCCCAGGATCTATGAAAACAGGTGAAGGAGAAACATTTATCAGGCTTTGAAGTATATGGAGCAAACCACAGCAGGGCCCCTTGTGTGCATAGAACTGAGTGTAGCTGAAGCCAGTTGCATCCTGTCTATGGGTGAATGCTTTCAAAACAGCTCTAGACTTAGGAGCAGTGACAATGTGTCCTTGGGCAGTATTTCAACAGCCACAGGTTGTCTAAGGTCCTTTGGTATTGTGACCGGCTGAGCACCAACATGCCAAACTCTTCTAGCAAGAGCTTCTTATAGATGGTGATGTTGGGATCAGGCAAGCTGGCAAAAAACGGTGTGTGTTCAGCAAAATTCGGCATCCCTTTTTCCTATAGAAATCACCACCATTTGAAGTATCCGCAGTAGCACTGCAAGCCAGACCAGCTGTGTCTGGGTAATTAACTCAAAGTTCAGATAAGGTTTGTCCACAGAATTGGGGTGGGAGGGAGGGGTGAGTCAAATGTGGTTTTCACCACAATTTGAAAAAAATTGCAGCTTTGTAGAATTTTGACCAACATCCCCTTGAAAGTCCCCCATGTGTAACACAAGAAAGCCTGAGTGATTTACCCTCTGGTGTGACCTCAAAGCAAGCATCATGCTGACATTGGCATCTGTGTAAGAATTGAAACAAGAAACCTCGCAAAGGGAAACCAACTCACGTCAGTCAGCTCCAGCAAGCATCGCAGTGAAATTGCTTGATGTTGAAAAGGACACCACAGCCATAAAACACCTGTTTAGCATTGCTTTGGATCGCATTACTACTCATGCCTTAGATTATTGACCTGGAAATACTCTTCAAAAGCAAATATACTGTCTATCGCTTTCAGTGCATGTGTTTCCTTCCACACAGCATGACCAGTTTCCCATTCCTTGTCTTGGCTCTGTTTTGCAGAACTCATGCCAGAGGCTGACCCAGCTGAAATTTCTGTTTCCAGTTGTGCAGAGTGAATCACAAGCCTTCGGCTTTTCTGTTGTTACTGTTTTTTCAGGAGCAGGATACTTTCAATATCCTTGTTTTTTTAAGACCTCTCTAAATTCAGAAGTGATGGGCAGTGACCCATGAAGTTTGAAGCAACAATACTTCTTGGTGGATGTTCCACTTGTGGGAGTCAGTGATTCCCCTGATGTGCAGACCAAGAGTTTGACTGCCTTCCATATAGCAAATATGCATATTGCCAGATCCTGGTCTTGATTACATCTATATCAACCTGTTTAAAATACCGTTGGCTGCAATGACAGTGCAGGATGTGGGCCAGATGCTGTACATTGCACCTGATGATAGTTCCTGCCTCCAACACAGTGAACAAGCTCTGCTTCAAACCTCTGCCCTCTTTCTTTCTCCTCTTCTCTTTCTGGCAGCCTGTGTGGATGAAACTAGGAAGTTTCCTGCTAAGCTTTTTGCTTGCTTTCCTCTAACCTTACTGCAACGTCTCCAAGTCTGGTTCAGGCTTTCTACATTGCACCATCATTCCCCTAAAATCTAAAAGTGGGCAGGTCATGTCAGCATGTCTGTAGCTTGGCCTTTTCTCTCTCTGAGAATGAAATAAGCAATATTCCACATTCCTCCTTTTCTGGTGAGCAGAGCTTCTGATGCCTGGCCTAGGGTTAATCATAGGGTTAACCAAGTCATGAAAAAATATTCTGGGAAAATGCAGAAGATTTCTCACTTGGTTGGGCTAAGCAATCTTTCTTTTTTAAATTCAGTGTCACGGGGCAGCCAAACAGATATCTCTTTCACTGTCGCTCTCTTCTGCTGTGGGTCAGCAACGCGATGTGCTTCTCCTTCCTTGCAACTTCAGGGCACAGCAGAGAGCTGTAATTTGCTCTGGCCCTTTCAGAAAGTCAGCTCAGTTTTCCGTTTTCTCCAGCGCTGGGTTAGGGGAAGCCAACCAGCAAGACCCAAAGCTGTGGCTTGTCAGCCCAGATTGCATGTGCCTTCTCAGAAGGGGCAAAAGAGAGTTTCTTTCTGTACCATCCCTGTTTCAGTGATGATTGGAACAGTAATGGAGCGGCAACCTGCCTTTCTGCAGCCAGAGTTGTCTTGCCAGTTTCTGGCCCAGTAAGGAGCAAATGACACCTCCGGTGGGCCCCTGTATCCCAGAGGGAGTCATTGAGGCTTGAGACAGGCCATACAGAAGTGTCACTGATGCCTCTAGTCCACTGAGATACTCATTTCTTTTCCTGAGGGAGATTCCCTTTGGGAAGGTTGAGGTACCCTGCAAAACCTAGTTCTAGACTATATCTGACAGGGGTATCCCCTTCTGTCCAACTCTACCCTCTGAAGTCCCAATTTTTCCCCATAGTCGGGTTGTTCTGCTTTCTCCTGCCCTTATCTGATTCCTGCTCCTCCCAATTCCTCCCACCTCTGTCCATGGCTGCTCCCATCCTCAGGGAGGAGCAGTGCTCATTTGTACCTAGCTGGGCAGCCTGCAAAGCTTTCTGTGAGTTTTAGGAATGACTGTTCAAGTTGTTATTTATTCCCCAAGTCAGCTCATGTCACATTCAGGAGGGCGACATTGCCTGTTGCCTTTCACAGCCAGCATCTGCATTTTGCTTAAAGTCTCTGTACAGCAAGGGAGCCTTGATGGGTGTGTGCACAGCACTCTGTTAAATTAGCTGGTGCATGCACGTCGTTGACAACCTCTTGTTACCGCTCAGATTGCTTCCCGCTTCTACAGTCCATCATGTTAATAGGGGAGCAGCCACACTGAACGTCCTGGCTCCAGATTCAGAGTCATGGGCCCTTCTTCACCCACCGCCTTCAGGAGGTGCAAAATGTGCCAGATGAGGGGAAGTTCAGGAATGTCCTAAGGTGTGGGTTTCTGGGGTGGGCAAGCAGCATTCAGCATTGCACCATTGAACACTAGACGCTATAGCCGAGGAGCATGTAGAAGTGCTTACAAGAGCAATGTATCCACCTCCAAGGAGGGAGGAGGAGAAGAAATCCGATGATTGTATTATAGCTACATTTGGAGGATGTACATTTTGAAGGATGGCCCAGGGTTTTAAGCAAAGGGTATGTAGAGGGGAAGAAAAAGCAAGAAGAGTAGTAACAACGCTCTCAATAATGAATTTCTGCATCCTGATGCCCTAACGACCCAGCTGGTGGCGAGACCTCTGTGTGGTCCACTGAGCTCCCGGCACACAGCACAGCTAACCCAGCCACCTGCGGCACTTGTGCACACTGGGGCAAATTCCCATTGCAGAGTCTAGAAAATGCTAGAGAGAGATGTTTCTTTCCAAAATTACTTCTTTTTAAATGGCCTTATAATCTCGTGGGAGTTGATCCTTTATATCTCTTCTTTTAAATTGCCTTCTGCTCATCAGCTGTTCTTTAAGAGATGAACAGACCCATCTTCATGTCCTGTCCTGACCCGCTGGTGGCTCTGAGACACTGCCAAGCAGCTGCCGCCTTGCACTGCAGAGAGGGCACTTTTCTCAGGGGTGATATCTGTAGACTTAAGGTTTCAAAGTGCCTCCTAAACTTCTAGGATAAAAGCCACTGGAGAAATGTAAAATATTAGTGGTATTTTAAGAAAGTGTGTGGGTGTGTAGACACAATTAATTTTCCTTTTTATAGGCCTACATGGAATACCTCCATCTCTGAGGAAGACGCCTAGATCTATGGAGCGTTGGCATCCCAGAGGAGGGCACTGCTCTGTTTGTGTTAACAGAAAATGCCATCGAAATTAACAGTGCAAGAATGCTGTTATGGTCAGGCTGTGTCAGCCCAATAAATTATCATACACATGAGAGGCAGCAGGCTCCGAATCGCTCCGTCCTTCCCAGGCTGAAACAGCTCTTTCTTCCTTGTTAAATGCACACAGTAACAGTCGTAAGGGATTTTTGTTGTGTTAGTCCCCCAAGATCAGAGAGGAGCTGATGCGACTTGGAAATACACTGCATAGGATTAAACAGCAGAGGGTATGCGTGCTCACACACACGCAGGCAGAGTGTCTGCTCTCATACTATGTATTGTTATTGACACGCTGCACCTTAATGGCTATAATGTCAATGGGCACTTTGGGACCTTTACTCGTGGATTATTGATGCATTAGACCACAGTTTTTATGGGTTATTGTGTCAAGAGTGGAGGGAGTGGATGCCTACAGTATATGGGCAGAATAAAGATATTTTTTAGTCAGGGCTGTGGTATACACTGAGAGTGCTGCACCTTAGAAATCTCATTTACTGCTCTATCGTACCTGCTCTCAGCAAGTGGGATCTCACTGCAGCTTAGAGGACAGCATGGAAAAAATGACACCATCAGAGAGGAAAAGGGACAGTCCGGGAAAAGGAAGAAATCCTCGCGACTGTAGCTAGGCAATCGTGCATTGCTGTCCAGACTGTGGGGAGATTATTTCCTGGCACTAGCCACTGATACCCTGAAACATGAAGATTAATAGGCTCTTTATTTTATTGTTAGTAACTGCAGGTGCTGTTTTATTTATATAAATGTGTGCTGCTCTCCTCGCTGTGGGCTCAGCCCAGGACGAATCCTCCCATGAGACTTCGGGGAAAGAAACTTTCTCACGCTGCCTCTCTGCCTGAGAGCAAATGTCACACCGCAGGCCTGAACGCGAGCGTGGGGGGTGTCCCCAAAGCCTTTGAAGGTGATGGAAGCTGCAGGTGCCCTGTGCTGTTCAAGGGCTAGATCCTGTCATTTTAAAGGGCCTTTTTGAACACATCATAATTTGCAGGGGAGAATGATGCGGATGTAACCAGACTCTCTGGCTGATCTTTTCTGGGTAAATAGGATATGTATATTTGCCAAAGCCCCGTTTGACAAGACATAGTGGTTAAATCTGTCGATGAAGTGGACAGGGCAGTATAACGTTGTTCAGACACCCTGAATGAAGCCCTGACTACTGTGCTGGTGGAGCAGGGGAAGAAGGGGGATCCTGAGAGCAAGTGTGGCAGGAGCAAGGAGGACACGCATGGCACTGCATGGTTGGAAATGTCCTCCCCGCCATTTTAGCAATGCAGTTGCTTCCAGGTCAGGCAGCTCGGAGCAGCGAGTGAAGGGCAGCTCAGCCAAAGAGCTCTTAAGAAGAGCTGTGGGTTCATATCTGGCAGGAATTGCCATCTTTCTCGTAATCACTACTGCTCCATTATGAGGAGACCTAGAGATATTATCCTCATGACCAAACTAGCTATTGGGCAATAGAAAAAATAATCAGCCGGTAATGTAAACAAAACCCATATCACAGGCTTTTCCTCCTAGGCATTAGCCCTAATGTATGGGCTGCAATGGCATGAAGCAAGGAAAGAGAGGCACAGAGAGCCTGAACCCAGAGGGATGCTGGTTCTCCAAAAGCTGGAGGGCAAGACATGACATTGACCCAGGAGGGAAGCTTCTTATTTGCAAACTGCTGTCATTGCACTTAAGGCCCATGTCTTTAATTTTCTCAACTTCTCATTCTCTCAACTTCATATCTGAAGGAGGCAAAGAAATCCCCCGATTTTCCTGACAATGCTGAATACAGTTCGACTTTTCATCATGTCATATCTGGGCCATGGAAAGGCCCCTGCTTTTATTGTGTGACGACATGGAAATTACCGAGTAATTACAGGATTATGCAGCACCCTGTAAATTAAATGTTACCTCTTTGCCTTTTATAGAACAAAAAATAACCATGTAATTACCTAGTGAATTAAGCTGTTAAGGTCTCATGGTAATTATACATGGAGTCAAAAGCTCTGAGTTCTTCTGGTAGTTACAAGTAAAGAATTATCTTTCATTTTTAAACATATGTTGCAGTTGGATCCCAAAGCCTGCACATTTCCATTTTAATAATACTATGGCCTGCCCAAATGAGAAGAGGCATATGTCTCCCATCTGAGTGTGCAAATAGAGTGAACATGTATATATAAAATAGATTGGACATATGCAAAACTGACCCAGGTTCATACCAGAAAAATTATATGGACTGAAATGGAATACCAACAGAGGTAAAACATGATTAGTCGGATGATAACGTTTAAAATTATGTTTAGTTTCCTAGCACTGGAACTTGTTTTCACAGGAAGCAAGTCAGTGTGATGCTATTTTTAATATACACGTGATTATATTTTGAAAACAGGCAATCAAAACACCCATCAGGAAGCTCTGTCCCCTAAAGGGAGACTCAGGGCTTGCCCCGTGTAGGTGGGTTTTGCCATGTAGCAGCAATGAGGGGATGACTGTCCTGGCAGGATAACCCCATGAAACCAAACACATTCATGGTGTGAGCTTGCTGGATGGTCCTGGCTCAGGCAAAGAAGTTTTGCCATTGTCGTTTGGCAATAATAGGACAGAGCTCTTGGGTGTGCTGGCCTGGGACCTATCCTCTCCAGAGGTAGCCCAGGAGAGACATTGCACCAAAGAGCTGCAAAAGGAGAGGGGCTAGAGAGAAACAAGGGTTTGCTGCCTTGTGGCAGAGCCCATTCCTGTCAAAAGAGCTGGAAGAACATGTTTTCCTGCTTAAAAAGTGCCACCAGAGACCTGAGTCACTGCAGCCGTTGCCGAACATGAAAAAAGCTGTAGTGTGACCAGAGACCATCCAGCTTGCTCTGACCAAATCAGACTGAGACAGAGTGGAAAACTCCAAGGTACCAAGCAAGCAAAAGAAGGGGGCCATCAGACCAGTGATTGCAGGTGCTAAAATACATGGTCAGATTTTTATTGGGCATGAGGATCTGTAGCACATAGGAATTGCCACTCTTATTCTGTATATCCTCTGCTCTGGTCAGAGCTCACTAAATATGCCCTTTCATTATTTTAAGATTTGCATGGGGTTTTTAACTGTTCTGCGTAACTTTTTTCTTGTTTAATTTTTAACCAGATGAAATCAGACCAAAGCGTTTCAGGTTTTCTTCTCCTTTCTTCAGTTTTTCTATTCCCAGGTTTTTAGGAACATATTTCAAAAAAATCCCAATGAACTTTAATGATGAAATAATAACTAGCTTCAATGTCCTTTCAGATGGAAGATAAACGTTTTCATAGGTCCCAAAACCAGATTCTTTGGCTTCATAATTTTAGATCCCTAAATCTGAAAAATAGGATGCTACAATATGCCTAACACTGCCTGAAAGGTGCAGTAAATTCACCTCCAGTGCTTCAAAGAGGCATTACGTGCACTTACTAGCTAATTTTATAACTTGCTTTGAAATATGTATCATGTTATATAAGTGCTCGCTTTGGTAATCATGGAAGAAAATACAGAACCAGGATAGGGAGCTGGGTTTTTCTTTTAATTAAGCTTAACACTGACATTTTAACTATTAACATTGTGTCTGCAGTTTCTATCACAGACCTAACTATTGCACCTACAAGTCATCCCCAGTCCAAACAGCAATTGCTCCAGGTACAAAATGAATTGAAGTAATTACCTTCTAATCTTTTTATTTTGCATTTTTTCTCATTTTGGTGTGAATATGATCAGCAATTCTCTGTAGCGCTGTGTTTCGTAGTGTTTAAATCCTGCAGTAAAGCTGCACGCTGGACGCAGTAACGTGCATTTACTTCAAAGAGTCATTTATATCCCCTGGTAAGCAGGTAGTCTTTGCCATAGAGATGCAGGGGTGTTGTGGTGCAAACGAGCTTTTTTACATGCGTTTGTTGCATGATTTTTCCCCTTATGTCCATCAGTTTTACTGCTTTGTAGTTGCTATCTGGTGAATATTAAAAAGCACCCTTTGGGATTAGATCAGAAAATGGGGAAGTGGGGTGGGGGGGGGGGGGCGAAATCACACTCCATCTCATTCTTAGTCTCTTGCGTAACATCACTTCGTCCTGACACAGATTACTGCTAGCATTGTACTCGCCCGGTTCCTCTGCCTTAATAGCCTTACGTCTCATTCGAAGTGAGATCAAAGAGAGAAATGTACCAAAGGGCTTACATTCAATTAACAGGAAAGGGGCAGGCTTTATACGTGCTCAGCAGAAGCTCTGATTGCAACAAACTGCTGACTGCGTATCATGTACTATCGCTATCAGCATGTGGAACACCAGCCCTTTCCCTGCCACACTGAAAGGTGGTCTGGAAAGGGAAATGGCATTTCTGTGCTTTTCCTGGCTGCGTCGGGATGGGGAAAGCTGGAGAAGCCCATGCCCCTTCGCAGGGATGCTCAGGAGGAGGACAGGGGGGGACTCTACCTCCTACTCTGCTTTTTTTGTGCTCAGAGCTGCAGACTGGAAACTCTCTGTCAGCCCTTGACCGATGTATTGGACAACTTGAATTTTTAATGATGAGTGATTTCCCACGGCTCTCTTACATGGACCTCAGAGTTAGAGGCTTAGCCTGTGGCAGTCAGAAGTCCTAGGGCAAAAGCTGAGACTTTTGACCCTTTCTGTATATTTAGAGTGTATCACAATGAAATAAAGCCCTTCTCATTTCTCAGAATAAACTATCCCCTTCTTCCCTTCTCCAGGTATTTGTGGTATTAGGAAAAACTGAAAAGCTGGGTGTCTGAGAGCTAGCTTGTGATTAGGAGGAACCTGGGACTAGCCACCGTCATGGAAGACACGATACTGGAAGACAAGAGACTTGACTCACTGTGGCAGTCTGGTTTTACAATTTTTCCATTTCTCCTCATGAAAAGCAAGAAGGGAGAGTTGCAGGAACTGGATCATAAATGTGGGGCAAAAAATTAGAGCATAAAAAAGATGGGGCATGGATCACAGGGATTTTACTTTTTGAGCACTGCTGAGGTAAGAGAATGCATCCCATCCACTACACACTCAGTGCTCATTGCTGTTAACTCCAGTTATGTCGAAACCTCACATTTCCCAGGGTTCTGCGTATGAAGTTTGGAAAAGACATGAGTCCCTAGCTTTGCATTACTACTGGAAATTTTTTTTGTATTATTTTTTAGAGCTCTGAGACAGCATGGATCCCTGTTTGTATTAAACCACTCTCTCCACTGAGCTGATTGCTGAGATAACCTGCGGCCGGAGCTGTCTGAACTTAGGTGACCCGGTTACATCTCTGTACAGCCTTGTTTTGCATGCTCTTCAATTTACTTCTAATGCAAACCTTGCAGAGCAGGAAGTTCCTGACACACACACAAAATCTGTTCCTAGGGATTCAGTACCTGCTCTTGCCAGGATTATTCTCAACTACTTTAACCTTTTAAAATTTTCTGCATTACTGTGGGAGATGACCACTCCACACATTGCTCACAGGTTAACGGTGCTATAAAGAGCACAGCTGGTCAGTGGAATCAGAAAACACTGAAAAGGTCAAAGCACGTGAGTACTGCAGAGGTTTCCCTCTAAATGAGAGTAGCCTGTGACCTTCACTTAACCCTTACTTTAAATGATTGCAAATTAAGTTGGGCAACTTAGCCTGAGCTCTAAAAATCTAAATGAATCGAAAGATGAAACTATATCAAACAGCTTTCCATCAGTGTCAGGCAGTGTCCTCCAACACACGTATACCAGATAGACGTTTCTGTCTCTGAGCCTTACTTACCCCCTGAGATATATTCAAAAGAAGCCCCATTAACTTCACCAGCGCTGAATGGCATACATGTATTTGTACCATAATGCAGTTGTCCCCTTGAACAAAGGCATATCTGACCAGGGCTCTTTTCTACAAGGTGTTTTTTAATCTTCTTAGTTTATACAGAACTTACAGGTATAATATATGGTGTTTGCGTAGCAGTCAAAGCAAGGATTTCAGCACTGTAAATCCATCACCTGCTTTCCATCAGCCAATTGTCTGCGCACTGGCGCTCATTTCAAAGCTTCCTTCGACTTCAGCAGGGCGATATCCAGTCTCCTGGGCTCTAGGCACCAAATGCCCACCAGTGATTAAATATAATGACAAAACAGAAGAGCTCTGCAGCAAAGCATCCCGTGACACTCCTCATCTCAGGCCTTCTTGACCTCCTCCATATGGTGACACCAGAGCAAAACCAGAGGTGGGGACCGGTGGTTTTCAGGGAGACCTGTGCATGGGGTCCTCTGTGGGGTCCCAACTTCCGAGCAATCATCTGTGCCCAGGAGCAGCAGAGCCAGTGACTCCTGCCTGTGGCTAAGGGATGGGATCCCCCAGCTGAACCATGAATATTCTTTAGTCAGACTATTAATGCGAAGAGAGGAGTCTTGAACAAGACATGGATTTGCACAACACTGTAATGTCTTCTTATTGGTGTTATTTAATGTGGCCTTTATTTCTTTTATTCCCTGCATACCTACATGACCCTTTCTTATTCCACAGCAACAAATGTGAAAGCAAAACTATTTACTGAGCTGCAAACCCAAGAATTTCTTTTTTCCCCACCTGCATAATCTATATCCCAATAACAGGAGCCAAAGCACACACCTTCACAGAAACACCCCTCAAAACAAGTTCTTAACTCCAGTAAGAACCCAATTCTTCACGAATTTAGTTGACATTGAGACAGGGCAGTAGTGGTGGGGAAATGATGTGTCCTGTGAGCAGCTCAGATTTGTTCAATGCCATGGTCAAGAAATGGCTGTTCAGTGTCTGATTTACTGGCCAAGAGGATACTCTATTTTCTGAATTCCCATGGAGATGGTCTGATTTCCATAGCAACTGGATTCTTCCCTCTTGCCTTTCCCTTTAACAGGTAGAAACACGCTTACATCCTGAAAATGCTAGATTGTTCTGAGTATATTTGTATTTTTGGATGCCAGTACACTTTCTGGACAATGTGTTGAAATACAGGTACCTTAATTATATTTTTGTATCCACCTTTAGAACTGGTGGTGACATTATCTTCCATCTGCTTTTAAGATTTGTTATGATGTGAGCATGAAGTTTTATCTTTTGCTTTCTTTCTTCTCTTATTCTTTATCATTGTTCCAATTTTCTATCGGACAACCTGCAGTGCAAGGTGATGACTATTGAAGAAAGCTCTTGGGAAAAAGAGAGCATTGGTAATACCAACTAACAGCAATATCCAAAATGCATGGGATATATTTCTAGAGACAGAGGTTGGTTCAATCTCTGCCCCAAAGATGGATTAAAAATTCATGCTATAATTCAGTATGTCAGATAAGAGATCATGTCAGCAGTAAGTATATACATTATTTGTCATCTGTTTGCGGAGGCTTTTAATGGTTTCAGGTTTTGATTTTATATGCTAACATGAAGTGTCCTCTTTAGGTCTGTCCTTCCTCAAGTACATCTCCACTGCTTCTCCTTTCTAGACTACAGCTGAATAAGTACAAAGAATAAAAACAATCCACAGGTAGATGGTTTAACAGGGGAGTTTCTTATAGCCATTGTGAAGGGATTCTTTGTGAATAAAAGAGGACAGACCCTGCAAACCATATCCCCAAGAATCTGCTGAGGACACATACAGGACAAGGAATCATGGAAATAGGCCTTTGGATAGTAGTAACATCACTCATCAGTCTGATTCCTTAAGGAAGGGAATGCCATGGACATCATGAGCCATGTCTGGGAATTACAGGGTCTTAAAGGGCAGGGCTTGTACCTTAAATTGCATTTGTGAAGGACCAGAGAGTTGGTGTACTCTGGAAAGCACCAGGTTTATGGCAGTCTGGACTGCCTCGATGACTGGTACGGTTTCTGCATGACAATGGGTGATGACACAGTCAAAGGAAGGGCAGCAGGAGGTGATGAATTCAGATCCTGTGTCTGCTAGGATGGCTGAAGTTCATGAAAGGTATTCCTGGCAAGTGAAGCCATTTGAAAATCCAGGAAGAAAAGCAAAACCCGTGAGGTGCAGTGAAAATGTGCAGTGCTGTTACGGAGGTGCTTCCCCTTTAGCCACAAATCAGAGGAATGTGGTGCCTGCACTGAGGATGAATTTCACAAATATCCCTTTCATGCAGCAGTCTTGCCCATGCCCCAAACCTTCCAGTGCTTCAGTGCCACCTCTCCCTGAGCACGCATTGCTCTTCTTCCCCTGAATTGGCAATTAAATAGTCAGCTGTGGTAGTCCAAGATGCCATGACAGCATCCTGAGGTCCTGACAGCACTTTGCCAATTCACTGACCTCCGTTATGTTCCAAACCGGAAGAGGTTACACCCGAAATCAGCCTAAAAAATTGGCCAATTTTCCTGTGAGCCCTAGTCTGACTTTACATCTGAGTTTACATTTTTAAATCTCACCATGAGCTGCCGGCTTACATCCACCCTCTGCTACAGCTCCCTTGTGGCCATTCGGTGGCTGTCATCTCCCCTCCATTTTGCAGCCCCCCTTGCCCGCAGGCTCTCGCCCACCACCCAGCCATGCAACACAGGGGTTTCCCTGGCTCTCCACCGTGAAAGCATCTCCTCCCCTCCCTTTCCCTCCCCTACCCTCCTTCCTCTCCTCTCCCCCTCCCCGGCTAATGCTGAAAGCCACGGAGTAAAGCATAGCAAATTGAAATAAATGAGAGTGGAGGAAGAAAGGGGGAGGTTGGAGGGGGAGGCAAGAAGCGAGCTCCCTCGGCCCTGTCACTTCAGCTGCCTTGGGGGCCATGGGCAGAGAAGGGGAGAGTGACAACGAGGCCAGAGCTGGAGCAAAGCCTGGTCCTTGGCGGTGGCAGGAGCTTTATCGCCTGTGACCTTCGGAGCACTTAGCACTGATGTTAGCACTGATGAGGAACATTCAGACGATAGCATTAGGGTTGTTATGGGGGTGGGAAGGGCATGTGTGTGCGCGGGAGTAAGGGGAGAGCAATGTGGGTTGGGGCGGCTGCTGCCTGTGCATGCCTGCCACCGGGAAGGGGATCGCAAAGACAAAGGTGCAGG
Organism: Pygoscelis adeliae; assembly: GCF_000699105.1. Taxonomy (NCBI): domain Eukaryota; kingdom Metazoa; phylum Chordata; class Aves; order Sphenisciformes; family Spheniscidae; genus Pygoscelis; species Pygoscelis adeliae. The sequence goes on along the minus strand of NW_008825290.1, from coordinate 163,707 downwards.
GCTTGGTGCTGGCACCGCAGCATCTGCTGAGCACCCCGGGAGCAACCTGAGGAAACCTGTCCTTTGGGCTTTTCGGAGAGATACCCATAGAGGGCACTGATTTGTCAACAAATCTTAGAGAAATGAGGCGTTTGGTTAAGAAAGAGAGACACTAAGGGCCCAAGCATCCTCCTGTGTCTCCTGTAGGCGGGTTATTTCTGAGCTAATGATGGACTGCTTCTTTTTTTACTTCCCCTGTCTCTCTTGAAAATGCAAACATCGCTGGGAGGTGGGAGAGGTGGCTTCCCCTTCCCGTTTGCTGGAGGAGCAGATGGCCCCACAGATGATTTCTCCTTGCTTCCCTCTGTCGGTAAAAGATACGTAGCCTAGCTCTGAGAATACCATTTCTTGGCAAAGATGTCCCTGAAAAATAGCAAGGAAATTCCCAGTACTGTGCTTTCATGCTTCTCTATACTCTTTTTTTATCTCTTTAATTCTACTGATAATGGCAAGGTGCACAGCTGCAGCTGTGTTTAGTTACTTAGAAGACACGTGCAGTGCTCGGACGATGCTGCCAATAGCCTGACCCCAGGAAAACCTAGGGAAAGGCTGCAGACTCGTGCCCTTTGCCAGGTCCCATGGCAGCTCTCAGGAGCTCTGCCCTCCACCCGAGGGGCAGCACCTCCTTCCAGGCTGGCATGGGGCTGGCAAAGCAAACCTTTCAAGGCAGACCAGTGATTGAAACCCAGGTTCACCATGGGGCCGCGGTATGTGTGCATGGGGATGTGGTGGAGAGGATGAAAAGCCCCTGCTGCCCTCCATTCCCTGGTGGCTCTGCTTCCTCTGCTCCCAGCTAATCCCACTCCTCCCTGGGCAAGACCAGCAGAGGTGAGGCCCGTTAGCAGCAGCTCTGCTGCAACGTCTCTTTAAAGGAAGTGTCAGGAATAAAGATTTACCTGCAGGTTTATGAAGACAATTATTGTACGTTAATTAAATATGAAATGACACTTAAGAGCATATCCATTGCCTTAACAGCAACTCTCTGTAATAATAATAATACTTAGCACTTACATAGCTCTCTCCGTCTATACAGAGCTTCACAAACATTAACTAATGAATCCTCACAACCTCCGTGTGACGCTAAAGAGGCTGCTGGCATGATGGGGAGGGGGAAAAGGAGATGTATCAGGGGAATAACCTCTTCTTGGCCTGCTGTGGCTGCTGCTTTGCAGGCTGCTGTGATATTCATTCCCCCTCCTTTCTGTCAGCCTTCCCCTAATTGTGCTTCACTCCGGCACCATGAGGTGGGCACGTCACACGGTGAAGAAGGATGTCGGCAGTGCAGCAAGGCAGTACCCATGGTCACCACTGGAGCAGGCGCTGATGCTTCCCCGGCTCCTAGTGCTGGGCTCAGAGTCCCCGGGCATGGCAGCAAGTCTGTAGATTCCAAAACTGCCTCTTGTCCCATCCCCTTTTCCTCAGGGCTCAGCGAGGGAGCCTAAGAGTGGGTTTGCCTGAAGCTGGAGTGTTTTGAATGTGACCGTGAGAAACAAGGTTCTGGCTCAGACATAAACATCTGTAAAATGCAGGAGTCCAGTACTACGACTGAAATAGTCTGGATTTTTGCAAATCATTTCTGGTGAAGCCATGCCTTGCCTTCAAGTCTTACTGGGGAAGCCAAGAAGCCTCTCCTGAGCCTACTTCACTTCCCCAGAATGGGATTTTTGAGCTGAAAGCCCAGGTCTCCTGGCCAGTGTAGGAGTCAACTGTCTCCTAGCCGATGTGCTTGCTCCACCATCTCTGAGGTCCCTCCGTGATGACCCATCCTTTGAGACCACCGCTTGACCCAGAGGGGATGACAGATGCTATACTAAGTCTGTGTTTCCTAACATATTGACATGTTCCTCACTGCAGCTGCCTGTGATTGTGCAATGTCTTTGCTGGAAGAGTCAGGAGAGAGATAAGAAAGAAGCTTCAATCTCTCCACGAGAAGAAATAGAACTGACTCTCCAGAAAACCCAGCACCGCTCTCTGCCTTCCGTTGGCAGTACTCTCCTTCCCCCATCTCCCATGGCAGGCCTGGCTCTGCCTCTGCTCTGGCTTTTAGGCAGCAACGTCCAGTTTTGCCTGTTTTTCCAGGTTTTTCACCTGGAAGTATTGAAAGGGCACTATATCCACGTCCATCCTCTCTTCCACATCTGGGCTGTCTCACCCTAACCAGGAGAACATGGGAAAGGGGTGGGGAAGATGGGAGCAATGGGTCAGGGCTGTTAGGAGGGAGGAAAGTGATTATCCGTCCCTTTCCAGGGAGAGGTTTTCTGCACAATCTGCTTCCAGACTCTTTTTTTCCCAAGCTCATTCCTCTTAAAAAGGTAATAAATATTCAAAACATACTTGCTTAGATTAACAGCTATACTCTAACAGCTTCAGCACCTACAAAGCCAATGCCTGTGTGTATCCGCTAAGCAGTTGTCAGACTGTATTGCTTGTAACATTTAGGGTTGGTTTGGAAGGAGGTCTCAAGGCTACACTCTACAAAACACTCTGTATTGGCCAAGGGGGAAAAAAAGACAACATGACCTAGAAAATCTTGTCAGATTCAAAGTTCCCTGATTCTGCTGTTATTTATTTAGCACTGTAAGCCCACCAGATCCATTTACAAGTCATTGAGGGTTGTTTTTCTCTTCCAGAAAGGTCTCAAACAAGCCTCCAAGTTTGAACACGCTAATATTTTCAGACATAGTCCTGTCAGCAGACAGAAATCTGACAGATTTCAGAAAATCCTGTCAGCACCAGTGATTTCAGCTGTGTTCACGGCTAACTCACTAGTGGGCTTCTTGGGGTTACATTTAGATATGAAAATGTCACAAGGTGCTCTCTGTAGCTTGGTGCAATATCAAAGGTTGCCTCCGATGTTCAACAGAATCTGGATCTTTCTGCATAGATCGCAGTTATCTTGGCTTTATGTATTGAAGAGCCCTTGATAAGCCAGTGAGAAAAATATATTTAGTGTGTGAGAACTCACCTGTCCAGCCCTAAAGGTACAGACTGATGGAAGCCAACCTCAAGCAACTTATTTATGCCTCAGTCTTTCCTGTCTCAAAAATTGTCTTCCCCCTGCTTTTGACTTTGTTTTGCAAACACAGCTCCTGACCTCAGGGCTTTTGGAAGTTCAGGTGATACCAGCAATTCTGGCACCCTCCTTTAGCCACAGGCAGGTGACAAGGTCGGGTGTGTTTGAGCTCAGGTCTCCAGCAGTGGGACGATTCCTTGTGAGCAGCTTCCACATATGGCATGACTCTGTGGGACACCTGCCCCATGCACAGAGGAGAACTGCATGGTGCCTACCTGCTTATTTGCACCTGTACAGCACAGGGAGCAAAATGCACTGGATCCAGCTCACCCAGAACTCGTCCTTCAAACCCCAGGACATTTCCCCAGCCTTGGGCCGGGACTGGCTGGAAGCAGCCCTTCTCCCACCACTGTCCTCACACCCCCATGGTCTGGAGCTGGGATCTTTCTCCTCGTTCATGAGTTAACAAATTGGCTGTTCCCTGAAAGCGGATAATTTCTTCTTAATGGTAGCCATTTCTCAGCTGGAGGGAAGCAGCCATTCTCCCACCACTGTCCTCACACCCCCATGGTCTGGAGCTGGGATCTTTCTCCTCGTTCATGAGTTAACAAATTGGCTGTTCCCTGAAAGCGGATAATTTCTTCTTAATGGTAGCCATTTCTCAGCACGTACTTTGGCTGCCAGCTTTTGAAGGTAATTGCATTGTTATTTAGGAAAGTCAAAGGTGCATTCTTCCAGAGAGGCTCTGGCTGCGAGCAGGCATGCGGAGGGCTGGCCAGGAGACAGCTTTGCGTGTTCTTGTTACAGCAAGGTGTCACTGCGGGCAGCCAGAAGACAGGGATGGATGTACATCTCCCTCCCCACTCCCCGCTCTTTTTCTCCCCAGAGAAGAATTGGTAAGAAGCCGTTTGCTGCAAAATAAAGATGGGCATTCCAGTGCTGAAAATACACAACACAAAATGTTCCTTTTTCTGATAAGAAAGTGATGTCACAAATGACCTTATTAAAAAAAGGTAAAATGCTTGTTTACTTAAAGCACTAGTTCAAAGACAGCAAGGAAAAATGTGGCTTTAGGATATTTTCCTTTCTCCTTACTCTTTCCTCCTAAATGAGATTGAAATACAGTTTCACATTTGCAAGGCCCAATGCCCTTTCTGCCAAGAAATCCATTGACAGTCCAATCAACAGACATGTTCTGCTTACAGGAATCAGGCATCAGTCAAATGCTTGAAAGCCAGATCCAGCAAATGCAGCAGATAATAGTATTGAAAACAGCCGGTGGGGGAGATGAAAAAGTAATTGGAGTATAGGTAAGAGCTGGTATAAGCAGGATGGATCGGCGTATTGCTGACACGAGGAAGGGAGGAGGCAGAGGGGGAGAGCTAATGAGAGGGGTAATTCTAATGATAGAAGTAGTTCAATGTGTCAGGCTTTTGTTTTTCGAGGGCTGAGAGAAGGATTTATTTGTGCAGAGGCAACTCAGCCTGTGGGATTTATACGCCACCTACACCATGAGTCCCCGCTAGCTTCCAGAGCTGGTTCAGCCCTGGGGTTTTGCAGGGTAGATCCGTAGTAAAAGGCTACGTGGCATCAATGGGGAAGACCGCGGGACTGGACTGGCTGTGAAAGTGTTGGAGCGGATGCGGTGGTGGTCTGCAGGCGGGGATCAGAGCGGGGTTAGCAGACTTAGCAGCACGGGGCGAAGGGCCCTTGTGGCAGCCCCAGGCAGAGGGGGCCACAAGCACCCCGAGGGAACTCGTTACCGTGAGCAAAGCAGCACTGGTCTCTGTGTACCCAGGGGCTGCATCACTAAACACAGTCATTTCAGTCTCAGCAAGCCCTAAAATTTGCTGATTTCATCCCAAATGTAAAAATCTAGAGAAGACAGGAGTGAAAATGAACAGAATAGAATTTGATTGTACAGACTATATCTCCTAATTTATTCCAGAGCCCTTGCTAGTAAAATACCCAGACTCTGATTAGAGTGGTGAGCACAAGAGAATTATTCACTTCCTATGGGTAACATGACGAGCAAATTACCTGAATTTCTTGTAAATCTGTAATCCTCTTTTGGGACTCAGCACTATGGAAATTGCAGAAAGGGGCTGTTGATCTCATACACTGCGGTATGTACTCCCTCATACTGAGGCTTGGGGGGGTTCACCCTCCGTACATCACCCTGCCCCATCCGGGTTATTTTGCATCTCTTTAGATTCACTTTCTCTGTCCCACTGCCCCAAGCATTTGGCTCTGTTTTCTTGCCTGGCCCAGGAGGGGCCATTTTCAGGAGCTGCTCCATTGCGGGCTGTGCTGCGTCAAAGGCGACATGGAGAAGAGGGCAGTGGGGTTGGCAGGGGAAGAATTGAACACTCTGTAAAGACGGCACAAAATATTCCAAAGCAATTCGGATCCAACTCGAGCAAGTGATAAATGAGAGCAGCATGGCAGTGACAGGTCAATCAAATATTTATAGAACTTCATCCATTAGCATTGCAGCAGCAGAAAGGAAGCAATGAAGTCAGGGTGCTCCTAGACCTGCGCGGGGCACACGTGCCAATCAGCTTTCCCAAAATCGTCAGGCAGGTGTGTATCTTCTGTCTTGTCCTGGAGGGGGCTGGGACAGATGAGGTGGTGGAAGAGCTAAAAAGAGCTTGGGATTATGCAGCACCATATTTTAGAATAAATTCCGCTGATCTCCTTGGGTGGATTAATGTATTTGCATACTGGTGAAGAGATACTTGTACCAAAACGATGGGTAAGCTGAGTGGCGTGTGTACGTATATACATATATGTGTGTACACACTGGGAAAGGGCATGAGGTTTTGCAGTTCTCTGGAAAAGCAGTTGCTACAATCAGTGAAATGCCAGAAAAGGTTAAATCACAACAGCCAAGAAACCTTAAGGAGAGAGCAGAGTGGAATCGGAAAGCCTATTTTTAGGATCACATGACATGATTTGATTAATATTTTAGGAGGCAGTTATCATATGGTAAGAAACTGAAGGATTATTAGTAGCATCCTAATGTGCCTGCTTTCAGGGTTTTAACAAGGGGATCCCATTTAAATTTCTCCCTCCTCACCTTTGATCAATCCCATACACCAGGGGTGCAGAGAAGTGACACATGGATGCACTGGAAGGCACAAAGTGCTGTGGAAAAGGTATTCATTTGATTTCAGCACTTAAATGGAAATGCCACGGTGTCGCCCATGCTGAGGCAGAAGGCAGTAGCACACTGCAGACACGTGCAATGGAGCAGTGTTTAGCTGGGACCATCTCCGTGGTGCTCCCAGACACCAGCAAAGCAATGCAACAGCAGGCTGGTGAGGAGCAGGACTACCCTCGTCTCCAAGTGGTTAACCAAATGCTTGACTTTAAGCACAGGAAGGATGGCACTGAAGTCCCTCTTTGACCTGCTGATGAGATCTATGCGCCTGGTCACATAAATGTGCATCCTGCATCCCTTCTCAGGGTTCCCAGGGCCGTTCCCATTTCCTTTGGTAATTTGGGCTTCATTAAGTGTGGTCTACACAAAAGTGCCAGGGCTTAACTGTGTGCTGGATCTGGGACTCGTGTGATGCCCTGTGTGATGCTATTCACCAAGACCTGAATTCCTGTGAGTTCAGGAGGAATCTGGGAAGGCAAATGAGCTCTTTCTTCTTCATTCACTGATCTCCCAACAAAGTTTCATTCATCTGGCCTGGGAGCAGTAGGGATGCCATGTGTCGGAGGCAACCAGTCAGCCAGGGGGATGAGGCAGGGCCCAGCACACGCCAACAGCCCATTTGCTGAAAATTGATGATCCAAAGTTGCATGGGGAATTTGTATGAATGGAAGAAAAGACACCAGTAATTGGGATCAGTGGGTGAAGTGTCAGCAAACAGAAGAAAGGGATACTTTGGTGACAGTGATAAATGCTAGCAGCTTTTGGTCTCATCTGGAGGAACGAATTGGAGTGAAGACTTTGTAAGAGAAGGAAGGAATAAAAAGACAGTGGTCTGATGGATGTTACAGTGGAAAAAGGCTCAGAAAACAAAAACTCAGCTGAATGTTTTTAGAGAGATGATCAGAGGCAAGTCACAAGCGTCATTCCCTACGGCTGAGAGGGTCATAATTTTTTACACCCCCAGGAATAAGCCAGCAGGCTGGAAGGGGATCTGCTGTTAAGCCCCTCTATCCCTTCACTAGGTCTCCTCTCAACCCACCCTAGTCCTCTGCTGACGGAAAGCGTTGTGGCTTACTGCAGTCCAGAGAGCTACCCCACATTGCAGCACCCAAAGAGCAACCCCTTCTCTAAGATTTCACTGGTCCAGTCCAACCCTGGCGATTCACAGGTTACCTCACCCTACGCAGCCAGCCCCAAACGCCATCCTACCTTTCCCCCATGTGGTAGCCTTGCAGCACCCGTAGCATCGTGCTTGGTTGTACATGAAGTCACCAGGCACCCCGTCCCTGGAGATGGCTCCCCCTGTGCTGGGCACTGTGCCTGCAGCTGCAAAGCCCTTCAGAGCAGCCATGGGGCTCTCCCGATTGAGCAGCACAGATGTGAAAGGTCTGTGCTTTCACGGGGGTGCAGAAGCCCTGGGGGTCCCAGCTGGGCGTCTGGGGCTGAGGGACAAGGCAGCCCTGCAAGCAGGGGTTCTCGGCAGGCACTGGCACGCTGACTGCTCAGGGCTGGTTTATTTTTGTCAGCCAGCCTGGCAGATATGACTCAGGGAGGAATTTGCCTACAAACCAAGTATGTGCAATAAGAAGATGCCATTTCCAGAATCATTTCTCTGACCCTCACCAGCATTTCAAAACACATCTCAAATGCAATTGGCACCTCTGCGCTGCCAATTTTAGAAACGTTTTGCTTTGGAGGAAGGACTGGAGCACAGAGGTGATTATCCCTCCCCTCCTGGCAGCTTCAGGAGTTGTGCGACTTGCAGGGAATGTCAGAGATGAACAGCATATAAAAGAGCTTCAGCAAACACTCTATCCCAGAGCACTGGGACGTGCCTCTGTCCTGCTTGTTTAGACTGTAGAGGATCTTTGCCTCTTACAAGAGAAAACATCCTGGCTGAGGTAGCTCAGACATCCATCTAACATGCCCTGAGACAGTAGCATCGGCGACAGAGAGAGGGACTGATTCTGCTGTCAGCAACGCAGGCGGGGAGCCAGCAGAGTCAATAGGAGTCGATGTTTACTTCTGTTACGCTGCCTCGCATAGACACTGATAAATGTTATGAATTTTAAAAATTGAGATTCACATTAGTTTCCTTTAACTCATTTTAGATTTTCTGCTTAGCTTTATTAAGTGGCTTTTAAAAGCAGTTTAGCCTCTACAGCTCTCACTGCAACAGCCCTGCCTCCCAGCCTGTCTCGTGCCAGGAATAAAACCAAGCCCTGGGTGCTCACAGGGAAGGAGGAGGGCACTGGGGATGGAGCAGTGCATCCATCGAGGTGGGACCACCTTGGCAGAGCAGAGAGGTGAAGAAGGGTGGTGCAAGGAGGTGTCAGCCATGCCTTGGGGCCGGTTTGGGCAAAGGTGGCAGCTCCTTTCAGAGGGATGCATCGTGAGGCATCATGCAAAGCTGAAGGTCCAGAGATATTTCTGCTCCCCTTAAATACAGGCAGAGGAATATTAATGCAAGAGTTTTGTTTTCTCTTTCCTGAAGGACCAAACAGATAGGCATGTCTAGGCACTTTCAGGCAACAGATCTTGGGCTGATCTCCTGCATATTAGTGTAAATCAGGAGTAGCCCCAGTGGGGTGAACTCAGCATCCTCCTGATTCTTTAAGGCCTGATCCAGCTTTCCCTGAAGTCAGTGAGAAGATGCTAGCTAACTGCTCTTGGATCGATCTCTGAATGCCTTGTTGTAATATCCATAAGCTGCAGTAAAACAATCCACATCTCCCCTGTTCCATCCTAAATTCTGCCTGCCACCTGCCATTTCATTTTTCATGACACGATTATCATTTTTAATAATGCCACTGCATTTTCTTGGCTAAAAAGCCTCTGGAGACCCTGTCTGAAAGAAAAGTTTCCCCACCTCCTCTTCTCCATGCCTGCAGGTGTATCCATATCATAGCAAGCCCTTCCTAAGCATCTCTTCAAAGACACTCACAGCTTTGCCTCCTTTAATCTAAATGTACTTTTGACATCGCTAAATAATTATGCAGTTACATAGTAAACTGGTGGTGGGAGATATGTAAGTGGCAAATCTCTGTTCTGGTGGCTAAAACCGCAGGAATCCTGCCTATTGTGTGAGGCAGCAGAGCTCTCCGATTGCCTGGAAACTGAAGCAGGGGGAAAGCAGGCCCAGTATGGACAGAAGAGTAACACTGATTTATGGGAGACAAACCTCTGGGATAGAGATTTACTCCCTCAGGATTTTTTTCTGGGAGATGACACCACACATCTGCAGGACTGGGACCAGGAGAGATAAAAGCCTGAGTTGCTATAAGCAACCAAAGGGGACCAAGTGCTTTGGGGTGGGGGTGGGCCTCCAGGGACATAACGCTC
>NW_008825290.1:132577-154139 GCF_000699105.1 Pygoscelis adeliae | reverse complement strand
TTTATTGGCATTTCATTTTTTTACCATTGATTATAACAGGAGGGGAGAGATGGAAAACTCATGTAATTCCCTGTCCTTGGGGTTGTGGCCTGGGGGAAGTTGATGTTGTCTAATCTAATAAGGATGAGGTACAGCCTGGATCATCTCGGCTCTCCTCTGATCCTTTGGGAGTCTTGTCTAAATGAAAAGTACAGAAAGGAATTAAAAGTCCCCTAAATAACAAACAAACAAACAAACAAACAAACAAACAAAACCAACCAAAAAACCACTCAGCTGATTTTTCTGCTTTCTTTTGAACGGCGACTGACTTTACATCAGGGCTGTGATGCCGCTTTGGGGGGAGATTGCCCAGCAGCAATGTGAGAGGATTAAGTTGCTGCCTTTACATCAAGGCAGGCTCTGCTCTGGGGGTGTAAGGCAGGAGCTGGTATAGGGGTGTCAACAGTGGGGATCAGCAGAGAAGGCTGACAGCAGGTTTTCAGCAGGCAGACGCCCTCTCCGTGCCGGAGCCATGCAATGGCCGATTCAGCACATTAAAGAAATACTCTTTGTTGCATTGTGTCTACATGTTGTTCCTGGTGCAACGTCACACAGGGATGTGACAGCGCTGTGACATTCACTCGCTTTAAGCTAAACCAGGCCTGGCATAGACCTTTCACTAAGCTTAGCAAGGAGCAGAATTGGCCAAAGCTGGAGGGTGTCCCAAAAGCCATGCTGGGTGCGACCATGCCAGCCTTCATAGAATCATAGAATCATTAAGGTTGGAAAAGACCTCTAAGATCATCGAGTCCAACCGTCGACCCAACACCACCATGCCCACTAAACCATGTCCCTAAGTGCCGCATCTACACTTCACTCTGCTTTTCACCTCCCGCTGCACAGCACGTTTCCTCAGAGCCTGTGTCTCTCAGGACAGGATAAGAGAAGAGTGTTCACTGCAAATGTGGACTGACATGCCAGACAGCAGTGGCAGGTGGGAAATGGATATATTGCAACCCAAGATGATGTATCTTCCCATTCAAATCAACTCACCAGCACAGGTAGCCCCAGATCTGCAGAGAACACTATTTAGATGGGAGATTTTATTCAGATGGCATCTGAAACTTATTTTTTCTTGAATTTAATTTTAATTAATTGTGCTGCCAAGGGTGAGCTGAAATGGCCTCTGTTTTTAATTTTTTCTCCCCAGAGTGGATGTCCTTAAACTCTTTCCTATAATGATATGGTTGTAGCTTGCAAAAAGCCAGTCTGGATTTATTATTCTGCCTCTTCCCTTGTCCCTTCTAATCCTAGAGAGAACATTGCAATGACTGCTGGTTAGAAAATTAGTTAAGTGAACTGTATACTGTATTCTCTTTCTGTATCGCTCCTTATTAGGGAGAAAAGATAATACAGCTCCCTCTCTCCCCTCTGCTCACCCTGCATTTCATCTAGAGCTCATGTAGGGAGCATTTAAACTGACTACTGCAGCCTGCTTGCAAAATGACGCACATCTCAAAGCCCTTAGGATAACTCTCGACTTTCGGTGCAAAGCGCAGCAAGTAATACCATATGTGTGGAGAAAGATGGTGGTGAGATTTGCTAACGATGCACGGGTGCTAAAGAAACAAGCCTGTCGGGGTCGCTTCTGCACTAGACAAGCAGCAGTCTATCACCTGTCTCATATTTGAGTGCTGCCTCTGCAAGCAGTCAGTATTTCAGTTGTTTGCAACACAACGCTGGAGTTTCCCTTTGGTTTCATACCGTTGGACTCCTCCAACCGAGTGTGCTCGATTTAGTGGGTCCCAAAGCAGAGTAGTGTCGCAGCAGTGAGCTGACCCATGTAGGTAGCCCGTGTATTCAAGAAAACCCTGAAGAAAAGATGCTTTCCACCAGCTGCAGCCTGGTAGCATAATTTCTTGTCATCAGGGGAGTGCCCATCATGGAGGCCTCCTCTTCCAGGTGATACATGCATGGTGTTTGGAGACCAAAAACATGGGAGGACTGCAAACGGGGGCATGTACAAGGTAGCTGACCTCTTTAGCAAAGTATGGACAAGACACCCTATAGCCTGGTTAAAAAGATTGTCAAAATTAAACTGAATCTGTAGTGGGTAGAAAGCCAGAAATGTCCTTGTAAAACATTATTGCTATACAGTTAATAGTGGATTTTGCTTGCCATATGGACCTGTTAAAGGAAGGAATTTTCCCGAACTGAGTCAATTTATTGCACAGGGGCCATTTTAAAAGAATATCTGACAAAGGGATAGATGAGCCTGTTATGAGAATAAACTCCCAGAGAACTAAAAGGACAGCCCCAAGGAAGGCCAACCTGATAAGAACGGAGAGCTATTAAACAAAGATACTCTTTGTGCTCCAAATCCAAATATATCTCATGCAAGAGCAGAGCTTTCTAAAACAAATCCCTGTGACAGGTGAAGGATTTAGGCACAGCCAGGTTGTCTGTTTAATGAATTCCCAGCATTTACCCCATTGAGGGAGGAGGACCCAAACATTGCTCTTCAGAACCTTTTTCATGTGGATTAGAGCAGCCACAAATGACAGAAGACTAATTTTGCCTTGTTAACCCTCCTTCACAACTCATCTGTCCTACTTTTTACTTTTAAAGGAATGAGTAATTCAGAAAAACCTCCAATATTTATGGATGCTCTGGTTCTTTTAGGCTCACTGACTATATGTGAGCCATGAGCCTAATTACATATTTTAGGCACATATGTAATTCTTTGAATGTATCAGGAAAACCTCGACTTGGAAGCGAGGAAGATGGCTCAAAATGAAGTCATACGCTCTTTCCTGTACCAGGCCACATCCTATCCTGCAGGGACCTTTTCGTCTGGAGATCCAGCCCCTTTCTGGTTCACCCCTGCATTAAGCCTGGCCTGCTGACAGGAGCTTTATGAACCAGTGGAAAAAGGAGGCTCAGTGGATTATCTGATACACCAGGGAAAAAAAGAAAGATACAGATCAGTCCTAGAGGATGCCGTTTGGACTGCACAGGGTGTCAGCCCCCTTTCAGGGGGTAACAAGCTGAAATCCCATGTGCAACGCAATTTTCAGTCATTTCTTTCTTTGATTTTGTTTTGAAAGTGGATATTGAAGCACTGCATGTGGAGCATTTCACAGCTGACCTCTGCTCACAATAAATACCTGGCCTGATGGCTAACCACAAACAGTTTGTAAAGAACAAGAGAGGCATTTTTTTAGGTTTTATTTAATGAACTGATCCACCTGACAGTTGAAAGAGAAGCCCTTTTATCTTAAAACAAAATTGAAGCCCTCTATGCCTCTGCCTCTAGAAGCAGCCACATACAAGCAGCCACGCACAAGCACCCAGATGATGCTGGGTGTTTGTACCCAGCCTTGCTCTCTGAGCTGTCCCTCTGGCCTGGCTGTGCCAAAGACACTCCAAATAGAGTGATGTTGCCTGACAGCCATAAGAGACGCTAAAGTTCCAAATGAAGAAGTCTCCATGTGTACCCAGTATTGTGCAGCTCAGACTTCCACAGCAGTTTCTATTACAAACAGATGCCCTCCAGCTCTTCACCCTGCAGCCGTGGGAGACTGACATCCCACCACGAGTGGCTTCTCCAGGAGCTGGCAGGAACAAATGATGATCTTACTGCTTGCTGGCTACCAAATTCCTGCCCTGCAGGGACCACACCTCATGCAGTGACCGCCTTGAAGGAGACAAACTGCTCCAGAAGGGTTAGTTTTCCCTTAGCTCCTGTGTCCTATAAGCTCTCTGCGGATCTCTCTGATAGATCCCTATATCTTAACTGGCTTTAAATGCTTATTTTTGGCACCTGAGTCTCTTCCCAAGAATCAATGGTGAATAAATGAATCTCCCCTTAGGATTCACAGAGGCCAAGTGCATTGGGGAACCTACTGGGCTAAGTCCAAATCCAGCTCAGATTTGCCTTAGGAGCAAATCTAAGCTGTCTGTCTCCATCCTTGACCTTGTTTCCTTTCCCTTGGTACTTAGCAATCCTCTTTCCCAGACTAAATAGCGCAAGAGATGCTGGGACTAGGTGTTAGCAACCATCCAAGTGAAGAGTTACTTTAAATCCAGACTGACTTTCTGACTTCTCCTCCTGTTCTCCTGAGCCACCAGCTATGGAAATTTTTCATCTCTGATAAAGCAGATTAGCTACTGGAAATGTCAGAGAGAGGCTACAGATGGCTGCACTGTGGGGAAATATTTCCTTTCTAGCCCTGGAAGCTGCTGAACACCGGACCCCAAGAGAGATGCTCCACAGTCCATTGCGTAAAGTGACTTGGCCTGTGAGGCTGTTAATGCAGAAACACCCCAATGTGCTCTGTTCAGTGAAGTTCACTAACAGCAGTGAGTCAAACATACAGACAGCTTTGTGGAGGGGAGGCGGGGCATTTTTTTTTTCTTTTTCTTACTTCCATTTCTTTCTTCTTTAATTTTGGTAATGGATCAGAGTCAAATGAACAACATCTGGCAATTAGCACATCCCTTGCCTGGCTCCGATCTGCCACTAAGTTCTGAGTGTTTGCCTTTATTTTTAAATGGGTGGCTGTCAGAGAGAATTAAATGGTGCCTAAAGAAGCACACAGACATTATAATTAAAGGCACGCCAACCTTGACAGGTAGCTGGGAGTGGAGTTCAGAATTTTAACTTTTCGTGGGAAAGGGGGCCGTTAGCACACACATGTGCTCTTAAACTCCATGTGTTTCCCTGAGCTGATCTATCCCCAGGTGCTTTTTATACACCCATACTTGCAATTAATTGTCTCTTTGTCTGCTCCATTTCAGCAGCCATCCAGCCCAGTATTGTGAAAAGAAGCATACTTGAAATCTAGGAATAAAACTGGAATCCATTAGCTGTGATTGCATGTGCTTCTGTGGAGCTTTGCTGTTAACAAGGATAGAAATGATTTAATGGAAAACAAAACAGGGAGCATAAACCTGCTGGTGCACGGAGCACCCTGAAACCATGTAGTCTGTATTCCAAGGCAAGTGCCTTCTAGCTAGGAATGAAATGCCTGGTGTTCTGGGCACTTTCCTGCCAGGCCATATTATTACAATCATGGTCTTCCCCCAACTCCATGATTTCTCATTCTGCTCCTTCTAACTCAAATAGGGCCAAATCTTTCTCCTTTCAGTATTGGCCCATCCAGCTCAGCTCACAAGCTCAGCTGACTATTTTAGGGAATAAAGGGAGTATGGAAACCGAGTTCATCTGCTACCTGCTTAGCTTTGACGCCAGTGCTGGATGGAGGACAAACATCATGTTAATAGGGTCTAGCCTGGCCTCATACCCCTGTTCAGAGGATTTCAGGCTCTGAGGCTGCCAGTCCAGCATGTTTCCTGTCGTTGGCTTAGGGCTGTAATTGAAGGGCATGTAAGGTGGCAGGCAATGGTCCCCTCTCAGTCTTAGGGCTGGTACTAGCTTTACAGAGGTGGGCAGAGCTGCATTGCTGATGGAAAGGGCTGTGCTGCCATGGAGTTTCTGTGCTATCACACAACTGCAAGTTTGGATATTACGCCAGGCAGCACCAGCTTGGAGAATGCAGCCTCCCCACATCTTGCCTTCTAAATCCGTGCCTGCCACAGGCTTTGGTCTCTTGGTGGTTTTACCTGCTGTCTGTAGGTTTAAGTTGGACAGCATTTTTACCAGATTTAACAGCCATGCTGTCCCATCTGGGGTGGCTTCAGTAAGGTGATGCTGACAATCTGGCTCTTAAGCTTTCAAGCAAAGATTTAAACAAACTCACTCCACTGATCCTTGCATTACCTTCACAGTGCTTGTTTTGCTGACTCAGCTTCCTGAGATCATCATATCCTGTTAGCATTTAACAACAACCTTGTGAATTTACTTCCAGCTGCCCACCCAAGCAGGGTGGTTTCCTGCCCGCCCTGGAAACCTAAGGTGAATTTGGTGCAACTTCAGTTAGCATCCTAGGGAAGAAGGAAGCAGAGAGAAGGAGTTAGGAGAGAAGGGAGGAGTAACACAGCCATGGCAAAGCAACCACAAGGCCGATGATCACCTGACATTGGTTTCACAATCCCCTGCTTGCAAGTGCTAGCAATGCTTTAGCACTGAACAGACTCACCTGACAAAAGCAAGGAATCATCCATCACCCTTGTGCATCCAGCCCAGCATCCTTGTGCCTCCTCCCTGCTGCAAGGAGGTGGTGGGATGTGCCACTGGTCTGAGCTCACCTGACACATCAGCATGACAGAATGAACCTGCCTGACCTGGGGCAGTCGGGAGGCTGTGACGGATACCTTTGGCACTTGTAATGGGTTCTGATAGCAACACTGAGGGATCAAAGCAAGGCTATTCAGTGGGACTGTGTTAGGGAATAACCTCCCTCCCCGTCTTCTTGCTGCAAAGATGGCTGTAGATGAAAAATTACTGAAGGAAAGTAAATCGGGGGGGGGGAACACCAGAGTGGTGGTACTTCTTTCTCTCTGTCCCGCACCTTGTAACTTCTTCCCACCCTACTCCCTACCTTTTTCACTCAACTTCCGATATCTATCTCTTTCTTTTCACCTCCTTCCCCTGCTCTCCTCCCCAATCCCTCTCCCTGTCTCTGATGGATGGAACCATTAGTGGAATCACTGTAAATAATGTGTAAAGTTAGAAGTTACAACAAGGTATCTCATTAAAGCAGCTTCACTCATCTTACTTCCCAATTAATGTTTAAGGCTTCACTGGAATGCGGTGACAATATGTCACAGCATATCATTGTGGCAGGCGACAGGAAGTTAATAACCCACTGGCCCTTAAAGAAGCCTTTAATGTCAGCTGCAGAGGAGTAAATAACATTGGTTTCTCCCCCCCACCTCCCCCACCTCCCTTCTTTTCTTTTTCCTCTTTTAATTCACTGCAGGAATGAAAGAGTTTTGTGCTGAAATAACATCATTATCTCATAAAGCCATCTTCCCACAGAGGCAGAGCACAAAAGGTGTCACCCAAGGGACTCTGGGATTTTCGGCAATGTGACAAAGTTGCTCCAACTCCTCACCCCCAAAATTCCAGAACTCGTGGAGTGTTTGCCTTCACCACCCTTTCTGCCTCCATTCGGGGTCTCTTTCCTTCTTTAATAAAAGAATTCCCTCATCCATCTTTTCGTAGTATTAATTTCCACCCACTTCCCACACCTGGAGCCCCTAAACACAACTTCACAGCATCACTGTAGTCAAAAGTTTCCTTTCATGTGCAAGTTTTATCTACCATCATTGAAACTTACTTCCTTTGTCATTGTTGCTTTCCAGGGGGTGAGTCATCTTTGCCTTTCATTCTTCTAAGTATCTGTTCACTTTGAGTGCATTCACTGCTCTTTACCCTCCTGTTGCCTCATGATGGGGCTTCAGCCCTCCTGGATGTCAACCACCACAGACTACAGACCAGGAGCAATCCCAAGCAGCTCCACTGGAGTCAAGGAAACTACTCCACTTCCTCCCAGAGCTGCCAAAACTGGAACTGAGCTCCTGATTTCAAAAGAGTGGTGTGGCATCAGTGTTACTAGCCTGATCCTCTCTGGGGGTGTAAAGATCTATTAATCACACTGTGATACAACATAGATGACCCATTATTGGAAAACTTTTGTAGATGTATTTCTCCCATGAGGAGAAAGAACAAAAACATACATGTATTGCATTTCTTTTAAAAAAATCACAGGAAAAGTGTCTAGGGCTTGGGGAATGAATCCCACAAACTCTCTGCTCAGCTCAGCCACAGACCCAATGCGTCATATCAGGCAAATCATGCATGGATTTCTCATGGGCTCAATTTCCTCCTGTACAGTGGGTCTAAAAATGTTTGCTCTCCACACCTGGGTTATTGCTTTAGTGTTTGGAAAGGTCTTTCAAATTTCAGGCTAAACAGACAAGTGTTGTGACTATATAAATACTTATTCTTATTGTACAAGGGACATTACAAATATGTCCCTAGACTTCTGTTCTAATAATAGGAAAATTGAGGATGAATATCAAGAGTAGGTTCCCAGCAATGAGATTAACTGTTATTGCAAAAAGGTCCCAAATGAAAAGTCAATGTTGGTTCTTTCAGAGCATTTAAAGCTTCACTAGTTCCAAAATTTTGGAAGGCACTATACTCCTCCAAGAGAATAGGGATGGCCGACCAAGCTGTGTTGCATCTTCAGGTAAGCCTGAATGGGCCATAAAACATACTGTGCAGCACAGAAGATGGAGAGAGTTCAGGAGAGAGTCACAAGTACAAGAGGACTATGAATCCCAAAGAGTGCAGGCAGTAGCAAGATGATCGTGTAGCTGAGTCTTAAAGCAGCCAGGTTTTGGTCCAAGCAATCATGGAGACAGACTTCAGCACCTCAGATTGGAAAATACGACTGAATGGAAGGAGATGGAGTTCAGTGCCCTCTGGAGTCCCCAGTAAGGTGGGAACTAAGAGAGCCTTGTCTCATGGGGAGTGTGGGCAGGGTGAGGTCTGCCTCAAGCCAAAGGTCTAGCATGGCAGGGCCTGGTGACATGCATCTGAAGCCCTCTCTGGATCTAGACCTTCGTCCCTCCACCTCACTTGGGCCGTCCATAAAGGTGACTAATTCAACCACCTGGTTCTGCCTCCCCACACTGCTAGAAGTTTAATGAATTGAAAGTTCACGCAGTGCTTTGAGATCCCCCCCAAAAGGCACTGCAGAAATGCAAATGTGCTCAGTTCCTCCCCTGCTCTTCTCTAGCTCAAATACATTATTGATTTGCTCATTTACCAGGGGCCACTTGTCAAAAGTATAACAGCATTAGCAGCACTTGACGTAATAGGGGAATGGAGAGGTCTGTGATTAAGTTTAGACAGCCTTGTTTGACTTAGTTAATTGGTTAAATATATTCAGTTACATGTGATGCTTCAGAATTTCGGCTCCAATAAGGTATAATATTAATTTTAATTAAAGCTCAACAGAGTTGGCCAAATATTTCTATTTTCTGAATATTTTTCTTAATCATATAATTCATATTCTGCTATAACAGGGATTCTGGTAGTAACTAAGGCCTGGAACATTTTGTCTGACCATGAAAAGGTGAAAGAAGAACTAGATAGGCTAACATTGCAGAGAAGTGAATTTATTAAAATCTTTCTAAGCTGAAGAAAAAATTAGGTGGAACAAGGAAAAATTCCCCTCCGCCTGAAGATAGGATTAACCTACATCTTTCCTGACAGATGTTTTTCTGCCATTTCTTAAAAATCTAAGATTCTCATGAAAGCCGTAACTGCAAGAAGCTGGACCTCCTCCTAAGTTTGCCAAGGAACCTTCATGTTGACTGTCAACCCTAGGCAATCCCTGATCATTGGTCGCTGTTTCCTTTCTGAAGATCTGCATCCATCACAAGAGGAAGGGCAAATAGCATCCTAAGGGTTGCCTTAGCCAAAGGTCCCTAAAAGTGGGTACTCTTATCACAGATCCCTGAATGTTTCCAGAGGAACAACTGTTTTAATTTCCACCTTAAAGAAAAAGACTCCCATAGGACACTGAGCCCTATCTCCTTCAGTTCAGCATTCTTCTGGGGAGGGGACATTTGTGCCAGGGACAGGCTCACACGAAGGTCAGGTTTGCAGAGATGTTCCAAGTGGCCAAGAAACTTCCCTTAGCTCTTGCCTGGAAAGGCTTCAGTCTGGCTTGCCCAACTGCTATCATCCTTGAGCCATAAAGATCTCCATCCAAAGCACATCTGTAGCTACATGAGGAAGTGCAAGCCCCAGTAACTCTACCAGACTGGTGTAACTGGAGCAGACTCACCTGACCTCTACAGCATAGCGAGGCATCCAGCAGGTGTTCAAAAGGGGGAGGTGGCTACCTCCAATGAACCACGTTTACGTAATAATTACAAGAGTCGGTATTGCCTTCTTAATGACAGCAATTGAAAGTGCAGCACATTAAAAATAGCCCACTGCTGCCATGAAGCAGCAGCTGCATTTGAGGACTTTTCCCAATGCAGAGCTCTCAGGACCGCCCCCCCAGCTTTCCTGCCAACTCCCCACCCCTCTGCTTTGCATTTCAATTATTTTCCTTCTCTCTCAGACTCAAAGATCAGAAAGAAGAAAGATGGAAGGCAACTCTTGTGCTGCCTACCAACCATAGTCTGGATTTCTTTATGTTACATATGTAGACGGTCAATTAAAAAGATGTGATATTTTTCTTTTGCAGTGTTGGGATCCAGCTCTGCAAGCCTTTAATTATCTGTATAGGTGGGGCCAGGACTGGGGAAGGGTGGAAACAGCATCTATTCTTTCAGCTGATCTGTCCCTGAGAGCATTCAGCTCAGGTATTTTGAGCCTAGTGATAAAAAATAACCCCCTTTTGCATGGTTTCCCTAGCGCTCTCTACTGCAAGACCACTAAGGTTCTGATCTCCTGAATTCCATGGGACCTAAATGGCCAAGCACGTATATAAGCATTTTGTTGAACAAGGGCCCTGGCTTGGCACCGACTTCAGCTGGTGCACTTCTGACTACATTTAATGACGCGCCCTACTCTGACTTTTTATCACCTATTAATGGTGCATCTGCCCCTTAGAAACAATGCAGGGGAGGAATGCTCCAAGTCCAAATGACATGGCTCATTGCCTGCTTCGGGGCCAATTGCTCTCCCTGCTCAGGTATTCCTCTAATCCACATTGGACGTCAGAAGAATGGATGAATGGACATCCTCCAACATCAACCAGAGGAGACAAGAACAAAATCCTTTGCATTGTATTAAGGATTCATGGAACCCGATGCCTGGGCGGTACAAGGGTTAGCAGAATTGCGCTGTTGCTGGCGTTTAACAAGCACGGCAGTGGGATAATGCATAAAAGGCCACAAGCAGGTTGGGACCCACTGTGCAACAGTCCAAAGGAAGAAGCCTGACATCTCGCTCTTGTTCGGGATGTCAGAGAAACCAGAGTTATGTTCTCAGGGGAGTCAGTCATGGGGCTGGAACAGAGCGAGATATAATTATGGAATAATGCGTGTTCTTTCCCCACCACTCCCCCCCTTTCTAAATTAGCTGTCATGTCACTAAAAACGTTTCTGTGTTCCACAATCAGTCCACTTAACTGTAACAAAGCAGCACAGATCTATCAAACTCACAATGAGCTCCGCTAATGACCGCTGAAATTACCAAATCAGTCCTGCTTCCTAACACCCTGGCCTTGCCTCTGCGCCTCTCGTCAATCATTGCTCTGCTTGTGGCCCTGCTCGGGGGGAAAGGATCTTGTCGGAGGCTGCATCCAGTTGCCTGGCACATTGTCACTTTGCCGTGCAAAGCTGTTCTTCTGGATGCAAAGTGTTGAGGTTGTTGGGTTTATGCCTTTTTTTACTGCGAGGGGGCTGCTGGATGCTAGGGAGGGCTCTAGGCAGTCACTGGAGGCACCAAAGGGAAAGCAGCCGAGCTACAGCCAGCAATAAAATACCAGCAGAGTGCATTGTTCCTGGTCCCTGATTATGCATTTAACTGCATTGCTAAGCACATATTTTTTTTTCCTTCTACTTTTTTTTTGGTAACCGCTCCTCGGAAGTGCAATCTCGCTGCTATTCAGATACAATGTGGCTTCTATTCTCTCTCCCAGTTTTAATTATGTGTCCGCCACTGCTCCTTCTCCAAGCTGGCGGGCTCTGAGATTCATAATTTCAGCCTGACACCATAGTAACCACTTAGTTTGATTCAAGACTCTAATGTCATCACTGGCTGGTCTTGAATAGAGCAGGGAGAGAGGGTGTAATTTGAAGGCAGCATCACATAGAAACTGCAATTATTTCTCCCTTTCGGAGGGAAATGTAAACAAAAGGTCATCGCTGGTCAGTGCTCTTCATTTCCATCCTCGCACACTGACAAGCTGACTTTTTTGTTTATTATTTATTTCCTCACCCACCCACATGCCTCCGCACCAACACCAGGAGCAGCAGCTACTGTTAGTTATCACCCCTCTGTAGGGGTGTGACTACACCCCTTGGGAGAACTCCTCTGGTATTTGAAAATGGCCCCAGACAGCTTTTAAAACCACTGTGGAGTCCCATGAAGAGACCGGAGGGGACTGTCTCTGCTGGGGTGTGCAGCCGCTACAGCCCTCCACAGCCAGATGCTACAGCAGCCAGCACACACCAGTGATAGGAAACGCTGGCTTCTGCTCTCCTTGCGAGAAAGGGACTTGATTTAAAATCTCTTCTCTTTCTTTTTGCCTTCTCGCATGCAGATCCCATGTAGAATTTCTTACATCATTCCCCTTAAGATAAATATGTGAGTCTCTCATCTGGAGATCCGACTCCATGACTCTAGAAATGACCCTCTAGCCCCCCAGAGCCATCCTGTCCTCTGCCAGCTCAGAGGGATGCCTCAGGGTCACAAGGCTCATACTGAAAGAGCTGCTGGGCAGTCGTGTCACAGTCCAAGATATTAGCCCATGGTCCATGGTTTGCCCCATCTCTGGACACAGCCTTTCTCTGATCCCACTGGGAAAGGCAGAGACACATAAGACAAATATCAGAAAGACAGATGAATGTGTACACACAGTGAAATGCAATTCACTTGGCAGCATTTGCTGCAAATCTCACTGCACTAAATGAAGCTCTCCTGCCTTCCCCCAATGGCTCAGTGATAGAAAGGAGTTAAGTGAAAATAAATGCTCATATCAAATCACAGGTATTGATTTTCTGAGCTAGTAAATGAAGGCGCTTTATCTCCGATGGGAGATTGAATGTCTGTGTGCCACGCTTTGCTCCATTTTCATAAAAAGGAAGGCATGGTGGAATTATTTTACCTGGCTTCTCATAAAGTGTAGAGGGAGCAGATTCTCATGTCAATGACAAGAGGTATCAATCAGGAAAAACGCCATGACGACGATGGAGCCATTGAGGATTGACAATGGAATAACAAACCTGGGAGGCCGCTTTTGGACATCAGCTCATCCTTCAGCAAATGTGGCAGTGTCTTTCACAGGTCTCTGTAGTCCCTTTCCCTTGCCAGGTGATGGGGACAGGCAGTAACGTGTTGTCCACAGTTTTTGCTTTGCTTTGCTAGAAGTTACGCTTACATCTAAATAATTCAATTCTACTGGCTGGTTTAAGATGAGAACAAGGGTTTCACTGCTACTTACGCCCATTTTGAGCTCTAATGAGTTCTGAGCAGGATGTGGTATTGAAATTATAGGTACATTACATTTAATAATCTGCAGAAAGCCTTAAAGGGAGCTGTCCATGGCCTTGAGGAGTAGTTTAGAAGATCAAAGCCGACTGATGCAAAGTAATTCATGTGGACAGGGGGAAGTCACGCTCACAAAGGTCCTTTTGGAAACACTTCTTTTTGACCAAGTTCATCTACACAGGCATGCCTTGAAGTGAAAGAGCGAAATTTCTGCATCTGAGATCTACAGACCTGTGTTCAAACCTTCCATCTTATCTGGCAGTTACCCATCTTATCAGGCAATTTTCTGGCACTAGCAATCCATCTCTGCACCCTCCACCCATTTCACTATGCAGTCAGCCCTGATGTATTTTGTTGCTGGTATTTTTCAAAGTGGAAGAGATCAATTATATAAAAATAGATACAAAGAAGCAAGTCATTGAAAAGTGGGTCCCATGCTTTTGCAGCAGAACATGGATTCTTCTGGCATAAAACTGTGCTGCTAACCGCATTTCCACTCCCTGCCTTTCATGGCCCTGCACACCAAGACAGATCAGAGAGGATCCAGTTTAACCCACCAACAGGGAGAAATGAAATGGCAGATGGATTTCAGCCAGGAGTGACTTTTGCATGGGTGAGGGATGATGAGGAGACGCTTGTGTTCCTGACTTGGAGCCTGGCTACCTTTTATAGCCCCATAGTATTAAGTGGAGGGTCAAGCCTTGAATCACAGTTTCCAGAGGCACAACCACTGATCTTGAACTTTGAGGCTTCTCTGTGTCAACATGAAGAGACTTGGGATGATATTCAGAGTTTAAGAGAGGCTTTACCATGCTGACATGGCCTGAGGCTATTGCTCTGCCCACCCCTAGCCTTACAATTTCTACTGAAGTCTGGGTGAACAAGGACAAACCCAAGTCCATCAGTTTGGTGGAGACAAGCTCATTTGTCCTGTCGTGGATTTCCACAGTACA
Organism: Pygoscelis adeliae; assembly: GCF_000699105.1. Taxonomy (NCBI): domain Eukaryota; kingdom Metazoa; phylum Chordata; class Aves; order Sphenisciformes; family Spheniscidae; genus Pygoscelis; species Pygoscelis adeliae. Next base: position 140,060 of record NW_008825290.1, on the reverse strand, counting down.
ACAAGAGAGAAATTTGGCTCTTGATTAATAATGGTTGAATCTGAGGTGAGAAGTGGCAGTATATGTCTAAGGAAGTGACAATGTTCACTTTGCTGGGAAGAAACCCTACAGTGTATGGGAAGCATATCAGACACTGCCCTCCTTGGCCCTTCTTCCATCAGGTATTGAACATGACCCTGTAGGGGAATGCTGTCTTGATGTCAGGCTCCCAAAGTGATCTTTGCTGTGCAGTTGCAAAGCAGCACTGTGATGATGAGAGAAATAGTTTTGTGACAACATCCTTTGAAATTTACTTTACTATTTCTTGGTTATTGTACAGCCCTTCTCAAGGTGGTATGTGAGCATCTTCCAGGAGCTCAGATCTGCTCAGGGAGGTGGGCACTTGAAATAAATAAATGGAACAAGGCACTCTCTTGTAGATCTCAATTGAAGCAGTTGAGTCACTTTTGTCAGAGCCATGGGGCAAATAGGTGAGATTTCCTTTTTATTCCCAGTGGGAGGGTTGAACATAAAGCGTTATCATTCTGTTTTGGTAGGATTTTTATTTTCATGATGACAATTATTTTACGCCACCAAGATTTGTTAGCCTCTCTTTGCACCTGGTTGTGTTTTTTTTGTAGTGGAGGAAGAGGACAGGTTACTTTTTACTGTTATCCCCCACCCACACATCTGAGGCATCTTTTTCAATAATCTTCTCACTGCAACAAGCAGAAACATCGCCCTGTACAACCTCTCCATAGAGTGTGAACATCAATCCTCTCTTATTAAGCTGAAGCTAAAATGCTCATAGACAAACTGTTAAAAAGAAGAAAGCATCCACGCTGTGGTGGAAAAGGTAAAATGCAGTAATTGTCCAAACCTTTCAAGAAAGAATGTCTCGGAAGGGAGGGGAGGACCTTTTTCCTTTCTGTGGCAAATTGCCAGAAGACTCCGGGAAACCTCACTTCACCAATATATATTTATTTTTAGGCACAAAATCACCTTTATTGCCCTTGATTCCTGCGAATTTGTTCCAAAGACAGAGAGGAGAAGCAAATATCTTTTCCTGCCCAGCTTCCTGCACATGCTATCCCTATCTCATATTGCTGCTCTTTTTTGAGTGCTTTCTGAATCTGATTTATTTGCAGTCTCCCAAAGAAAAAAAGGCGCTCCCTGTCATGTCTACACAGCAACAAGAGAGACAAGTGGAACATGTGTAGACATATAGGGTGGATTAATCTGATTAAGTTCAGGCTTCTAAGTTTCAGCTAGTCACACAAAGCTCCTTTCTCATATGTGCTGGTTTTGGCTGGGATAGAGCTAATTTTCTTCACAGTAGCTGGTATGGGGCTCTGTTTTGGATTTGTGCTGAAAACAGTGTTGGTAACACGGGGGTGTTTTCATTACTGCTGAGCAGTGCTGACACAGAGTCAAGGCCTTTTCTGCTCCTCACCCCACCCCACCAGTGAGCAAGCTGGGGGTGCACAAGAAGCTGGGAGGGGGCACAGCCAGGACAGCTGACCCCAACTGACCAAAGGGATATCCCACACCATAGGACGTCATGCTCAGCATATAAATCTGGGGGAAGAAGGAGAAAGGGGAGGACGTTCGGAGTGATGGCATTTGTCTTCCCAAGTCACCGTTACACGTGATGGAGCCCTGCTTTCCTGGGGATGGCTGAACACCTGCCTGCCGATGGGAAGCAGCGAATGAATTCCATGGTTTGCTTTGTTTGTGTGCGTGGGTTTTGCTTTACCTATTAAATGGTCTTTATCTCAACCCACGAGTTTTCTCATTTTTACTCTTCTGATTCTCTCCCCCATCCCACCAGAGGGGAGTGAGTGAGCAGCTGGGTGGTGCTTAGTTGCCATCTGGGGTTAAACCATGACATTATAGTAGACAGGCATCTCATCAATGTATAGTCAATGGAGCCAGAGGTGCAATTCATGTCATTCCAAAGTAGATGCCTAAGTAGGTCACATGAATCACACCCTTAAGAGCCTATTTCTCCCCATTGACTATACAAGGATCCTACCATAACTAAATAATTTGTAGATACTGAAACCAATGTTGACTGAGTGACTTCTATCCATTGCACAATGCCACTCCGTGCCCTTGAATGCTCATGCGAGCAGCTCTTCTTCTCTGACGTCTCTGATGCTGTGGTTTTGCTGTTGTTGTTACTCATCCCAGGAAAGTAGGACAGGTTCAACTATGGAGACAGGACTAAAGGCACAGGTCTTATTGAGGGATCCTGAGGCAACCTAGGAGAGCACTGCAGGCAGGATAGAGTAATGTGGAGAAGACAGTGCCCCTAATGATGTTTTTATCCTGATCTTGGATACAATCCACCAGACAGCCCTGTGCAGGACAGCATAGCTTTATGGATCAGTCCTCTGAAAGCATCTTTTGGCAATTAGAGATGACCAGATCTATGGAAGTCCTCAATTCTCATCATCATCATCATACCTGAAGTAACCAAAGGGCAGAGAAAGAAGATGACAACATGATTAAACCACCAGAATATAGGAGCTCAGCCCTTTTTATCTGTTACGCTGTATCTTTGGGACTTTTGGCAATTCACTGCCTCTGTGACTCTATTTCCCACCTGCAGTACTGAAATAATTGTCTCTTCCTTCCCCCTCCTCAGGTTTATCTCTTGGACCACAAATGCTAGGTGACAGGGGATGAAGACGTAAAACCATGGCCCAGTGAGTTGTTGATCTCTGGACATGATACACAACTTTAGTCCGAATAGCAATAAACATAAGTGTCTGAAGGCTGGGGAAGCATCTGAGCTTGGTTGGGAATGTGAAATGGGTTGACTGTGTCATTTTGTTGGGGAAAAAGCCTTTTTCCTTTCTCTGCCAGGAGGTTCTTTAAATGACCTTTAGGAAAAACAAAAACAAAAACAAAAACAAAAACAAAAACAAAACACAAAACCAAACTTAAGTAAGACAGCATGAAAACAGAGCTGTGAAATGCACACCAGCCTGCTCAGGTCTAACCAGAAGTCTTCCAAAGCAGAATCCAAAAGTTAGACATGAGATTTTGATGCCTAGTGAAGATAACTTTTTAAAGAAAAGGAAAGAAACCTGTTACAGGCTGAACAAGTCAGTGCTTCTCACAGCTGTTTTCACGAATCCAGAAAGACAGTCCATATATTATTTAAACCATCCAATTTATTGAACAGCTCAAACAGGTTCTCTCTACAGCAGTCAGAGTTGATGAGGGCTCACAGAAAACTTTGCAAAACATTCTGCTTTCAGCCAGTTCTGCTCCAGCCATAGGAAGTTTTGCTCCCTTGCCTGGATCATTTGCATGAATAAAGGTCTTTGCTCCTGTCACCTCTTTCCTGCCTCAGAGCAGAACCTCTGGTGATAGCAACACAGTCACCTGTGCTGCTTCAGAGAGAGGTGTTGTAGAGCTTCATGGCCCCAGGCCAGCGCCTTCATATGCAGTGATGACTCTACTGGCAACATCATAGCACAGATGTATCAGAGAGAGCAGGAAAAGATGAGCCTTTAATAACATCTATTCTGAGATCTGTTGGAACTGGAATAGCAGACATTAGCTGGAAGGCAAGTGCTCCCATCCATGGGTTTGAAAAGAGAAGTGTTTAAAATCCTTTGCAATACCCAGCCAGTGAACTGCCCATCTGGAGTTCCTTGGGTATCAAAATGATGCATATGCCATAAAAGGAGGTAGAAGTCCACGTGTTTCCAAATAAAACCCACACAGGCATGGCTCTAAGAAGCTGTGAAACTGGGAAGTAAACCAAACTTTCTCACCCTTCAGATAATCTTGGGGTTTTGTTTTTCAGCCTGTGCTTGGATGAAAGTTTGCATCTTTTGCTGAGGTATCCAAACAAGCTCTTTTTTTTCCTTAGTAACAATCCTTTGCCTCTCCTGGATTTTCTCACATCTGAGTCACAAAGTGATGTGTTTATATTGGAAATGTGTGTGAGCAGATCTTCCCTAACTAGTAGGGGATTGGAGAGGAACAACTGAACAAGTACACGCTCGTACATGCACAGACACACACACAATGGACATAGCACAGCTAGTTATAAATCTAATAAACTGGCAAGTACTGCGATCCTTATGCTGCCTATAAATAATTCACTGCCAAGATGCTTGTAGCAACAGCACCTTCTCCATAGTCCATGGGAAATTCTAACGGGTACTGAGCCCTGCTGACTCCAGTTATTAATCCTGTTTATTGCTGCAGTGCCAAAGGGCCAACACAGAATGAGCCCCCTTTGGGCTAAGCACTGTATAAACACAGACTCTTGAGTTTAAAAGGACTTTGGGAGGAGAAATCTCTGGTGTAACTGTGTTAGCCCAGCCCCAGGACTGTCAAGATTCAAAATGTCTTTCCTCTCCAAGAAACAGCAATAGCTTTTAGGCAAAATTCTCTGCTTTATGTTAGTAATAGACCCAAGCTGCTGAGTCTGGAGTCTGATAAGGATGTGAATGTCTCCAGTTCTAAAGGATTTGGATGAGTTTTGCTCATTAAAGTGGTCTCTTTGCAGCATATTTCACCCCATTGGGAGGAAGTGGCAGAGAAGGGAGGAAGATTTTGCTCCTTCTTCTGGGAATGCTTTGTTTCAGAAACGTAATTTGCCTGCCAAAAGGTGTATGTTCTCAAACAGAGGGACTGCCCCGCACTACAAATGTGCAGAAGTCCCAGACCTGGTGGCTTTCCCACACGCTGCTTCACTGAAGCATTTATGGGGAAGAACAGGGACCAGTTTCTGTGCCCCCTCAACCCTGGGTTGGTTTGCCACAAGAGCTAGAGAGGAGAAGCTGTGGAGCAGGTACTTTCTACAGCAGCAATAATCAGTGAAATGAACAAGATTTGTTTCAAGGTGTAGCTGAACAGCCATTAGACCATCACCAACCTTGTCCAGTGGCCTAAGGGTAGAAGAATCTAAAAATATCCCATTATCTTGTGAGCCAACCTGTCCCTTTCCATCGCAGTTTCTAAATATGCCCTGGTGGAGGCTGAGTTTTCAAAGGAGTGTTGTTGAAAACATTCACTTCAAGGGGTCCCTTTTGCTTTACCCAGCAAAGAGCGGGTGAGATAGGATTCAGCAGAGGTAGCTGTGATCTCCTCTCTACTGCTCACTCTACTGCAGCTTAGAAATGGCATTTCAATTGTCTTAGCTGTAAAGTAGAGGAGAGCTACAGGTCTACAAAGCTCTCTGAGATCTACCAGTAAATGTTCCCAGTCAATGCTGATCAATATTATTGATTTTTTTTTTTAATCCTGATTCATAGTCTTGATTTTTCAAGGGGCATGACCTAATTGAGGTGGCTCTATGGTTCTCTGAGCAAAGCCTCTTGCTGTGACTTCCACTGGCCATGAAGTGCAAGCAGGGACTTTTGCCTTCCAGCTGAACCACACACCTCATCATAGGCCTGACCAGAAAGGTCCTGCTCATACCCCAATCTGCAAATCAACCTGTCTACGCTTTCCTCCTGCCCATTCCTGATGGAACAGGCTGCTTGGACTCATTTCATACCAGCTTCCAGAAGGTTATTAATACTGCTGAGCCTAAGCATTGGAACTGGACACACCTGGGGAGACTCCCAGGATTCAGGGCTGGGTCCTTTTTTAGAAGGACGTTTAAGAGGGATGCTGGTTCTCCACACAGCAACAGCTATAAAGAAAAGGGGAGGTACTAGTAACACTGGGCAGGGAGGGAGTCACAGGAGCTGTGGTGGTCTCAATGTGATGAACAGCTCCAGGCTGTGCCTTGAGTCTGACGCTGGGGACTGTGGCTGTGGGCTGCAGCCATTGAGGTGAAATTCCCTGAAATTAGACATTTATACATATGTATATAATATAATCTTGTAAGCCATAAAGCAAAGGTTGGCTCTACCTCTTCCAAGGTGGGTTTCCCAATAACGCCTTAAATGAAGAGTCTCAAATAAGGATTTAATTTAGACTCAATAAGGAGAGTTATTGCTCTATAATAAAATAAGAAGTAGTTATTGCAAACACATTTAGTGAGGTTTAACAGTCTCGTAATAGATATGTAGAAACTGTGGCCTGGCTAGGAAAGTTCAGTGAATATCTTCTTAATCTTATACAGCTATTTTCTTTTTTTCTCACTACACAATTACTATTTCATTAAATTTTTATTAAGCAGCAGCCATGGATGGGAAAACCCAACTTGTTCTCCAGCATTGGCTGCTATTGTCACCCCTCCAAATGACTACCAGTAGTGTCATTTGGAGTTAAATTCAATGCTGCTGTCCCCTCCATGGCCTATTAAATGTATTAAATTGAGGCTGATGTCAGGAACTGGAGACCTGGGTAGGATCAGGTTTGGGGTGCAGGGTGCCAATATTTCATGAGCTGCCTAGGAGAGATTTCTGACCTGAAATATGATGTCTGCACCACCTTCAGTAAGGACCTGATTCTCTTTGGACCACCACAGGATCACCTACGGGATAGTGCTCAGATTTGAGGATCCTGTGCATCCAAGGAAAATAAAACCAGGCTTGGTTTGTGGCAAGGAAGCTCCCCCAGGATCAAGGGGGCAACAGCATTTGAGAGAGGCATGGTTCCTCTCCCTGTGCTCAGCCACCCACCCCTGGGGCTCACCAGGTTAGTGCTCTCCTCTCTCTAAACATGAATATAGAAAGCCTTTAGGCTGATGCCAGAACAGGTCCCCAAGAACCCTGTCTTAGTCTGCTCCTGTTATTTGCAGAAGTTTCTGCCACAGAATTGCCTCTCCCAAGATCTCCTACCTGCCCATTAGGCATTAACCTCAGCTAGATGGTCTCAACCCAGGGCAAAACGAGAAGCTCAGGCATAAAGGCAGCAGGTACAATAGAGGATGCAGGTAGAAAGCAGAATCAATGACTTTAAGGGGAAAACTACACTCACACCCCATGCTGTCACAAAAAAAAGCCATGCCCCAGCTAACAGAGGAGAGAATCACACTTTCTTTCCACCAGCCAATGACTTAAATTGATCTAATGTAGGAAGTCATCCTAGCTAATCCTAATTTTATAGGGTCTAATGGCCATCGCTTAGCTGTGATCACACTTTACCCAGTGTGTGAAAGAGACACAGCTCGAGTTACAGTGGATGCAAAGGCAAGTGACAGAATACCTGCTTTACAGCTGTAGAAAACGAAACAGTGTGCTGGTTTTGGCTGGGATAGAGTTAATTTTCTTCACAGTAGCTGGTATGGGGCTCTGTTTTGGATTTGTGCTGAAAGCAGTGTTGGTGACACGGGGGTGTTTTCATTACTGCTGAGCAGGGCTGACACAGAGTCAAGGCCTCTTCTGCTCCTCACCCCACCCCACCAGCGAGCAGGCTGGGGGTGCACAAGAAGCTGGGAGGGGGCACAGCCGGGACAGCTGACCCCAACTGACCAAAGGGATATCCCACACCATAGGACGTCATGCTCAGCATATAAAGCTGGGGGAAGAAGAAGGAAGGCGGGGACGTTCGGATTGATGGTGTTTGTCTTCCCACGTCACCA
>NW_008825290.1:128112-132367 GCF_000699105.1 Pygoscelis adeliae | reverse complement strand
AGGGAAACGAGCAAGCGGCTGGGTAGTGCTCGGTTGCTGGCTGGGGTTAAACCATGACAGGCAGGAAAGGGGGGTGGAGGGGAATAAACCCACCCTGACTGAGTAAGGCAGTTCCTTAGCACATCACAAACTGCCTGAACGGATCCTGAGCAATTACAGAGATCTCTGCTCTGTATTGGTTTTAAAGATTACTGTCCCTGTAATCTGTCTCTTAGGATCTAAATGGCCCGTGACAAAAGGCCTCTGATTAAGCGCTTCTTTTGCTTTGTTACACTTCTGGGTGAAACTGGTATTCCTGAAAATAAATAACTGAATAAAGATGAAAAGGAGAGCCGGCTGATTGCAAACACCCAGTGCAGAGAGCTCTTCAGCATCAGGTCCAAATTTGTTGGAATTGTAGCCACAATTCATTCTGAGTCAAACGTAACATTCTACTCAACCAGAAATAAAACATTTAATTTTCAGGTTTGGAAAACTTATTGTAGATCTATAAAACATCTATACAAAAAATCACTTAGGTTACTTTTTTCTACTTTGAAGAAGACTTTTCAGGTATTTTAAAACAGAATTCATTCACCAAAACATGCAAAGCTGCAAAATTATTTGGCTGACCCATGCCTGCAATTCAACAGAAAATGCTCATGAGTGAATCCATCCAAGTTTACTATCAAAGGAAAGTAAGCTTCACATTTAAGTTTCTTTTACCGGTGGGATTTTACAAAGCTGAGAAGAGAATTTTGTTTTCTAATTTTCTTTTAAAATTATCCAAGAATTAGCTTTATAAGGACCACAGAGGCTGCAGGGGGAACAAGCAAATTAAACTTACTAAAACCAAACCCAACAAACATAGCAATGTTGTCTACACTTGGGGAAAGGAAAGATATAATTGAACAGCACAGTGCACAGGGAGACCCTCTTCTTTCCCTGTAGCGATCCGAGTACTCGCTGTTGTATCAGTGAAGACACGCTTTTCAGCCATTACAACTTGTACCGATCCACAGCCGTTTAGCAATACAGGACACACACCACCTCAGCTTATGGCTCTGCTTTTTGCTTTCCCTTAGGACAGGTGAAATGCTGCATTACACAAATGTAGTACAAGCAAGTGGCATCTCTGCTGAACAACGTGGATGATGCTGGCCCAGCACATGCATGGCTGGAAGGCTAAGTCCTGAAGTGATGAAGGATGCCTGCGTGGAGGAGTCGGGGAGGGGAACTCCTCTTTCCTCTGAGATGGCCATTGTGCTCCATTAGAGAGGAGAGGCTTTTTTGTTCCACATGCCATCTAAACTGCATACAAAATAGTGTTGCCATAGGGTGGAAGATAACAAGCTTGAACATCTCTCAGGACTCTGCTTTTGAGAGGGCTTGTTGGTAAATTGGCAATAGAGGAGAAGGAGCAGAGGGAGTTAAGTCCCAGGGACCACGTCCACAGCACCGTGCACAAACATTTGAGCCAGCAAGGAGGTAAACATCGCTGTGGTTTGTCAGAAGCAATAGTTGGGATAAAATCCTCAGCTTGGTGAGCAAGGCAATGCCTGTCACATACAGCAGAATGAATTAGTCTTTCTCTTTGCCAATGAAAAAGTGATTCATAACTCCCAGGTCACCGAGCGGAGGGAACCTGGGTTGCAGAGCATTGCTGGTACAACTGCACGTGCGGCAATCCAGAGAAGACATCTTTCACTGCCTGGGAGAATCATTTCTCCTTCATCTCAGAGGGAATTTTTCACAAGCCCTGGATCCATTAGCAATCCAAATATACATCGTTTTTTCATGGGTCCAGCCAGTTCTCATCCAGGGAACTGAATATAAATTTTGGCTATTGAAGCGTTCAGGGTCTGGGCCACTTGTTTGTTCAAACTGGCTCCTGAATTAAGCAGCCAGACTGGGAGGCCAGAAGCATCCCTGTGAGCAACTGGCCAAGACCCTGTACCTGTAAACCTGATGGGCTGAATTCTGCTCTTCATTGCCCTCCTACATATACACCCAGAAAAGGTCAGGGAAGTCACTTCACTCCGTTAATTCAGGAGTCGCAGGCAAAAGCAGAGGAATATCTGAAAGACCTCTGTGTTTTTCAAGCTTATACATTGCTGTTCCAATGGAGAAAAGAAGTTAATTTCCTCCCAGCCCCAGAGACCTGAAGACACAACAATGTCCCTACAGATGTCAGAACAACTCTCTCCTTCAAATCTCCATGAGATCTCAAACAGCTGCTTCATTACTCCTTAAAACAAAAGGGCAGTTGGTGTTCCAGATGTTTTAGCTTGCAACTGAATGATTTCTTTCTTGTCTCCCCCCAGCATCCATCCCCATGCTTTCTTTTGCAATTCTGTCGTCTAATTTGCAAGAGCAAAACACATGAGCACAACCTTTTGCCTTTCACCTCTGCCCCATCCCAGCCCTATTAGATACACATTAGATACACAACAACGTTCAAAGGAGATATCCCATGGACAGAAGCAGGAGATAGCTGAATTTTCTGCTTTTGGGGGACAAGCTCTGTGGATAATTCTTGAATGGGGGAGATTAATAGAGCTGTGGGTTTAGCGATTCAGCTCCTTTCCTATCAGCCCTTGAACAAACAGCAAAAGATAGCCACAATTTGCCTAGGAAAGAAGGCAATTAAATAAAACAGGATGCATGCTTGTTTGATAAACTCATCCTTCACCCTCTCAATGGTTGTTCCATAAGGTGAGCAAAAACGTGGTGAACCTACCAAAAAAGAAGCATTTCCAAAGCTCACCATCAGAAAGGTGCGGTAGACGGAAGGAGAAGGAGAGTGGGAGGCGAGAATGAGGAATTGAGTTATCTGAATTGAGCCTGCAGAGCCACATCTCATGAGCTGCCCTCTCCAAGGTGTCCAAGACCCACTTGCCCTGGGAGACTGTACCATAAACCTGTGGACATTGCAGTCACCAGAGCCTGGGCTGGGGCATTGCAGCCCTTTGATCCCAGCTCCACTGCAGGAAATGCTTGGGGAGGGCTGACTCCTCTCTCCTTCCAATGCACAAATATCTTCGACCACACCTCTGGGGAGAGAGGAAATTGTCAGCAAAGTAAATTGCTTTTTGGATTGCTTTTTGTCCCATTGTGAGATCTTCACTTTAGGAGCTATCATGAGAAGGGGTGACATGGTCAGGTGAAAACCCTGCATCCCAGAGGCTGCTGCAGGGGCGTGGTATATTAATAAACCAATTCCTTGCGGCTGAGGCAGAGGCATAGAGCAGCCACTGCTTCTTCAGAAGACTACAGTTTTCTGCTGTAGGGGTGGGGAGAGAAAGACCTATTTTATAGCTAAATAATAAAAATAATAAAGGGAGACAAATAAATAAGTAAATCCTGCTTGATAAATGCATTATTAGCTGTAGTAAGAGCAATTACAGGAAGAATGGGAAGTGACAGCTGCAGGCCCCAGATAGCCAAGGCACAAAAGGGGAGTTTTAGGCAAATTTTCTTCAGATAATGGGTTTGTTTCTCATCTACTTTGGGGAGGGAGGTGGCAGATATGGGAAGCATTAGCAGGCTGTGCCACACGTGGGGAGCAGAGATGCTGCTGTACCAACCCTCTGCAGGAATAATTTAGCTTTTTTTTTTTTTCTTCCCCGGTGCATCTGACTTCATATTTGTTTAAAGCAATGTGGGTTACACTGTCATCACCCTCTCTGCGCAGAGCTGTTCCCATAAAGAGAGGGAAAAGAAGGTCCTGGGATTAGCTTCTTTATAAGCATGTCTGTTGCAGGACTGAAAGCTCAGATTAATAAAATCATGGAGTGACCTCTGGAAACAGGATCACAGGCTCTGGGAGTGTCTGTGTTGGGAGGGGCAATGGAAACTTGATGGCAATAGCCCAACAGAGACAATCCAGAGTCCGCTATCAGGAGGCCCCTTCCTCCAGATATCTCAGGTCCTTGCAAAAGTCAGATCTGCCCAGGAATATCTCATTCACCAGACGTCTGTTTGCTTTCCCTGGGTCAGCCTCCCCAGTACGTTAAATAGACTCTTCAGAAGGGACAGGAGAGGAAGGAGAGGCGGCGGGGTGGCTCTGTATGTTAGGGAGTGTTTCGATTGTATAGAGCTTAACGATTGTGATGATGATACGGTTGAGTGTTTATGGGTAAGGATGAGGGGGAAGGCCAACGAGGCAGATATCCTGCTGGGAGTCTGTTATAGACCACCCAACCAGGATGAAGAGGCCGATGAAGCGTTCTACAAGCAGCTGGCAGAGGTGTCTCGATCGCTGGCCCTTGTTCTC
>NW_008825290.1:121809-126808 GCF_000699105.1 Pygoscelis adeliae | reverse complement strand
AGAGGAAATGGCCTCAAGTTGCGCCAGGGGAGGTTTAGATTGGATGTAAGGAAAAATTTCTTTACTGAAAGAGTGGTTAAACATTGGAACAGGCTGCGTAGGGAAGTGGTTGAGTCACCATCCCTGGAAGTATTTAAAAGACGGGTAGATGAGGCGCTTAGGGACATGGTTTAGTGGGCATGGTGTTGTTGGGTTGATGGTTGGACTTGATGATCTTGGAGGTCTCTTCCAACCTTAATGATTCTATGATTCTATGATTCTAAATCCTCTCTCCCTTTAGCATAGCCCAAGTCTGTTGCCAAAAGCAATGCATTTCAGCACAGCAGCCTTGCAGCCCTGGTGGGCAAGACCAGCATCTCTTCCACCGTGACTAGCTTCTATATTTGTGAGCCCCGTGTAGCCTGATCTTAAATCTGTGCATCCCCTCTGCTGGGTGCTGCTTGGCTAGGACACGGAGATGACAGCTTGATGAGGATCATAAGGGATCATTCTGCTCCAGACCTTGCACCAAATATGCAAGCTATGGTTGCTGGGAACTCACCATAACCTCTTGCCTCGATGCTTCTCCCACTAAGGATGAACTGTGGACAAAGCGAAGCAAATCACCTCCAGTTTTTTCTACTGTCCAGCTCTATCCATGCCCCTAAGAGTGAGGTTCAGAGCCCTACCTGTTGCCCTTTTCCTGTGAGGCACACACCTTTTGCTGCCTTAACCCATGGCACTTTTCCAGTCACACAATAATGAAAGCTTTTGGCTGTTTTGGGAGCACGGGAAAGTGTAGGTGATGGAAGGTGGAGGGAGAATGACTCCCCTGTATAGCAGTGCGCTCCATAATAACAGTGTGAGAACCAGTTGCAATTTGCTGGGGATGATGACACTAAGGTCAGACAAGCTGTATTGTAATTTACGTCCAGGAAAATGTAACCAGACATGACCAGACAACGAAGGATCACTCTTCCAGTTATTATGAACAAAGAGCATGCAGCGGGAAATCATAGAGGCCTCTCCACAAGACCCCTCTGCCTTCAGCTTAGCTCCATCTCAGCCTAATTACACAGCCTCGTTTGCATTAGTATTGTCTACTGCCTCTCCCATGTCCCTTTCTCGCTGTGTGTCATTCAGAGCCATTAGCACAGATTGCACAACCATACTAGGGATTCCCTGAGGGCATATATAAACTTTCCGTGCAAAATATGATCAGTCCAGCCTGAGGCAACACCCAGGAGGGAAGATTGCGGCCTGAGTGGTTAGAATTTGGAAAAGTTGTAAGTAACAGAAAGTGGGGTCTAACAATAGGAAATGTTAGGCAGCCTTAATAGAAAGCACATTACAAGGCCTGTGCTCTGCATATAATGTATCGTCTCCAAGTTAATTGCTCATCAGTTCAGTACATAAACAAAGACTGATGCTGTGACTATGCAAGTGGCAGGGCTCATTCCACCGTGAGTTTCTTGCTGCTAAAAAAAAGCTCGCTCTGAACACCATCCCCTGCCTGTTCATGACGTCAGTGTGTCTGGGAGAACGGCTTCCTACAAAACCAGGTGGCCCTCCTGGACCTAAGGAGCTGGGGATCTGTCACCCTGCCATGGATGTTCTCTCTCCTGCCAACAAATGTGCCCAGCTGAAGCAGGGTTACTGCAATGTCCCCTCATCTTGAATGCGCTCCCTTCTCTGCCCTCAGGAAGGCTTACAGGCAGCTCCTTGGTAATTGCAGCTCCTGACTCGTGTTTTGAAACCCCACCAGTTTTGCTTTTGTGAAAACAGCCACCTACAGGCACTGGGACAGAAGTACTGGCCCTGCCAGTGCAGTGTTATTAGGGCAAGGACTGAGGCTGGGGACAAGGAGCATCCTGCAGTTAGGATGTGCCCAGGGGACTGGAGGCAATCCCAGCAGTGTCTCTGCCTCTGTGTAGGAATATGTGTAGGTCTGAAGCTGGAGGTCTGACGGACTCTGAGGGAAGAGGAGTTAGCAGGTGGGATGGGTAAGGGTTGGAGGGTAATAAAATAAGGGGATCATAAAAATTGCAGACTAACCACAGATACACTTGGTTATTCATTTCTTACAGGAATCTAGATTCATCCCATCTGAACACAGGTGGGATAGATTCATCCTACACAGTCCTCTGAAGGTGCCATCTGGAAATATGCTGGCACAACCAGTTGAGAGCTCAGACCAAATTTACAGACCATTGAAAAGAGGAGAGAGGAATCCTGCCCATGATATCATGATTTGATTTGTAGGATTTTGCTTTTCCATCTCTTTTGCTATTCCTGTGTGCACGGGGCTCTGCTTATCTCTCTTGAAGTGTTACCACAGGGTCCTGCGCTGGTTCCTCACTGCCATCCTTCCCTCACAGATGAGCCCAGTAAGACTGGGGTGGGAAGGGGAGGGAAGGGAGAAGCAGAATTATTTAGTTATTGTATTATGAGAGATGGATAGTGGGTCTGTGGTCCTTCACATTCAGGGGAGGTCAGTCCACACCACTAAGTGGAGCATCACTTCTTGGGCATGCCCTGCCATCTCAGGAACGGTTGTTCCTATGGTGGCAGCTGAACCTCCTGCACGGTTGTGACACAGCTGGAAATGAGATCACTTGTCTCCCAGGTAGTGCCAAAATTTAGCCTATTCCCACTCTTGTGCACAAACAACTAATGGGAAAGTGTGACTCAGTCCCAGGGCTCAGCGCAGCCTCGCTGGGACAGCAGCATGAAGGACATGTTGCAGGGAGATGCCCAGTGCCCAGAATTGATCCTCACATCACTCACACAGGTATGGATTGCTGGACCTGGATCCAGAGTTCCGAACCATGGTATCCACAATCCATGGGTACCCTTGGGTACCATAGAATCTCATAGGGCACTATTTCAAGAGCTATTTTCTCCTTTAGCCACAAAGACATGCTTTTTCTGTGCTGGGTGTAAAGACAACAACCCTATCTGGGAGGCTGGAAAGGCTATTTCCAACACACTGGGAAGACTGCACAGCCATTCTAGGCAGCACTAACATCCCTTCTACAACTGTTTCTGTTTGGTCCCTGGGGCTGTCCAGAATACACATCTCCTAAATATGTGTGCATGGACTTCGGTGGGCAAGAACAGGAACCTGAGGTTTACTAGCCAGAGCCAGCAAGGTCCCCACCTTGCAACTAGCCTGATGGGTCTCTAAGTCTGCACAAACATGCACCACATGGCATCGAAGACTGAATTTGCATGGCTTGCTAAGCATCCTATTAGCATCCTGGTCTGTCCCTGCTGGAACAGAGCTCCTTGGCACTTGGCTTGGCAACACTTTCTGAAGTAGCCTTAAGGGTTATCCATGAGAAATGCCCCAAACCTGGTATTCCTGATCGCATGAATGCCTGGTCTCACCTGGAATCATACGGCGGGAGGCGTAATGAAGTGTTGGTCTCTGGCAGCAAATAGGTCTAGACAGATCACCAGGCTGTTTCTAAATGGCTGAGAATGAATGGCCAGAGGTGAAAATTGTCTGCTCTCGGGAGTCCACTGTTTGCAATAGTCTCACTGCCCAGGAAGGTAGTGTAAGATATCCCATGGCAAAAGATATTCTAATTTGTCTTTGGCTCAGCCTGCGAGTCTGTAATCAGTGCTGTTAATCTTTAATAAAAGGGGTTCACGGGAGCCTTTGTTTATAATGACATGGTGGGTGATAGCTCTTCCTTGTTATAATCCCCTCTCAGAAAGCATCTGATGGGGAAAATGTCTCCCTTGACAGTTTGCTTAAATTTTCATTTGCCAAAACGCTGAATAAACTCCTTGTTTGTCTAATGGAACTAGAAGGAATTGTGACACTTTTATTGTTTGTTTACTTCCTCACTGGGGCACCAGCTAAATTGAAGATGTCATCACGCAGCAATGAGAATCAAGCTTCTTAATTTAACTGATTGGTTTGCAAACAAGGGTCTCCAAAGCACCACTGAGCCATAGAGGCTTTGCAGTGACCACAGACTGAAACACATCAGTGAACTACAAGCAGGAGAAGCAATGCAATGGGGAGGTAATCCCAGAAAAGCTGCTTCTTTTACGAGGTATCACACAGAAGCACCGGTCAAACAGCATCTGTAAAACCAGCAGCGAGAAGACAAAGAGCGCAATACCTTTTCCTATAAATCCTACATAATTAGCAGCTGCTGCTGGATTAATGCTAGCACTAATTCTGTATAGATGGTGGGGACTGGACTGCTTGCCTGAATTCCCTCTATTTTTCAGTCTTTTTTATGCTCTTAAAACCAGGAGTAGAGTTACTCTCGCTTTACACTGCACTAAGCAAGGAGAGAAGGCAGCACTCAGGATGCAGACGGAGGAGCAGTCCCCCACGGATCAGTGAGATTTTCAGACAGATCAAATGTTGAGCTTCAGGTAATTGGCAGAGATCCTTTAATGTCTGAGTTTAACACTCACCTGCTAGAAGAGAACACAATTAGGCAATGAGATGTGGAAGAGTCTGAAGTGCCAGGTATAATAATTCAGCCGTAGTACGCTGTTCAACGGAAAGCTGAAGGCTGAGAGCTGTCAATTACACCAGGGGTGAATTAATACAACCAAATTCATGCACTGAAGCATCTTATTATTGCTATGATCACGTTTTATTATGAGGCAGTTTGGGTGAGGTTATTTTTTAAAATTTATTTATCTATGTTAATTTTGTACAGAGGCAAATAAGTTATGAGTTGGGAATTGTATTAATTTCACTGCTTGGAAATATTTTAATAGCCTGTCCTGGTTTCGGCTGGGATAAAGTTAATTTTCTTCCTAGTAGCTGGCATAGTGCTGTGTTTTGGATTTAGCATGAGAATAATGTGATAATGCACTGATGTTTTATTGTTGCTAAAGCAGGGTTTATACTAAGTCAAGGACTTTTCAGCTTCCCATACTCTGCAAGCGAGGAGGTGCGCAAGAAGCTGGGAGGGGGCACAGCCAGGACAGCTGGCCCAAACTGGCCAAAGGGACATTCCATACCATGGGACGTCATGCTCAGTAC
>NW_008825290.1:113268-121731 GCF_000699105.1 Pygoscelis adeliae | reverse complement strand
GTGGCGGGGGGGCTGCAATGGCTGCTTGGGGACTGGCTGGGTGTCAGTCGATAGGTGGTGAGCGGTTGCATCACTTGTTCTTTTCCTGGGTTTTGTTCCTTTCTCTCTCTCTTACGTTGTTTTCCTTTTCATTACAACTTTTGTTATTATTATATTTTATTTTATTTTATTTTATTTTATTTTATTTCTCTCCCCCATCCCACCGGGGGGACGGTGAGCGAGCAGCTGTGGGGTGCTTGGTTGCCAACTGGGGTTAAACCACGACATAGCCGATTAGGTCATTTGCTAGTTGTTGCTTTTTTCCCCCCCTTCTTTCTGCTCATTATAAAATTAGTGTTTTGTACAACAAACACCATGGAGTAGAAAACCATAACCCCTCTTTGTTCTCATCCCACACAAAATGTATTAGTCCCCCCCTAAACTCAACTTCCTGACCATATATTTCCTTGCCTCCCCCATGTGCATTTTAAGGGCTGACCTCTCCGGTGCAAACAGAAGTGGATTTCACAGTCCAGAGGGAGGTCTCCCCATCCTCCCCAAGGCAAATAAACTGCATTTCACTCTTACAGCAAGCAGCACAAGGGGACTCAGGGGTCAGAATCCATATTTGAGGAAAATAGTAATTCAGCCACATCCAGCAAATAATGTCAGATGCTGAGGGCATGATTGCACTGCACCATCCCAGCCTGCCATCAGCAACGCTGCTCTTTGCAGACCAGGCAGGCTGGAGGGGAACCGTGCAGTTAAGGGAAGCCTCTGAAGTGCCTTTTGCTTCTAGGTGATGGTATCTAACCTGGGCTCACACCCAGCTGAAAGTGTCCAGTATTTGGTGCACATTTGGGATTGGTAGTAAGCTGTCCCTTCATAGGACATGGCACGGAGGACACAAAGTGAAGCCAAGGACCATGTAGATAGCTTGGACACGCCACGGGAGACTGCAGGCAGGTGGCTGATGCCTGTGTGCTCATTCTTACGGTGAACGATGCTCCTGGAGTCCCCAGCCAGTGCACAGATCCGATCTTTGTGGAGGAAGAGAGGAAAAAAGCAGGGCTGGGAGAGGAAGAAATAATTTCTGTGGCCTCTCTTGTTTACTTACAAAAGTACACAAGGAAGAAACAATAATATTTGAAAGCCCAGCTGCCCTGAGATGATACTGAGAGTTTTGCCCATCCCATTCAAAGAAACAGATGTCTGAATATTTGCCACTTTTACAACTTAGTCTGAAAGTCTCAGACAGTCTAGAGACATTAATTAGTTCTTCACCTTGAGAGGACAGTGCTCCAGGATTTTCTTCTTCCACCCGCATGGCACAGGTGACATGAGTTTTGTGGTCTCAGCCCCCTGTTAGATATTTATCTGTGGTGGAGCAGGAGTGTCTGCAGAAGACAACCACAGTCCCTGCCTCCAGCAGGTCGCTCAGCCCCCAGGCTGGCTCTGCCTTTCCGGACACCCACTCTGAACAGGAAGAGCCTTTAAGTGCCCCAAAGTGAGAGAAAAGGACGCTCCGCTGCCTCAGCCACAGATATTTCAGCACAGGCTCGACAACTCTCGCTGCTAACACACGGAGCTCGGAAACTTAGAGGAATCCTACAGTAACATTTTTCTTTGGCTTAATTACCGAAATAGACAAATTGGAAATTGGGCCATCATGAAGATAAATAGCAATAAAAAAACACAGTTGAGAAAACTGTTCCTTCTAAATTATAATTAACCACCCACCAGCAGCTACCTGACGGAGGTGAGAGGGGAGGCTGCGAGCAGCCCCTCGGATCGGCCAGCAGCGTTTCCCATGATGCTCCTCGTTACTGCACCTCTGGGGCACTTAATGCCCCATTTTGCTTTCAATGCAATTATAAAAGGCCACTTACATTTGCCACCCCCCCTCTTTGTCTCCCCACCCCAAGATCTCTAATAGTCTAAATTATCAGCAAATTGCCTATTTGATAAGGGCAAGCCATTTTGCATTGAGAGCTGAACTATTTCCCACTTCTGGGGGATAATATTAGGCAAATAACAAGCATCATTCTTTTGACATGTACAATTATTTGCCAAGTGTATGTTTGAATAGCCTGCTCCTTTGTGTGACAGGGTCCGCTCCCCATTAGCATACTTGACAGATGAATATGCTGGGTCCTTGTGGAAAACCTGGCAGTAACCATGGTGATTGGGAGACAATGTTTTGAGTGAGGGATGTATTATCAATTTCAACTGGAAGTAAAAAAATGTATCGCTAACGAGCTGATCTGCAATCCAGGAGAAATACATTGTTCCCAGGTAATTAAGCCAATCTTGGTACTAGTTTTAAACCCACATAAATTAGAGGCAGAGGTGTCTGCCTATTTTGTTGTTTCGCTGGTTCCCGATGGAGGTTTTTCTCCTTGATTTTTACTTAAAGTTCTCTTTGGAAGAGCTGAAATGTGGTTTTCTCCATGCTATGAAGTTCTGGGGGCCCCAGAGCAAAGTAGATAACCAGGACACTCTCTGTTCCTGGCTGTGTTAGAGGGAGGTGAGTGACCAACCTTGCAAAACAAAGCTCCCAGGGCACGCTCTCTTGACCATCACCTTTTGGGTTACCCTGGCTTTATTCTGAGCTTTCTTTTTGGAGCTCTGGAAGGAGATGTTACCCTCATGTCACTCTAGTGAAAGCAGGCAGATCAGAAGCGGCTGTAGAGATCTCCTCTCCTGACCTTGCTGAACCAAAGCCTTTGATCCCTGGGTTCTTCCAAATCTGGGGCATGCCGCAGCTGTTCCCCTCTGAGAGGAAGGGGCTGATCACGCCCCTGGAGAACCCACTGAACGCCTCCGAACTATTGGTTGCAAGATACTCCCTGAACAAAACGACACTCCTTCTGCAACCAGTGGGGCAACCCCCAACCTTACAGGGTCAAGAAGAGAAAAATGAAGAGAAGGGAGTATTTGCTTTGGCTGACTGCACAGCAGAGGGGGAACCTATCTTGTTCCCGCCTTGTGGAGGTGATTTCATCTCCAGAGTAGCTCTGACGTTTGCACTGAGTCCCAGCCCCTCCTGTGCACACAGATTTCCCAGTTGAAGTCCTGTGGGGAGAGGCAGACAGACACCACCACCCACTTATGGTTACCTGGTGCATCTAAAGAGACAGCTCTGGATGCAGCGTCAAATCCATCATAGGGAGAAGAGGCATCCTTATGCTTTCATTTGATTAGAGAGGCTGCTCACATGCCTCTCCCCCTTGGGAAAGAGACTAAATAACCTATGCATAGCAATGCTTTGCCTCAAATCTTGCCCATTTAAATCTATATAGAATAGGTGAAAAGCATCTCCGTTTTGTCCTGGTAGTTATTTTGCATCAGCTTTGCCTGGGGATAGACTGACACAAAACCCAGGCAGAGGGAACAAAACCAGCTTTTCCTTCATGCTCTGCTAATAAAACCAAGCAACCTGTTTGAAACCATTGCCTAGTCCCCCTCCGAACCCCTGAATCCCTGTAACACATGACCCCGCTTTACTGAAAAAAAGGCAGATTACAGAAACAAGGTTATTATTAGCAGTTTGATTAGGAACATATTCTCTACAGTCCTTCATTAGAAGGAACGTCCCTGCCTTTTTAGACACAAATTTGCCCTCATTTCCCACACACCTGGTGCTCTCTCGCTTTTATTATTGCAAAATATGGACTTGGAAAATGCTGAGTCAGGTGCCCAAGGTCAGAGAAGGTGATCTTTACTGGAGTGATGAATCCTTCTGCCTTTCAGAACTTTTTTTCCTTGCCTTTTCCTTGTTCCTGGCTCTTTTTCAGGCAAATGTTTGATTTTTTTCCCCCACCCCCAGCCTCTGTCCCCATCACTCTCCCTGTTTTGGACTTTGGCAGGTTGAGAGCTACAATTAGAGCCAGTGTTTATGGTGCTGGCCATATGGCTCACAATGCAAAATAGCAGCTGCATGGGAATCTCAAAACGAGCCCTCCTCAAGGTCACCGCGCACATGGAAGCGTGCGCCTGCCCAGGTGGGACACGCAAGCTTGCCGCTGGTCCATCTATGATCACGCACATACCCATCGAGTGCCTCTGCTGCAAACTAATGCTGGAGCAGCTGCAGAGCACTAATCATGTCGCAAAGGTGGCCACTTTGCACAGCACCGGAGCCGGGAACATTGTGGGCTTCTGCCTCCTCTTCGAGAGACCAGCTGCAAATTCCTTCAAGATCACAGCACCGCAGAGCAATTTCTCTCATCATGGCACCCGTGTGGTTCCCAAAGATTCCAGCCAGCCTTGGTGAGCTTGGCTCTTGGGAGTTGCAAGTGCTTCTGGGGTTTTTATGGGAAAGAAGGGAAAATAACTATGAGACAGGCTGAAGTCACCCCGGAGTATATGGTGCCTTAAATGCAAGGTCTAAGCCAGCACTGGGAATGAGGTTTCCCTTTTATCAGTGGGTCTTTTATAGGCAGTTTGTCTTCCAGGGAGAGCAGAGCCTGGGTACCGCTCACAGAGAGGCACACGAGGCAGGGGCTCTTGGGGCAGCAAGCACCTTGCTCTCCTGAATCAGGCAGATTTCTGCCCATTTTGTTACTGCAGTGACCCTCTCCTTCCCATCCCAAAGATAACTGACAATGTGGCATGGCGAGCACTGTGGCCCTTTGCCTGATCCGTAGTGTCAGCTATGCTGGTCATGAAAACATGGCAAAAAATCCCATCACTGCAATACAAATGCATTGCGCCCATGTCTAAAGAGCAGAGCTTTGTCTCAGATTGGGTGGATTTTTTTTAGGGGAAAAGGGTGTTTAAATCACTTATTTTCTGTAGAAATAGCCCTGTACAAAGCAACCTGAGCATCTTCTGCACCCAGCTGCTTTTCAGGAAACTTAGTGCCAAGCCGACCAAGCTGGGATTTCCTCCAGGACTCTCGTGACATTAGCAGATATACTTTTAAAGATGTCACATTCATAAAAGAGCAAGAATTTGATCTGACTGAAGCAGGCACTTCCCAGGTTGTTTATCAACCTCCGATAAATGAATGAGAGCATTTGATGCTTACAGGCTCTAACTAGACCAGAAGGGCGCTCTCTGGGACCACGCCAACTGCCCTGCTCTTCTCAGAGAGCATAAAAGTGCATGTCCCAGGGACTGACACACGGGCCAGTGAGCAGCTCGTCATCCTGAAGAAAGCCGGGGAGCTTTACGTATCACATGGCACGGCCCATTTCTGAAATGCATCCATTGCTGCATTTCCAGGATGTCCCTGTTTAACGGTATGTGGCAACACCACGCAGCAGTTCGATACGGGGAGGGAGGAAGGCTGCCACAGCTATCTAAAACTGCCAGGAGATATTAGCCCAACACTAGCCTTTCTGCAGAACACAGCCTCCCAGCCCTTGCCAGCCTGACTGTCATGGCTGATTTAGGACCCAAGGCTTCAATTCTCACCTAAAATGCAGCAAGCAAGATCTTGTCTGCCTGTGTTAAGGATTTCCTTCCCACCCCCCGCCCCAAAACTGAATCTATATGTGAAGGGATGAGAGAGGTTTCCCAGCTAAGGACTTCATTCCCAGTGCTGTCATCTGTAGTAACATGTTCAGTCTTCATATGGCGCTCACAAAAAGTAACAGATATGGAAAGAAGATGGCACATATAGAATTTCTCATAATATTATGTAAAAAGTTTTATCAATGGGTCTTCAGAATTCTAAAACAGATGAAAGGTGCCTGAAACTAGAATAGTTAAGGTATGTAATAGAAATGTTAAGTGAGAGAACAAGAAGAATGAAAATAACTTAATATCTTGCATTACCTTGTGACATCCCAATGCCCAGTCACAAAAAACAGGCACTGGGTGGCAGTTAAAGAGAAAGGCAGAGGAGCTGATGGGGCAGGAGTCTTTTCTGGGATCAGACATGTTCCCTCCCATGTAGACAGAATGCTTAAACCATGGACATCTTCCTGTGAGTCTTTAACAGCGCCTAATTTAGGTTTTACACTATGTATTGCTATGCACATGGCTGCAGAGAGCAATTGAAAACATCTTAATGAGGTACTTGGGCTCCTTATATAGTCCATGAAGAGAGCTGGTGACTGACAAACAGCTGAGAAAGCCTGGGAGCGATCAGAGCGGCTCTGCTCTGTAGAAAACACAAAGCACAGCACAGTATGAACTTTCTCCCTCAGGCAGGAAATAATTGCCTGCCTTCCCAAACCAGGGCACTTCTGTGCCTATGTGTCACTGGATAAAGTTTTCAGCTGAACAAAGCACAAAACAGGAATTAGCCATCTTCAGGGCTTATCAGTGTGAGATGGAGGCTTTCCGGATTGCTCTTTGGGGTGCAAATACCTCCTTGCACTTTGCTGACCAGCCTCACCCATGCAAGGCTCTGAGGAACTGCTTGTTAAAGAGAAAACCCAAATCTGGTGGTGAATTCAAGGTTCTGCAGCCAGAGATGCTTGGGACCTCACTGTTACCTGCATTCCTCTGCTCCGAGACTGACAAACTGGGTGGCGAGGGGAAGAAATGACCAACCTAATTTCCTCCTGTGATAACCCACCTGGGCGAGGTGCTGACCTGGGCTGTCTCCAGCAGTGGAGACACCATTTTGGACTCCTCAACGTTCCCACCATGAGGCAGGGGCCACCCTGGGTGCTGCCCAGGTCCATGAGGTGCCCAGCCACAGTCATGCCTCATCCCGTAACACAGGCTTTTCTGGGCTGCAGCAGCCAGCTATTCCCAGAGAGATCCAGAAGGAGCGTTACTATTAGGCAAAGGCCTAAAGACACAGTAAAACATAATGAAGTGTCTTAATCACGCTTTACAAGCTAAATTTATCACAGGGAACCCTGTAAAATGAAAGTGAAAGAGCAATTCCACAACAACACTTACCCAAGATGGATTGAGAGATATTATTTGTTGTTAATGAATGGCAAATTCATTGCTGTCTCATCCCCATGAGTGAAATTTGTGGGGACGTGGAGCAAGGGCCCTGGGCTGCACAGAAAACATTTTGCAATCAGCTCACGGCACCTGTTTAAAATGCCTGGAAGCTTGGTTACACTGATGCTCTAATGCCCCGACACGGGCATGTCTGCCTCAAAATCTTCTGCTAACCTGGGGCTCAATAGCTTTCTGGCCCCTCCAGATTCAATTGACTCCATGTGGTGGTTTAATGCCAAAACCAGGACACTCCATCAGCAGGATTTTCCTTCACAGAGCCCAGGGGGAGAGCGCAATGATTTCTACAGCTTCCTTAATGAAGCTGAGACATCTCAGCCTAAGTGGTATCTTCCCCTGCATAATTAAATATTTGGCAGTTGCTGAATATTGGGGGTGAGTACCCTAGGTACATGATGTCTGCTGGGCCGCTGAGGTCCCAGTAGTACTCTAGGTAGGAAGCACCTGCAAAGTTGCTGTCCCTAACCCTGTGTATCCCCACCAGACAATGCAAAGCACTGGAGACTTCTGGCCTTTCCTCTCCTTGTCTCCCTGCAGCACCCTCAGGGCTCCCACCACTCCAAACCTGCACCATGCACTGCAGCCAAAGGGCAGCACGGGCAGACATTTCGCAGGATCACTCTCTCCTGCAGGCTGGCTGCTTGGGCACAGCCCGAACCAGCCTTCAACGCTGCCCTGAAGAGCAAGGGTTTGATGAACACGCTGAGAGGCCAGATAGACCACATCCCACAGGGCTTCATTACAGACCTTTGCTCTGTTCAGCACAAGTGGTCAACAATCTCTGTCCTCTAGATGTGCCCTGAATGTGCTGCTTTCCTGTAGTCTTAATGACAACAACGCTGTGCATTGTGAATGCAGAAAAATTCATAGACAAGGCAGAAAGGCTCTTCGCTCAGAGCTTTTTCCGGGGCGTGGGGGGGGGGGGCCCCCCCCACCTGCCTCTCCAGCTGAGCAGAAGCCCTTGCCTCCGACTCTCACCAAAGGCATGTCCATTGGGCAAACCAATGCAAGCTCCTCTAAACATAGGGGGAGTGAGTTTAAGTTTGTCTTCCAGGGAGAGCGATCCACCAGGCATCTCATATTCTCCCGTTCCCACCTCATGCGTGCCCTTTCTGTGTGCCCTTCTACCTCTTTGACCATAAATTTAAGTCGATGTGCTTTAAGTCACCAGATCTCTGTTCTTTGCCTGCTCTAGCCCTGGCCACTGCAAAGCTGAACTTTTCTTCACAGGGCTAATTTCTGCACAAAGCAGCAGGGGCAGGATGCACTCTCAAAGGGTAAATGTTTTAGGACTGTTCCAATGGACATTATAGGAAGCCTCAAAGCACAGCTGGAAAGGTCCAGCTCCCTGCTTTACCACTGATTCACTGCATGAGCGTGGATAAATAAATCATTTCACCTCTTTCTGCCCCCATATAAAAAGAACTGATGGTGCCTTTCCTTTGTCAAGCACCGTGAGATCTCAGGGTAAAACACACTCAGAGTTTTATTAATTCTTCTTTTGGGCTCTTGTTATTACAGTGATCTGTGTGGTCATGCACCTTTGAAGTA
>NW_008825290.1:98156-113248 GCF_000699105.1 Pygoscelis adeliae | reverse complement strand
AGAGAGCTCCCCAGCATCCAGGCATCAGACAGTCCGATCGATTGCAAACACACAGCCTCATTTAAATCAGTGGGTGCTGCACACCCACAGCAGCTGGGACAGTCTGCTCCCAGCGCGGCTCAGCTAGGTGTCCCGAGTAACCTCCTGGACACACATCCAATCAAACTGATGGTGCAGGAAAAAAATCCTTCTTTATACATTTGCAGCTCTGCCATCATCAAAAGCTGATGGCGTAGCACGACCTTCCTGCCAGGAGACGCTAGCTAAGCTGTGTATTTTCCTTCAGGGTCTCATATATCGTCCTCTTCTGAAACGCAGCTGAGGCAGGTAACTGTTTGTTAGGCTGTGTGCTGTGCACCTACTGGAAGATTGTACAAATACAGCATCTTCTTGTCCTTGAAGAGGCTATAAATAAATGGGCTCTTACCCTGACTGCAGGCTGCAGCATTAGTCAACACTCAAGCAGTTCATTTGTAAATTTGTACACAATAGAATCCAAGACACTTGAAAAAGCAGCAGAATGTACCTTTTTTGTGTGTGAGTGGATTTAGCGCTTGAGCAAACTGCCGGACTAACAGGCAGAGAGACCAAAGGTTCGTATTTACCTGCAGCAACATGGCTCAGACAGCTGCGGTGTTCGTGCTCCCTCCTTTGCCACCCGGGCAATGCCTCCAGAGCCTTCCAGGGATGCTGAAAGGACCGTGCATCCCTCTCCCCCTAGAAGGTGGTTATATCACATTGTAACTATCCATCCCTGGGACATGGCTTTTTTATTTGGCCTTGCAATCTGAGAAATGACAGGACCAGATCTCCTCCCACTGTCTATGCCCTTCCTACCTCCCTCCTTTGGTCTGGCTTCTGAATGGAAAAAACTTATGGCCTGTCTTGTCCAGTTCTGGGTACTCAGCACATCTGAAAAACAGGTCCAAAGCAGTGTACAGGAGCTGGATGTCAAAAGGCAGTATTTCTCTGCTGGTCACTTGTTTTTTGATATATAATGGTTATAATTTTTTTTTCTAGCTTTTATTAGCCTTATAGCTGGATGACTTGATTTATTCTTCATTGAATGTCTTCACTCTACCTCTTCAGTAATTTATATTGTTTATGGTCTTGCCACTTTGAATTATTTAATTTTGCGAAGTATTTTGGAGAGATGTTTGTCCGGTGCAACGGTGTCACCCTGCTGCATTTTGTACCACTGCTATTTCTGGCAGCCCCACTGTACAGGAAAGCAAGGGATAAAACAAAGGGAGGCCTCAGCCTTGTCATCTACATGAAACAAGCCCAGACTGATCACTCTTGTTTCGTGAGCTATCATCTCTCACCTCAGTTGCATTGTGTGGGATCCCGTGTTATTACTGAGGACCAAGGACAGGCTCTGCGCAAACACCTCTGAAGGAAGAATTAAAAACCATCACACGCTTAGTGAGGCTAAATGAGTATTCAAATTGGCTAATAAAAAAGTAATGAGGAATGCCTGCAGCCCTGAGCCACCTAAAGAAAATCAACAAATGCCAGCTACAATGCAAACACTTTCCGTGGTCGGCAGTGGGAATTTCAAAACAAGGCAGGGAGGGTTTGTGGCGACAGCAGAGGAAAACGACACAGGAATCGCAGCTGCTGGAGGAAGCGCAAGGGAAAATCATGGGGGAATTTTTTCACTGCAGGCAAAGGCAGAGCCGCTCCAGGGAGCTCCCAGCTGAAATGGGGCACAGAGCCAGACTCCTGCCTCATCCTCCCGGAGGCGGCTCCAGGAGGAAAACCTCACCTGGGTATTGTATGGTCTCCTTAACAGCTGAGCAACTGCCAGGCTTCCTCCTCCAGCCTGAAAACTGTTTGAGTTCAGGCAGGATCTCCCCAGGACGTCTTCAGGTTTGGGTTCAGATTCTTCCAAGCCATCCCCAGGCTGCTGGGGGGATGCTCCACCGCCGTGCATGGTTTCACGAAGCATGAGGCCATGCCCTCACTGTACCATAGCGGTCCCGTAGCATGGTCCAGCTTGGGATGCTTATCCTGGGGCTCACCTTCCCTAGAGATCAGGGGATTTAGCCCACACAAGGCTCCCTTCCAGGGAACAACTCTCCCCACCTTTCTTCAGATGAGCAGACTTCGTCTCTGGTGCTTCCTATCTCCTTCCATCAATGGTGGGAGCTTAAGTTCCATGTCTGATGCTGGGATAGATAAAGTTGGTGAGATGCGTGCTCCCCAAGGGAAAACACCGTGGTGCACAGGATTGGAATAGGCTGCCAAGCTGCCACCTCGCTTGGTCATCCCAGTGGGATGAAGGAGAGGAGGAGGTGATGGTGGATAGGTGTGTGAAGAGAACCATATTAGAGATTGTGAAATGCTCAGGTACCCTGGAGACCATATAAGTATCTATGACAAGACGGCAAGAATAATTAGCTCGGCAGCTGTGGGTACTGATCAGGAGCATTTTTAACAGTATCCTGTCATGTTTGGGTCTATTACTACAGTCCAATGAGGTGTGATGCCATTTTTCCTGGTGATGGCTTTCATTCCAGGAAGCATTGAGGTGCACTTACGTTTCAGTAGGTATCTTGAGGGTCCTTGGCATATTCTGTCTCTCATTTAAAACTCAAAGCACCTTTTAAAAAATGACAAGCCAAAGAACTTGAGTGTAACAGTCCTGTGGGAATAAAGACTGGCTCTGCAGGGGCCACAGTGTTAGAGTGTAAATGAGCTCAGAAGCAGGTGAAGCAAGCTTTAAAATGCATACTTAAATAGGTAACGGGATTTCCTGGCCTTCCGGGCTCAAAATCTTTCCCTCAGCAGGCTCTCTCGTGTTATTTATCTCTTCTGCTCGAGAACAGTGGCTTAACAGAGCAGCCAAACTTCAAAATGTGAAGGAACAAGGGTGAAAAAGTTGAACAGAGTGTCATCCTCCAAGCTCAAACTGGGGTGACAATCTGCTGGTTGGCACTTGTGTCTTCCCAATGCACTCATCTAACACCCTCCAGAACGATACTTTCCCCTTTGCAAGAAGCTCAAGGGGCAGCAAAGGAGAGACAAATAACATTGACTTTTGTACCACAGCTAGGAAAGACAGAAAAGGAGTGTGAAATAAGAAAATCTTGGAAGAGAGACAGGGAATGTGTTTTTCAGAAACATATAATCTGTAATTGGGCTAATTCTGATGTATTTGTGTCTCCAATTCTTTGTTTCCCTGTTGTCTGTATAACTCTTGATTGGAACATTCGACGTTGCTTTTGTGAGTTCCTAAATCCAATCCTCTCTGATGATGTACATGAATGTGCATCTGATGGATGTTTTCCAGCACCTTTTTGTTGCCTCAATTAAGGGATAATGAACAAGAATTTTTCCTATTTGTAAAACATCTCCTGCTATTTCTTGCTTCCCAATTGGCTGGACAATGTGTCTTAATTAAACACAAAGCCTTGTAACATCTTTCAGGGGAGAGACACCAAGACTGGGAAGAGAGGAAGAAAAGGAGGAGGAAGGGAGAGGTGAGGGGCTTTTGTACTTTCAGTGACTTGCTTGTGGAGGCATATTTGATTTGTTGCAACAATGTTCACACCTTGCAGTTTTCTCCGAGTCTGATACTGGGGGAATGGATAAGGACATCAAAGCAACCTCCACTGAGATCCATAACTCTACAGAATACCAAAATCAATGCTTCAGGGAATAAGAAATGAGATGTAGAGCCTTTCGTTTTTAGTCACCAGACAAAATCCAGTTCCTTTCCCAAGGTGCAAAGAGAAATAACCATCACATGGTACCTGTTAGGTCCTGTGTAACATAAGCTTATAGATAGCACATAAGAAAAGTAAAACAAAAAATAAATAAAATAAAATAAAATAAAATAAAATAAAATAAAATAAAATAAAACCAGAGGACACTGCAGTATATCCATCTCAGCAGAAATATGCAGGAAAGATGAGGTCACAATTTTTTACTAAACTCATCGCTTCAGGTTGATATATACTAGCGTGGGGGGTGAAGCTATCTTTGCACTGCCTCTGCTGCTGTGTGAAGGGAGAGTGGGCATGCCATGTCATCTTTCACCAGCACACAGTTCATTTGATTACATGATTTTAAACCAAATCCATCCAGATCTGAGCACAAACATAAAACATGCGATTCCATGTTTTAACCCAATTAAAGATATTCTAGAGTGTCATCTATTCTGCCCATGAAAAAGCAGCTTTAGCCTGATCTTCAGCCTCTAAGATCTCCTCTGTCACCTGATCAAACATGTCTGTTTTGTCCTCTTTGGTTAAAACCCAGAATGGGTTTCTGCATGGCTCCTGTGGCTTTGTGCCCTCAGTCTGTTAGATCAGCTGCTCCTCCTGCCTTGTCTGCTATTTCCAATGAACCGCAGGGTGTGACATTTGTGGGGAGGATCAGATTATGTGCTGCGATGCCATCGCTGACTAATCGGATTCCATTCGCCCTTCGTACTTGCTGCCTCCGCCAAACTTTCCCATCCACAGAGGACGAGGGGCGACCGCAGGAAATCCTCACCCCGCATGGGGAGCCTGGCCCCTGGTTTAAGTGGAGCCATATGTTTAATGCTTAACACACAACCCTGGCAAAAGAAGGAGGCGATAAAAGTCTTTGGAGCCTGTGTTACACATGCAAATATCGCCTGTGAAAGGCAAGTCTGTCTCCTTTGACACTGCTTGTAATCCTGATGTCATCCTCTTCACTCCCTCTCTCACACACAGTGTTTATTTTGTCACAGTGCATCTGAACACAAGACTAAAACCGTGTGGGGCAGCAGAATTTTGCATGTGTTCCAAAGCCAAGTCTTCACACCCACAGAATGTGTATGTTTAAATACAGAAATGGGGAAGCATGACAGAAAGATGAGGGAACTGCATCTGGTCTTTGTCATCCTAATACAACACTGTAGTGGCATCTGTGAGCCTAGAGCAGCTCCAGCTGAAATAACTGGCCAACCCTTCCTGTCTGCTGGGATATCCCAGGCAAACCCATGCCCTGAGCTCTGCTGTTTCTTTCTATTTGCTCCAGGGAAGCTGGGAGCAAATATTGGATCTATGCAGCAAAACTATTCCATTTGCTCTAGTGTACCTAATCCATCTGTAGCTGAGAACGAGGAGACACCGATAGATGTTAAACTCCATGACTTAGTGTGGATAAAAGAAGGCACGTTAACCCATCTGGATCCTGGCATCATCTTTTCGTTCACAAAATAAAGAGCGGCAGCATAAGCATCTCCCATTGCTCTGCCTCAAAGCCACGATCTGCAAGCACCTTGCCAGATAAGAAAGAAGAGTTGAATTTCCACGGTCCCCTCAAACCCAAGCTTCTCTGAAGCTGCCAGTGAAAGGACGGGCTACTTTGTTCTCTCTGTTGATACCATGTAAAATGTGCTTAGGTACTCTAGAGATGGAGGCTCCTGTAACAAGGAGATAAGCCTGAGGTAGTGGCGGCTCTGGTGATAGGGACAGGGATGTTTGAGTGCTGGACGTAATGCTGAGGCTCTCAGGAAGACATCAAATGGGTTGATAAGGATATTCCCCATCCAGGCGGAGCAGAGACCGGGTGGTCAGACCTTTATCTTCCCCCCCACATGGGCTCCCTGCTCTCCTTTGTGATAAAAAGCCTTGTGCTTGGACCAAGGAAAATAAAAAGAGCCAAACATCCCTGGGGCACTCCTTCCTCAGGAGGGGACCATGCCAGCTTGGCGCTCTTTCCCCTCATCCCCCCCTTTCCTTCTCAACACCCCATCTTTTCCTGGCTCCTCCTCTCCTGTCTGTGCCTTGCCTCAAGAGTCAGCAAAGCCAGGGACATCCTACATGGGAGCATTGCTGCTCTGTGCACAGGAGATGCCATAGGGTTTTTTCTTTTTTCTACTGCAACTTAAAAAAAAAAAAATTCTACTGGCCACTCAATAATTAATGCTTATGAGCACTGATTCAGCACGTCAGGAAGAGAATTTTGCACTCTTATTGTAGTCTTTTGTAATTGAATCTTATGCTGTTATATTAGTGTGGCCCCAGGTGAGTATGCAATAGCTGAGGGGAGAAAAAAAGGTAAAATAAAGGAATTACAATAGAACCAAGCTAATGTGAGAACAAGGCAATGTCTTCTGTGCCTCAAGGTGTTAAGTTAATCTCTGATAAGTTATTAACTTATTAATGGGCTGAGAAGGGATGAACTACTTTTCATCCAAAGTCCCAAGTGCTCCTCGTTTTCTTCCACATACTTCTCCTTGTCAACTAATTCTCCTTCGGCACTGCTCCCCCGTTGCTCTGCCTCCCTTCCTCCGCATATCCTGTTTCAGCCATAATGAACTCCACTCAGAGGATCTCCCCTGTGGAGTGATCACATCGTGCTCAAAGCCTGGGATGTGGGGACTGCAGGAAAGATTCAGGGGCAGATATTGAGAGGATGAAAACTTAAGAAACTTTTATAGAAGTTTCTAATTAATCTCTCCTCCTGTTGTTGACTGATCACTGATATGGAAAAGCAAAGAGAGAGGTCAGTGGTCTTCAGATTAAACAGAAGAACTCTGAGTTACACAGCTCCATCCCAGCTCTCAGTCCAGCACTGGGTTCACAGGGAGTATTTCTGCACTCAAGGCCCCATTTATGGTACATTATCTGAGACCATGATGCCATCCAGAGGGACCTGGACAAGCTCAAAAAAGTGGGCCCGTGTGAACCTCATGAGGTTTAACAAGGCCAAGTGCAAGTTCCTGCACCTGGGTCGGGGCAACCCCCGGTACCAATACAGGCTGGGGGGTGAAGGGATTGAGAGCAGCCCTGCCGAGAAGGACTTGGCTTCTTATTTCTAAATTCTTGTTAATTTTAGAGTGTTAAAAAAAGGATTAAAAAAATTACCTGCCATGGAACATGTTCAAATCACCAAAGAAATAACAACTGTTATTTGTTGTTGTTTAAATCAGCTGAAACTGTACATGTTATGAATTTTTCACTTAAAGCTAGTACCGTAAGGAAGCAGTTGCAAATACCGTGGGCATCTGCTGTCCTCCATAGTTACTGAAAAGTGGGTGAATAATAGAAACCTGATGCAAACAAATATAAAAGAGTTCCTTCACAAGAATATTTGGAATGAGCCCAGAAAAAAATTAATTCTGAACGTGGCTACTGGAGGCTGCTCACAGTACATTAGGAAAAGTTGGTTTATTCCAAATAAACTACAACTTGCTTTCCCAACATTATTGTGGGAGAACAAATGTGGTTACTGATAGTCTGCAAGTTTGCCTAGCAATCAAGATGTTGCAGAATGAATGCAAAAAAATCAAATTCCAGTTGACAGGCTAATAGAGATTTTCCTTCCATATGCAGGACTGCTACATAAATAGATATTAAAGCAGCTCCAATTGTTAAACTATTGAGAGCTTTAATTTGGTTCAATATCACAAAATGTTTTATATGATTTGAATGCAGAAATCACATTGGGGAAGCTCAGGAAGAAACACTCTTGTGTAAAGACAGGGACCTGTTGGAGCGGGTCCAGAGGAGGGCCACAAAAATGATCAGGGGGATGGAACACCTCTCCTATGAAGAAAGGCTGAGAGATTTGGGGTTGTTCAGCCTGGAGAAGAGAAGGCTTCGGGAAGACCTTCTTGCAGCCTATCAGTACTTCAAGGGGGCTTATAAAAAAGATGGCGGCAGACTTTTTAGCAGGGCCTGTTGTGACAGGACAAGGGGAATGGCTTTAAACTAAAGGGGGGTAGATTTAGACTAGATATAAGGAAGAAATTTTTTACACTGAGGGTGGTGAAACACTGGAACAGGTTGCCCGGAGAGGTGGTGGATGCCCCATCCCTGGAAACATTCCAGGTCAGGTTGGACGGGGCTCTGAGCAACCTGATCTAGTTGAAGGTGTCCCTGCCCATGGCAGGGGGGTTGGACTAGATGGCCTTTAGAGGTCTCTTCCAACCCGAACTATTCTATGATTCTATGATTTGCCAGCCCTTCTTCTGAGGTTGTTGTTGTTTTCTTCATAGGTCTCACTGATTCCAGTTTCTCCAAAACCAGAGCAGGAGAACTGCTGAAATGGGGTGAAATGGGGGTGAAATTCTGAAAAGCTCGGGGGAAACATTCTGTTGAGGAAACAGGGACAGGTCCCAGCTCACTCTCAGGGGATGCAATTTCTTCTCATAGTTGGATTCACTTTGCCACTGAACCATCTCACTCATCCTCTCCTTTGAAGCCACAGTGAGGTGAACTGCTGTGCTGGAAAGGAGCTTTTCCTCACCGTCCCCATTGCAGAGCCTCAGAGCACCGGCTGGAAACCCCAGCTTGTTAAGGTACTTCCTTCCAGGCCTCTTCTGCCAAGGAGGGTCATCTCCCAATGGTGCAATGAGGATGTTTTAAGCTGGTGATCACAAGGTTTAAAGCTCCCTTTTGAGTGTGGTTCAGCAAGGGATGGGTCCAGGGTCTCTGCCCAGTGCCATTCCCTTCATCTGGCCAAAAATGGAAAGGAAAATGGTTTAAGGGTGCTGGGAGATGAGTGGGCACCCCCTTGGCCCAGAGGAGCAGGCTACAGAGGGTCGGCACATCAACACAACAGGCTTCTGACATCCTGACTGGACCAGAGACCTCCCCGCAACACCCCACCAGAGCACAACACTGTTTTTCCAGTGTTAAAAATGAACTGTGCTTTCAATCTTCCCTTCCAAGCTCAGACACTGGTGCTGAGGTTGCAGGAAGCAGATAAAAAGGATACTGTTCATTATAATCTGCAGAAGACGATGAACCTGATAATTCTTCCACATGAAAAATCAGTGACCCTTCAGCCAGGCAAAGGCACGGGCCATCGCATGCCTTAGCACAAAGCAGGAGGGGGATGGAAAATAACCGGCAGCCAACTTTGGAAAAACACCCAAGGGGTCTTCTTTGAATCAGCTGAGGCTTCAGCCCAAATCTTTCCGTTTGCCCAGAGACAGGCTGGCATCTCTGTCTGTGCTGCTGCTGCTGCTGCTGCATGGGGTAGAGAGCTCACTGGAGCATGAAAGAGATTGTGATAAAGATACACTGGCTGCCATCCTCCTTCCACTGGAAACAGGCTCAACTTCATATCCAGATGACATCTCAAACACCAGCACCAGAGAGAGAGGAGGGAGGGAGTTGCTCTTTCTTTGCTCTGTCTGTTTTTGTTATTATTATTATTATTTGAAATTATTTATCACTAGGGCATCTTCTTGGGTATATAAATATAGGCAAAAGAAGTCCCCTTTCCCCTCCCTGCTTCAGTGTATGCACCTCATTCATGCTGCACCCAAGCTGATTGAATTGTTTGGTAGATAAAAGCCTTTGTTGAAGATTCCCCCGCATTTCCACTTTGTGAGCTATTCCCATGCCAGTTCTGCTTTCCAGCAATATCAGCTGTGCATATAAATTTTCAGACTCATCTGGATGAATCCTCTTCTGCCAGCTGGCTGTTTGAAAGCATTCCCTGAGACCACGTGCCATTTGCTCTGCAGAGGCTGGCTGGCACCGACATTCCCCGGGATGCTGCTGTCCTGCCAGGATGCGATGCACTTGTCACCGTGATGGGGAAGGTGTAAAACACCTTCAATCTCCAGGGCTTGCCTACAGTGGGCTAGTTTATATGCAGGCCCTTCTAGCCTTTCCCAGGTGACAGCAGCTTCAAGATGGTCTTCTGTCAGCTGAAGTTCATAATTCATGCCAGCCTCATGGGAGGGTACCATAGGAATCGTTATGAAAATACCTTCTGTGTCATGAAAGCAGTTATACTCAGGAAAACAAGACTGGGTCTTGCAGGCATCCAGACAGCAAGAAGCAATGACCTACAGACAACCAGGTTAAAATCTGCATTCTGTCCCAGACGCCTCATGAAACCTTTGGTGTGTCACTTCACTGGGTCTCAGTTGTCCCTCTGTAAACGTGGGGGAAGTAACAGCACTGTCCCACCTCACAAAGGCACTGTCAGGATGAATACTCCAGTGACTGAGGTCCTCACATCCCACCAAACACTTAAGAGAAACAGTTTTGCTCAACAAGGCAGTATAAGCAAAGCCAGGGATGGAAAAAAGGGTTTTCCTGCCCCAAAGAGTGACTTTGGGGAAGAACAAGGGAGACATTGCACATCCAACCAACTCCAATACAAATTGTCATTCCCATTCATTTTTATGAAGTGCTGAGGTCTGTAAGCATTTTCACAAAGACTTAATGCTTGGCCAAACACACAGGAATCAAAAAGAAATTGTGAAAACTTCATGGTTATGATCACAGCATAAATAGAGGAAGCAATCCCAGACCACAGCCCATACCTCATTGTCAGACGGAGATAATCATCCAAGCAGACTCCCAAGTAGTGAACTCCAGTGACGAATGGGAGGCAGACCTCCTCATGGACATGGGAATGCAGGCATCCTGTGTGATTTCTGCATGAAACCATAAATCATCCACAGCATTATAATGGCTGGAGAACAGATAAAGGCTTTCTGTGAAGCTGAGCAGCAGTCTGAGGCCTCCTTTAAATGCAGGAGTCAAGTAGTTAGCGTTCAGTTAATCCACATGGTCACACCAATTGCTTGTGTGAAGAGTCTCATTGTGTGAGGAATACAAACCACAGCACTGGTTTACCACCTTCCTCAGCTCAAAGGCAATCCACAGTCCCTCAACTGAAGAAAGCAACAGGGCCCAGGTGACCACCACTGGACTACACTAAAAATGAGTCCAGCCCAAACTTGCATCTACAAGCAAACTTGGTCGCACAGCTTTTGGTTTGGGGCTTGCTCACGTCTGGATGGTTTCCCTGAACAGACCAGCTCCTGAAGGTGCTAAGCTGGTATGATGAATGGAGCCCAGCACACAGGAGTAGTTCAAATACAGGTTTGATTTCCCTTGCTTATCAATACCTGTTGCTAGGCAGGGGAAATGTCACTTATCCCCTCCATGCCTAGCTGCCTTTGATCACATACAAAACAGAGAGGACACCTAATAAGTAACTGTATGTGATCCTCTGAAAAGAGAAGTGGAAGTCACTGCACTTGTATTGCTTCCCACGTCTCTTAACCTGCACTTACACAGCCTTTCGTGTCCCCAGAATTATTGCCCTCTGATGCAGCATTATCCCATGTTGACTTGTTGTCATATACATGGCAGCATTACATTCCCTGGGGAAAAAGGGCTCCTGGCAGTACTGCTTTGAGAGACCCTTTATTATATTGATGCCAACAGAGATTGCCTTTTTGATAAATGAGCATGTACCTATGAATAAATACAGGAGTACATTTTATATGTATTGTATATCTGCAGTGACAGAGTAGAGGTTTGTGCAGGCGTGTGCTTTTAATATGCATGGAGGACACAAGGCAGCAGTAACTGGCAACCATAGGTTGCTGCCTATATATTCCAATGACAAGTGGAGGATCCCAGACACCCATCTAGACAAGATGTTTCCATCGCTCCCATCCCTTCTTTGCAGCAGATGGGAGATACCCACTTGGCACTCTGACTGGGTAGGATACTGTTTGGATGCAACAGGACCTCTCTGTGAACATGAATTTGCGAACTCAGCTATGCTTGCCTGTCTTCTGGTCTCTCCTGAGGCAAGAAAGCTAAGGGAGATGGAGCTTTTCATGTATTCCCAGACTGACACAAAGAAGAAATTGCGCATGGAAATTATTGACTTCTTGGGAGATTTTCCTGGAGGCACTGTGTAAGTGTGGGATTGTTGCTGAGATGCTTTGGTGTACACCAAAGGTTGGGAAGAAGCAGGTCCAAAATGGTTCAAGGAGCAACGCCAGACTCCAAAGCCCATTTTGGTTGCCCAAACCTCCAGATGAATGGCACCACCTCTTCTACAACCCTGGGCCTGAGAGCCCACACCAACCCACACCTGAAGCAGAAGTCTCTGTGTGCTGCCCTGTGTGGAGAGCAGTGCAGGAGACCACTATGCAGAAACAATCCCCAGCCAGAAGTCAAACCAGGGACAGAGAATATCATTTCACTGAAGAACTCAAAGGGAAAAACTTTCCCTTAAGCGCTTAACTGAGAGGTGCTGGGGAGCCAATCCAAACCAGAATTCATCCTCTAACCCAGCTCTGCAAGAGAGGGAATTGGGAGGGAAGGGAGAGAGCACCTTAGCCATTCTCATACCTCCCCAAAATGAGCTCACGGTCCCTGGAGGAGGGAATAGCAGCCTGCCCCTTGCTTGGCACCTCCCTGCCTGACACCTTGCCTCTGCCTAGGGAGTGAAGGAAACTCATTTCCCAGCTCCTTCTGACCCTGCCTGTATGGCTCCTTGTTATATTCTCTGAAAAGTTTAGAAGTTGTCTTTGAATACCATAACAACAAGGTGATGGTTACCAAGGGAACAGGCCGGGAGAAGGTCAGGCTTTTCTGGGTATTTTTTCATGCTTTATCTTGGCTGAAAGTTTTTTCCAGACAAATCAGATGGCTGTCTTTCCATCCGGGAGAAGTAAAGTCATCATCCTCTTGGAAGAAGACTGATAAGAGGGAAAAGGGATAGCTCAGATTTCCCACACCTGCACTCCACATTCTGAGGGAGTTACCCTCAAAGTTGCCTGTGATGGGAAAACACTGTAGTACCATCAGCAGTTGTGATTTCAATCCAGGGACATAACTAGGAGACCCCTGCAGTGATGAGTTTAGAACTGAATTTGCTTGGAGGCCATGGTAGAGGTGCAGAGTAAAAATATCCCCAGAGCATAAAATAGAAAACTGAACCAGCAACTTGCCTGAAGTAAATCAGCACAGTCGTTGGAGCTCTTGCGTTTCCATGGAGCTACACTGCTTTCACCAAAAGAAAATTCAGCTCTCCAGGAAAGATGGTAAAGCTGAGGTCTAAGCACAAGGTCTCACACACCAGGGCATCATGCGGCCACAAAGTGACAGGGATTTGGAGCAATTTCTGCTGTTACAGGAAGCCCCAGACGTGGAGTTAAAATTGAGGTAGCTAAAGAAAAGCAGGCTAATGCTGCCCTTCGTGTGCTAATTGCTCAGTATAGTTGCTTCCTGGCCACAGAGAACTGGACCTCTGCTCTTTTAGGAGGGTGGTTATCCAATGACCAGGTTCATTTTTCGTGCTGCACATGGCAACTATTGTGCTTCTGCTACTAGCAATATCTTTGATTTGCAGTGCTGCTGTTACCCCAACACGCTGCCTGAGTTAAGTGAGATATAGGAACCAAGGAATGGCCATTTTAAGTTCCTGGTGTATGTTGAATGCCAGCTGCTGCCAGTCTTTCTTCTCTAAGAGCCCTGCCAAGCATCCTTACCCTCTGCACTTCAGTTTGAATCTCTTTCAAAGTCCTTCATTAGGAAAAACACTTTTGCTAATGAAAACCTATAGTTTTGCTGGCCCCAGTTGTGAGTGCTGCTAATGAGGGGGTCTCAGGAGACCCTGTTTCTGTATAGCAGAGCCACTTGACATTAGTCAACATTAGTTGCCCTTCCAGCCCCTGATAGGGTCAGGCAAACAAGCTCTCCATACTGCAAGCAAAGAGCTGGCTCTACTGAACATTTAAATGTCAAGGCAGGTCAGCCAAGGTGTAATCAGCTCTCACGGCATAGCCATGAGCTGCAATGCTTTGTACTGGTGGCCAAGCAGACTACTTCTGGGAACGAAACTCTTCCCCAGCTCTAAAAGCTGCGAATGCAAATCAAAACTCTTACCTCCAGCTTGGCCTTCACAAAAGAAAGCCCAGCTAATCGGGCTGATCAGTCAATGATATATGGTTTTGAAATAACAGATTTTGATTTGCAGACAAAGATGTGTTCCCAGCACTGAGGTGCTTGTGGTTTGTGTTGAAATAGATGTTTTAGTGCTGAATTGCTGGGACTGGGGGTCTTTGTCTCCTCTTTCTCAAACAAAAAGTGAGAGCAAGTAGCCTTCATGATCTGTTCATGCACAGCCTTCACACTCAACGTGTGTGTGTGGCAGGGGGGGAAGTGAGCAGTGCGAGTCTGCCGATGCAGGTGGCCCTGAGCATAGCCCTCACCAGCACACATTCATCAGGCATTGGACAGGCACACTTCCAGGTGATTTACTGGTATTTAATATTTAAATACCAGCTGATCATTCAGCCCTGGTGAGTAGATGTTTAATAACAGCAGAGAGGAGCCATCTCCTGCCAGCCCACCCAGCCTCCTCCATCGCTTAATGCCAAGTGCAGAGCCCTCTCCTTGCTCTCTGGGCTCACTGGGTGACCCTGCCACACACAGCTCAGCTCCTCCAGCCCTTGCCAGTCTTCCCACAAATCCACCCTGCTTTGCCCATGTCAGAGGCCTCTTAGGATTCATAGTGTCAGGACCCAGCAAGGACATTCATTTGAGATATCTCCTAAACAGGACTGACAAAGCTCTGTTCCCCTTCCATCACCCTGTGGGGTGAGCAACCTCTCCACTGCTGGTGTCCATATCTGTTTCTGTGTCATCTTTTGCTGGGCAGCTCTTTAGCCTTGTCCATCTGTCTTAAGATTGCCCTTTCTTAGCAAGCAAGGACCCTGCCCAGCATCTAACAAACTGCATCCCCCCCCTTCAGTGCCCTTGCAATAGTAATTCACTGTCCTGACACATGCAGCTGGAGCATAGGGGACCTTGTCAGCTTAAAAATCACTGCCACAATTCTGGGACTCTGCATCCAGCAGTACCTAAGATGACTGAAATAGGAAGAGTTTTTGAAAACCAATTTGCTCTCCATCTTTGTTTGCATTTTCCGTTTCTCTCAGCTTGGGGCACGAGGCTCAGTGTTAGGCTCATGTTTATCACTGCTTGGCTCTCCGATTGTCACTTTACAGCCCTGTCTGCGGGCCCTGCAGGTGACACTTGCTTTCCCCTAAAGAAATAGCACCCCCACAATTTTTCTTCCAACTCCTGTCCAAAAAATAAACAGTACAGAAATGTTTCTGATAGTGTCAGGCTTTGTAATAGTTCATTCATTTCAACCCTAAATTTGGGACTGAATTTGAGCTGGCAGTAGCTCTTTAATATACAGGACCTGTCTTATTACATCTCCATCTGATGCATATCTGGGAGCTTTCCCTCAAAGCTCTTGTTTAAAGGAGTATTATGACATCAGGAAGTCTAAAAGTACCTGAACTGCAGATGTGATAAATTCAGCAG
>NW_008825290.1:60274-98138 GCF_000699105.1 Pygoscelis adeliae | reverse complement strand
ACTTTGTACTTGCCTTTTTCCATTGGCAAATGGCCTCCAGGGCTCCATCCCCCGGG
The DNA here is from genome assembly GCF_000699105.1 of Pygoscelis adeliae. Classification (NCBI taxonomy): domain Eukaryota; kingdom Metazoa; phylum Chordata; class Aves; order Sphenisciformes; family Spheniscidae; genus Pygoscelis; species Pygoscelis adeliae. The sequence goes on along the minus strand of NW_008825290.1, from coordinate 98,082 downwards.
ATAGCTGTAGAGAACAGCTAGTTTGATGAGCCTAACCAGCCATTGGATGTCACTTTGGCTCCACACTAATTCAAGGGAAACAGCATTTATCTGGCAGCCAGGCAGTCAGCTCTTCGGCAGCTGAGAGTTTAATTATCAAAGGTTCAGGCGAATCTTGCTCTTGCTATCTTCAACCAGCTGCTGCAGAAAAAAGACCTTCTGGCCCCATCCAGAAGTTTGTGAAGCTCTTGCAAGTTCCCTTTTGCTGCTAAAATGAGTCCCAGCCCATTTGCCCTTTCCTGTGAAAGCTCTGGGCTAGATGCCACTAGAAAAAGGAGATGGTGAAAATAATACAGTGGGGAAGGGCTCTGGGTGGATGGGGCTAAGCAAGCAGCAGCCAGGAACGGGAGCACTGGGCAGACTCCAGCTGGCGCCTTGATCCAGCCACGGGGGTTTGCACTGATAGATGGACATGCGCACAGCTTCTTCAAACTGCAGGACGCCGTTCTTTCACAGTCTCATTCTGCAGTGACGGGGCGGAGCTGCTGTCTGGCTTGTGTTCAGTCCAGGCTAGCTGTGTTTCTGCTCGTGAGCCTCAGCCTAGGTGGTCTCAAAGCAAAAAGCAAGGGCTACACCTTCCGGCTCTCTGCCCCAGTTCCACCCTTCGGCAGTCCCAGTGGGAAGGCTGGGGATTGAACAAGCAAAGCAAGATGAAGGCAAGACAAGAAGAGAGAAGTCTCTGCGCAGGCAGCCATTTGCACAGTATTTCTGCCAGAAGGTGCACCAGGAAAATAATGAGCGGAAAAGGTGACCCCAAATGAAGCCACCTTTCCCTCCAAGAAGACAAGAGGCCAGTGTATGAGGAAGGTGGAGGAGGTGTTGGTGTTATGGGGGGATGTCCTGCTCCACTCTTCACTTACCTCATTCCAGTGCCTCAGATACTTGTCGAACGACTGGGTTCGGGTGCTCCTGGATTCCTCTCCCAGCCTTGCTATCAACCACAATCAGTCCAAAACCAGAAGCTGTCGATACTGTCCCAGGTTCTGCTCAATATCCAGATCTACCACATAAGTTAGACACTCAAAATCTGAATGAGGTGCCATTTCCAATAGATCCTTTGCAGTTTTGTGGCAGGGATGTCCCTGCCCTTTCAGTCCCGCAGCGGCTGGTTAATAATGGGGCCACTTAAGTGCCTATCAGGAGAGTTTGTAACTAATGTGCTGGTGATGCACCTGCTTTTCATTATTCTCAGGCTCTCCGCAGACACAATCAGACACAATTGGCCATTCTCAAGGCACATTTATCTTTTGAATATGAAGGCAAGAGACTCAATTATCTTTTTCAAACGTAAGCTAAGATTCTGGTGAGCAAATTAGTTATCCTCTCCATTTTTCCTCAAAATGCCATCAGGAACCATCATAAGCAAATACTATCAATCACCATCTGTTTCGCCCAGTCTGCCTGAGCTATCAGTAAGGACCCACATAGGGAAAATGTTCTCTCCACTCCGCACCCAAGAAAAGTCTCTCCAAAGCTTGGACATGATTTTCATAGTTGAGACCCCAGGCTAGATGCAATATAACTAGGGAGCTCAGGGCATGTGTGAACCTGAAGGAGATGGAAGGAGCAGGAACCCATAAATATCTATTGCCGGTTGGAAACAAAGGACCCTCCCTGCCCCTTCCCCACCAACTCGAACAAACTTGGAAGCTGCCCAGACAACTGCTCCAGATGGAAGAGAAACACACCTTGTAGCTAGTTCCTCCTAGAAATTTGATCTTGGGCTCCGCCTTGTAGTCCAGAGGCACTGTCACTAAGGCCAGGTTGCCTTGAGTGTCTCATTTTTCCAACCTGCGTGAACAAAAGTGTTTACTTAACACCATCTCTCCAGGGTTTCCTCAGCTCCCTAGCCTCCAGACCTGTCAGTTTACTTACAGCATTGCCAACTGCAAACTGATTAGTCCAGTCCCCCTTCTCTTCTCCCCCACGGTTATCACTTTTATTAACAGCAAGGGAGTGATAATGGGGAAAGATGATCAAAGCTGCTGGTATTAATGCAGGGGATTAACGGTATTTATATTCCTGGTCAGTGCACTCTCAGTGTGGAGAGGGAACCGCCACAAATCAGCCTTTTCTGACTGAGAGTTGCTGCAGCGCCACTACCTAAATAGCTGCTGGCTAATAAGTCCTTTGCGGCTGGCTGAAGGAACAGCTTGCTCACTTGGCTACTTCCCTCACAACCTAAGGTGCCCAGGCTTGCATCCACAATGGCATGTAGGAACCTGACCTTGGTTTCAAACTGCTCTTGAGGTCTTGGGGGCAAGGTCCACTGTTGAGATCAAGCCAGCTGGTGCTGAACAAGCAACTGAACTATGTGGCCAGTTCACGCTGGGTTTGCATCATGTTATCACAGGGCAGGAAAACACAACTTACATCCTGGTCTAGGTCTTTGTGGGAAGATCAGTGAGCACCACACTGGGGGAGGGAGGGAAGACAAAAAAAAAAAATTCCGTGCCAGGTTTTACATGTAGGGCAGGAGACTGAAGTCCTCTGCAGCCATCTAGGTAGAATAGATGTGGTGATGTATATTGATCCCACTGAGATTCCAGCAGCCACTCAGTGGCAGGCAGGGATGCGGGGAGAGGAAGCAGGACCAGCTGACCTTGGTCAGTCAAGGTTGCTGGCCACCATCAGCAAACCAAGGTGAAGAGGCTTCACCTGGCAGGGGCTGGAGACCAATGCAATGGGCAAAGAGCAAATGGAGAGTACTGGGATCAGGGGGACGGGTGAGAGACACCTTTGGTGATGCAGAATTTCTCTTCGTATGGAAGAATGAGGACACAAGGAAGCTATCCACTTCTCTTCTGCCTCCCCTGAGGAGTCTTTCAGGGGGTACATGGCCCTCATCCTCAGAAAGCCCACAGATAGCCCCCATTGCAGCACCCCCTCCCAACCAGAGAGCAATGCATGGATGCTCAAAGATGACCCGAGGAACCAAGACAACTCCTTTCCAAACCATCCAGTCTGTGTAAGCTGGTCACACTTTAATACTGAGCCAAAGAAGTTCACCCAAAGCCAGGGCATTCTGATAAATAAATCTTCACAAGAGGCAGGAAAACAGATGTATTGCCCTCCAGCTCTGGGCAACTTTTGGTGTCAGCCCAGCAAGAAAAGATCAACCTGGGTTTGATTTGCAAGTTTGAACACTGCCATCTGGGCCATAAGGTGCTTCCTCAGGAGAACTATCTGGAGACTGGATGGGAGCTCTTCTTCCTAATTATTACTATTAAGGAATAAGGATCTTAAACAATAACATTTGTTTGCATATAATTTAGGGTCATTACTCCCTTATGGCTGGCTAGAGTTATCTTTGACTATCTGCACAACTATTTCTTCCCCCCCCTAACCCCTTGTTGTTCATCACTGTTTGTCTCTGCTCTATACAGTGTAATAATGTCATAAGGGTTTATTTATAGCATCATAATTGGTTGCTGTGGAGACAATCATTATGTCACAAGTATAGGCCAGGGAGTTTTGGCTGAAGAATGAATTACAAAGGGGCCGTGGAGGTGACCTCTGCTGTTTTAGCGCATGCTCCCATCCTGCCACTCACACCACGGACTATCTGCATCCACACGCATGCCCAACTCTACCTGCAGATGTTTGTCCCACATGTGGCCATGTGTAAACACAAGCTGACTTGCTCTGGCAAAATCTCAGAGCAGAGTTTTTTATCCACATAACAGGGCAGTGACAACTGAGGGGAGAGGAGACACAGTTGTGAACCGCACGAAAAAGTTGGAGTCAGTTGGGGTAAGGCAGAGGACAACAGTGATGCTACTAAGCCTCTTCCACCCACACCCCACCCGTTCTTTAGCCTCTCCCCACACAAGCACAGTAAAAATCCCTCTGAAGGGGGTTGCAAAGCCCTGAGTGACCCATGGGGACTAATGAACACTTCACACAACCCCATTACTGTTACTCACTCATCAAAGCTGTTGTAGATCATCTCACTGTCTCAGGCCTGTAACATGGCTCAGCCAAGATCTACTTTTCTAGAGAAAACCTTTTGTCCCATAGACTGCTTCCAAGGTATCCTGGTTTCGGCTGGGATAGAGTTAATTTTCTTCCTAGTAGCTGGCACAGTGCTGTGTTTTGGATTTAGTATGAGAATAATGTTGATAACACACCAATGTTTTAGTTGTTGCTAAGTAGTGTTTACGCTAAGTCAAGGACTTTTCAGCTTCCCATGCTCTACCGACTGAGAAGGCTGGAGGTGCACAAGAAGCTGGGAGGGGGCACAGCCAGGACAGCTGACCCAAACTGGCCAAAGGGACATTCCATACCATGGGACATCATGCTCAGTACATAAACCGGGGAAAGCTGGCTGGGGGGGCTGCTGCTTGGGGACTGGCTGGGCATCGGTCGGCAGGTGGTGAGCAATTGCATTGTGCATCACTTGCTTTGTATATTATTATTATTATTATTATTATATTATATTTCAATTATTAAACTGTTTTTATCTCAACCCATGAGTTTTCTCACTTCTACTCTTCCAATTCTCTCCCCCATCCGACCTGTGGTGGGGGAGTGAGTGAGTGGCTGTGTGGTGCTCAGTTGCCAACTGAGGTTAAACCACAACACAAGGTCATGACACCTAGTACAGTATAACAGCAGCCTGTCATATAAGAAGATGCGGACTTCTTATACACTCCATCTTCAGGATGTGTTTGTCAGCAGGTCATGGTCGACTTGTGTCTTCTGTATAATCAGAAGGAGCAAGCAAGAGATGAAGGCAAGTGTTTTCTTTGTGTGCCGGCATCCATCCAATTTCAGCAAAATCACTAACAAACTGCCCTCCTAGCCAGATCTGATTGAAGGTGAATGTAGAAGAGCTGATTGGCAATAGTGGGCCCTGGATAAATGGAGCTGTTCGCCTTGGGATCATGAGTTCAGAGAAAGGTCAGTTCACTGTTGACCACCATTCGTTAGCCTCTGGCAGTGACTCAACAACTTCTGTGAAATAAGGAGCCAGTCTTGGCTTGGGTCCCAGTGGAACGAGCCTTGGTGTCACTGCAGTTGCTGTCCTCGCTGGACTCTTGGCTGGCTCCACAGGGAAATAACAAAGCAATTCAGACAGCCCATCCGCACGGCTTAGCACCTTTCTGGGAGATCACCCTGGGGTAACGCAGGGGGAGTTTCTGCTGTGTCTTGGTGTAGCTAGGCGCAGAAGCAACTGCTGAGCTCCAGTTCCGATTGATGGGTGAAGACCAGATGTCACCACCAAAGACTTAAAGCACGGAAAAGCTCAAACTAAAATGGAGGAGGTGGGAGAAAGGTCAAAATCTCCTGTGGAAGAAGTCGAGAAAAAGGCAACAAAAATGACTGCAGAGCTGCTGACGTGAGAACAGGAGGTGGATGGTGAGGTTAGAGACTCATGTGAGGACCTCTCTCTGCTCCGTGACTGTTGCATACATTTGGTGTTGAAGGGGGGAGGAGAAAAGCCTTTTTCCACCCTCCTATCCCCCTTCGCCCCATGCCCAAAGTAGGTGCAGGGTCTGCAGCAGTAGAGCTGCCCTATAGCCCACACCTCTGTGCTCCTGCATTGCTGGGCCACATGAGACCCCACAGAGGGAGGGAAATACTGGCCAAATGAACCATCCAGGTGGCCTCTGGGCCTTAAATTGAGCATCCCAGTATATATTGAAATAAATGCGGTAAACCAGGTCACTATCACTTGCGTGAAATTTGCTTATTGTTTTAAATCATCATTATCACCATCATAATTAAAATCAAGCAACAGCTTAAAGAAACTAATGAATATTTTTATATGTGAACTTATCACAGAAAGGGGGGGAAAAATGGTAAAGTGAAAATGTGCCTGTATTGCTAAGAAATATTATTGGAGGGACTCCCAGCTTTTCACATTACCACAGTGTGATATGACAGCCTATAATGGATTACTCAACTGCCCGAAGCCATTGTAGGAATAAATCCCTTTTAATATTCATGTGCGGTCTTTGAGAAAATAGATGTAAGCAGTTAATACTTTTCTATAGACAAAACAATGCAGTTTATCAAAACGTGTGCTTGAAAACAAAAATCGCAAAGCTCCTGGACTCATTCTTTTTTTGCAAATCAGAAAAAATAAGACCCCACAAAAAAAGACAATTTGGGGCACGATGGTGCACAGAAAGCAAGATGGGGAGGGACAGGATATTAGCAAAGGTCGGTAGAAAGGGGGGAAAAGGTGTAAGAAAAGATAATGAGCAGTTTGTGAATCTGTGGTTGTAAACAGGGCACTGAAGCAGAGTGTTGCAGGAGGAAGGTGTTGGTTGGCAGTGGGGCCACTGGTTGCCCTTTAAAGCACTCACTGGGACAGGAGGGAGTATATGGGTGGCAGAGGAAGATCAGGTGCTTCCTAGGAAGGAGGCACAGTGCTCTGCGAGGTGCAAGGATGTTAGGTGATACTAGGGCTTAGCTGTGTTTACAGGAGGGTAAAGGATATAGTAAAAGAGGTGAACAGGAAAACTTGTGCGGGGCAGCTGAGGGCTGCTCCCTCCCAGCCCTTCACTCCACCTTCCTGCTTTTCCTTTTGCAGCTGATCTATAAAACCTGCCAGGTTTTTATCTCTGGTTTGTTTGGGGTTTTCTTTCTCCCTTTACACAGTGGAACAAGGGAAGCAGCAGCCTAGAGGAGCCTTTGTGCCTTTTTGTGTGGTAGGGAGTGAGGGAAATGGAGGTTAACCCTTCCTGCCCCAGCTTTTTGTGGGCAGTGGATGCTTGGAGGAAAAACCAGAAAGCAAAACCCTCTCAGGGACTGGAGGGAATGGCTGCAGCCTCTTGGAGGTGAGAGGGCAAGAATGAGAGACTTGATCTTACAGAACCAGATGCAGCTGAGATGTGAACCCAACTTCTATTCGGCTGCCATGATCTGTGGCTATAAATGGCTCTAGATGCATCTGAAACTGTAAGGGAGAGAGAGGCAGAAACTCTTCAGTTCCCCTCCTGCTGTGAGATCTAGGCAGCAAAGACAAGCTTAAATTGAAGCATCAAGAATAAGTAAGGCCCCCCTGGGGCTCATGCTGCTTTGATATCTGTGGCTGCCTGGTGGGCAAAAGAGTTGACTCACACATGCCTTCTGCTTGCCCGTGTTCAGACAGTGCCTGTGATGACACCCTTTGCCCCTGGCACAATGACAGCAAAGGCAGCTCAGGGTCTGTCTTGGATCAGGGTAGGCGTGGTCCAGGCTAAAGGAGACACCATGTTCTTGAACTAACTTCAGCTCAAAATGTAGCCCAAGAGACCAACTCTGCTCTGAATGCTGCAGGACTTGGCCAAAGCCATGAGTCTGCAAAGACCCACAGGGCACTTGACTTTCTTGCCAAGTGCCACTGGCTTCCATGGAGCTGCTTGGAGGAATTCAGGATGGCCACGTGTTGAACCAACCACAACACCCTGAGATGCTCCCGTGTTTGAAAGTACTCTAGCAGGGCAGGCAAGGGGCACTATTTTTTAAGATATCCAGTTTTACAATAGTAATTCCGATCATCAAAACAGGAAAAAAATACACAAACTTACCATGTTAGCATGCCAGACCAATCCACTCAACTTGCTCAGATTTTATTCTCACGTCATGTTCATGGAACAGTGGCGTTCCCCATCTGGGCAAAGCTTCAGCTGTGTAACCATTTACATTGCCAGCAGTGTTGGAAAGACTCTGTAATTAGAAATATTCCAGGAACACTTGTATAGACAACGTTTTTCTACATCTCTTTATTAATTTATTGTAACAGAAAGCTTGTCGCTGTAAACACCAGGAGTGTCCCTTTAAATGCCAGATAATTTTATAGGCTGTATTGGGTGATATGAAAGTGGGCCAGTTTTATAGGTCACATTCTTCTTTGAAATGGAATAGGTCCAGGAGACAATTGGGTACCAGAATGGGAAAAATTCCTCCCACCCATCTCCTTCCAGCAGAGCAGAGGTGTGTCTTTCTTCGAGAGGGAAAGAAAAAGTTTCACCTTCTAATTGTTATATTGAGTAGCTCATTGACTGCACTTTTTGTTCAATACCTTTTTTACCACTCAGATTGTCTAATCAAAGGCTTTTTCCTTCCTTGGTTTAGCTTTGCAGCCTCTAGCATTGATCCAAAACCAGAAACGAAAGAGGAAAACAGGCTCTGGGAAAAGAGAACACAATTAACACCCAAGCAGCTTCATTTTTTGGGGTGCCTTCAAACATTTTGCACCTCTCAGTCTATTCTTCCATTCTCTTATTTTCCCTTTTGTGTTCAGGAAGTTTCTTTAAGGAAAGCCTTTATCAGCAGCTCAGGGAGAAGATTAAAGCACCTGTCACAGAGAAACAGGTTACTTTTTGTATCCGAGTTCTTAATCCACTTTATTAAAATGGTCCAAATCTTCCTTCAAGAGGAGAGATCAGAAGGACATTTCCCTGTCACCCCTGGCATGCCTTCCTTCCGGATACTTGTGCTTCATTAGAGGCTGAAAAAAAAACAAAGGCAAGGCAAGGAAAAGAAGTGAGAACAAGACTGCAGTGACTGGTTAATACGGGATGTGGAGCCTTCCACTTCGGTCACTGGTACTGCTCTGGCCCCAGGCTGGAAGCAATTGAAAGCTTTTCCCATCTGAAAGACAATTGTGTGAATCGAGTCAGAGATCTCTGAGTATTTTTACCTTTGAGGTTCAAAGAAGAGAAGAACATTTGCAGTGAACAAAGCCAAACATCCATCCAGCCTGCTGTCCCGTTTCTGATAGCATCAAGGAAAGGGCACAGAAAGGGTGAGGATATTGAGTCTGCTTTGCTGTATACTCTACCTGCTCCCACAGACCTCAGGCCTGGTATTTCCCACTTGAAATGATGGATCTCTGTAGTTAATAAATCTTGATGGATTTTCTTCCATGACATTGTCTAATCTTTTTTTTTTCTGAATGTCTGTAATCCTTCTCTACACTAACATGGCCCTTCCAGAGCAAGGCTGAAGGACATCAGCACAAACAGCTGCTTGGGTGCATCTGATTCTAGAAGTGCCTATTGAGTCACTTTTGGTGATGCTTAGCTTGAAGGCTTCCATATTAAGACCCTTGGAAACAAAATGTGTGATTCCTACAGGCAGCCTCGGGAGATATCTTGGGGGAAACAAGCCTAGATCAGGTCTAAACCCCATCTTGTATCTACCACCAGCTCCTCACCCCGAGATGCTTCATTCCAACCTTCCCTTCCCTTCCCTTCCCTTCCCTTCCCTTCCCTTCCCCTCCCCTCCCCTCAGGCTTCTCACATTGGATTTTCACAATCTGTCTGCCCTAATCCAGAGATATGGCCACAACATAGTGCAGGCGATCAGTGAGATACACGGTCTTTGATGGTGGAAAACTAAATTGATAGGACAGAAACTGCTCAAAGTAGCCATGATACAGGTCTAATGAGGTAACTTCCATGATGGCTTTTCCATGTACCCCGTCTTGGATTTAAAAGGCCACTTGCTTTGCATAAGTAGCTGCCGTTTTGTAAAGCAAGTGTATATGATGCAGACACTCCTCATGCTTCCTCAGGGTACAATTACTTTCTTATCTGTCTTGTACTGCTGTTTCTCTTCATGAAGAAAGTGTTATCCAGCATGAGACTGTAGGGTTAATCTTTTGAGGAGGGCAAGGGTAAAAGGGCTGGAGAAAAGCATGGCAATCTAAGAGAACGTAGAACAAGGAGGTGACATCTTGGCAGGCAGAGACAAAGCTTAAGGTCTTCCTGAAAGACGACCATCACATTTCCCATCAGTGCTGACTCATAAAATGTCAGGTTCATTGAAGGTGAAATACACAAAAACTACAGCTTGAGCAGTTTCATACTCCACAAGGCACCTATGCAATTGGCTTTTCCCCTGCATCTTGACTCTCCTGAGTCAAGAGTATCAAAGTAATTTGATTTTAAAATGTGTCATCCCGTTAATAAAACCGCAGTTGAAGGCTACATTTTATGTATTATTCAAATTACAGTAGCTCTTTGAGGCCTCCGTTGCAATACAGCCCTGCTTAGTTAGAGACCATCTATCCGCAACTGAAGAGTCAAGTCCCTTCTGTTCCCCACCCCAGAGATTGCCACATCACTGAGGAAGATTTCCAAATTGCTGCAAAGGTCTAGGTGCAGGACCCTGTTGATTTCCCTGCACTCCCGACTGCCTTCAACACGCCTTTGCAAAAGCTCCTCTCCAGTCAAGACGACTGGCAAATACTGCAAGAAAGGGAGCCCAGAGCTAAGATCACTTGCAACAGACTCTAGCCACTCAGTGTCACTGCTGTGCCTTAATCACAAATCATCCCTTTTCTGCTTTTATAGCAGGCATACTACTGCGTTTTGTATCCACTGACACTCCTGTTCCAGGTACGGTACTGTACAGCAGTCTAGCCTGCGGCTATCTTGGTGTCCCATGTTTATCTAGTCTCTCCTGATGGCCTCCACAGAATATTTGCTCTATTTTCAAAGCCTGTTTTTGAGCCGCTTTGAATTCCCTTTGTGCTTAGAGATCCGCCTCGCTCTTCGAGCTCCATGCACCTTCACCGGCAAGGTTTTTAAAGCAAGGCCGTAGCTGGAAGTTGTCATTGATATGTGATGCAGAACAAAATCCAGCTCACTCAAATGCAGTTAGATTGGCTCAGCGGGGCTGACAATAGATGAACTGGGTCTTATCAGTGAAGGGAGCAGATACAACACAGGAGCAGCATGCAGGGAGCAGATAGGAGCTCTGCGAAAGCGGATGGCCTGGCTGGTGATAGTGGGGGGGGTGTATTTTTTTTCCTGGCTGTTTTTGAGGATATTGTTTTAAAGCTGGCACCTTTCTGACCACAGCCACTGCATTAATGGGGAAAACAAGTAAAAGTGACAGACAACCTGATGGAGGAGTGCTGTGACGAAAGGTCTCAGCAGGGTGCATTTGTTTGAATGAGCCACTGCCTCCCTGGGCGATTTATCCCTTGCTCCAAATGCATTTGCTGGATATAATGACAAGTGGTGGCATTTCTGCAATTAACCCTATCAAAGGGAGGTGATTTTACACGGAGCTGGTCCCGTATTTCCTACCCTGCATTTTTTTTTATGAGGAGGGGGGCTGCCAGCTGTCTCCCAAGTCAGGACACTACAGTTCATGGCAGTAACAGTGGGTTATTAACCAAGTGTCTTCTCCTGACATCTGAAACCAGCACAGCTAAAAAATACAACCTCAGATTGTCCTAACAAGCAATCTCCAAACTGTAAATATGCAACAGTGAGAGAAGGTATTTCTTTGCCAGTGAAACACTTTAATGAGCGGATGGCTCAGCAAATCTTTTATGCAGCTGCTTTCCCCGCTGCAGATACTGAGATTTATGGTAGGAAGGGAGGGGAGAAATAAGCAACCAGGGGAGTGCGGTCCCTGTGTGGTTGGGTTCCACCTCATACTCTGGTTTGGCTGGTCTGATCCTTCTGCAACTCCCCTTTCCTTGGATAAACCATTAATGGTCCCATTCACTGGGGACTTGGAGCCAGGAACGGAAGTAGCTCCCAGTGCCAGAAATCATGACTTGGCTAAGACAAGAAGGAACAATCCATCCTTCCAGTGGGGTACTGATGACATATACCCAAAGCTTTTAAATATCGAGTGCTCTTTAATACTGATGGCCTCTTTTGGAGAGAGAGGAGCAAAGGAGAGAGAGTCAATGGAGATGATGTATTTTTGCAATTCTGAGAAGCTTTTCCATATTCCCTTCCAACGGATAGGTTCTTAAGCTCTTTATCCTTCTGTCCAACTAAATGACATTTCTGATGAATACTAGTCCCAAAACCAAAAACACAATACCTGGAGGAATGAGATCCAAAAGAAACAATCTTCCTTGCTGACAGTGGTGGACTAAGAGGCAAAAGAATAAGCCCAAAATGCATTTTCCAGAAGACCCTTCCTAATGATCATAACCTCCAACAGCAAAGTCCTTTTGCAAAACACAATCCTTAGAAATGCTATTAATAGCAAAAACACCCACCAAAACAAACTATACAAAACAGCACATTCTCTTACTGATTTACAAGCCCTCTGAGCTGGTCCTTGAGGCAATTTTCCTGTCATGATGAAATTTTCACTCCCCTTTGACGTGTGGTCCCAGCTGGAGGAGAAAGCTCACACCCTGACTTGCCCATTGGCAGCAATGTACTCATCTGGGGAATCTACTGTATCGGTGATAGTGTAGAGCAATCCTTGTTCTGACACCGCACCATATTTTGAGCAATTTAATAGTCATAAACCCAACAACAGTCACCTTCTGACTTTGGAAAAAACCCAAAACATCTCTAAAAACTGTTGCTGTTACCATACCTTGGTCTTGCAAACTGATCCATTCAGTCTGTTAGTTGCTGGGAAAAAGTTTATCTAACATCACCTCCAAAAGCACTTTCTGATTCATACTTGTTTGCAAAGGCTCTGAAAAGAGACCAGCCAGACACGGAGACTTGAAGAAAGCTCCTGAAGGAATGTGAAGGTCTTGCTGTTGAGGACACACAGGTGAAAACATCAGCAGAATACATAAGATGCTTTGCACTTTCCTTATTTATCCAAAAAGCTATTTTTGTTTATTAAAACCTAGTTACTAGCTGCATCTCGCCAATAACCTGGAGTGCTTGCTTGGTTAATTTAAGCAAGCAGAGCTTTGACAAAGTAATTTTACCATCCTCGGGGATCTTCCAGCTTATGCTGGTCTTCACTATTTCAGATGAAATTGAGTTAATTTTCGCTGAAATTGCTTCTTAGCAGACAAACACATTCCCCATCATTGCGAGCTTATGCCTCTGCAGCTCTATTATTCTTTAATTTACACACCCCGGCAGCGAGGGATTAATGCCTGAGACATACAAAAGGCTACAGTGTGGAGAGGAGAAGGGGAGGGCAGAGAGAGAGAGAGAGTGGAGCTCTGCGGGGAATAGGTAATGGTGTTTCAGTTTTATAGTCAAAACATTTAAAGTTTGGCATTAATAAGGAGTCAACTCTTGTTGTCCTTTCACTCTGGAAATGCATCATCTAAAGTTTCAAGGCAGAAAACATCTCAGCTGCTCAGCCAGGCCAGAGACGATGGCAGGCCCCTGCAAGATTGCCAGGTTGAGAGGGCAATCACCGGGTTATTACAGACTGCTCCACATCAGGAACTGATTGCTGGGGGTCAAGGCGGTGTGGGGCAGAACGGCACAGGAAGGCCAGATTTCACCTTTGCATCTTCCACAACGCTCTTGCTTCAAACAGGAGTTCCCCCGGGAAAATGCTGCTGCCAAGGCTCTGGGGATGCCTTCAAATGCCCAGAAATTAAAATACCAGGTTCTCATAAGCATCCAGACAAAAATATAACTAGTGCCAAAGCACCTACAAATGGGTGGAAAAGGGACATTCCACTATCTGGCTTTTCCGGGGAGAACAGGCAGAAGTGCCAAGTTCAGCAGTCCCTGTAAAGTCTCTAGGGTTTTTAGGGTAGCAGCATTTTAAGCTAGTCCCTGCCGATGATTGATCAGAACAGCAATTATCCTTTTTTTTTATGTTATCACTTCAGTTTTTCTTCCTTAATTAAACAGCTAACCATTTCCTCTTTTATTGTATACACCTCTGAGGTATATACAGGTTATCAGACAAAATATGGCAATCCCATATCATGTGTTGGTATGTACATAACAATGCTGTAATGAGATGTTTAAATTCCTTATCTTCCTTTGAAGGCCTGCCCTTCCTTCCCCTTCCCCGACTACTACCAGTGCCGCATCAGTGCCACAGTACCTACCAAGATCCCACTCCACTGCCCACACATCCTATTTCCACACAAATATGTTAGTGCTTTCTCCTTGCTACCCTCTGCTCATGAACAGCTCTCTATCAGCCTGCGTTATTATTCTGCCTTCAAATCTTTTCTTGTTTCCTCCTTCACTATAATACCTACCAAATCTGGACACCACAAGGAAGTTGCTGATGTGCTTGACCACTGCATCTCACACTAATTTATCTCATTGTTGTCTAACATCCAGCTGTTCTTCCTGGCTTTTTATTAGACGGTAAGCTCTTTGGGGTAAGGGCAATCTTGTGCCTTTTGACTTGAGCACCCTGTCATCACGGGTGCATGCCGTGAAGTCTACAAATTTAGCAGCAAAAAAAGAAAACTCTTGGGCTCCAAAGCAAGGCAACTGTATGAAATATGTTCGTATATTTGGAATGTATATCTTGTGATATACAAGAGACCAAACAAGGAGGGTCCCTTCCAGGCAAGAACTCTTTGTGTCTTCAGCCTGAGAGATAATCGAGTGGTATATTTTTTGCTATGGAGTATAACAGTCCTCCCAGCACCCATGGCAAACCAGTTTGCCTTTCAGGGCTCCCCAGGGATCATTTTACTCTTCTGCCAATGTCCCAGGTGTTTGGCTTTGAGGCCAGTGGAAGGAATATGGTTTTTCTCCCTAGTCTGTGGGCAACACTGGCCCCTTTCTACCACCGGAATGACTACATTTGAATCTGCCTAACACTAACACATTAAGTTTCCTTTATTTGATAACGTTCCCTCCTGAGGACTGTCATTGGTAGCTGTGGATAGGATAGCAGTGGGGAAGGAGGTCCTAAATACAATTCATGCTGAAGAAAATGAAAGGAACTCCGGTTCCCTCCAGAAATAACCTCACCATCTTGCAGGGCTAGCACCAGCTCTGCTGCATGGCTGGGAAATCCCGGCCTCTGGAGCAAGTCTTTGTTGAATCCAGGAGTAGGTCATGGTGAGAAAGGAGATGTTACTGCTTTGCATTAAAGAGAGACTCATGAGAAACTCCTGTGCAGTCAGAGCAAGACCAAATCTGAGAAGACAAACCCCCTCCCCATTTGCAGAAGAGGGAAGGGAGGAAAGAGCAGGAGAAAAACAGTTACATTGAGGTGAGTGGTGAATACTAAAAAGCACAGGGCACTTTCAGCCACCTGCAGCTGGGGTCCAACTTGTATCGGCTGGTAGAAATTCCCTCTGTTGGATCTGCATGACTGTCTCTTGAAAACAGCTGAAAATCAGCCTAAAAAGTTATATTAAACCAGTGATCTAGTAGGGCAGGGTAGCACCAGCAACACACCGACATCAGGGATGAGCGGGACCAGTGGCTCAGGCAGGTATACTTTGTCCTCCCTCTGCCATTCAGGAGCAACTTCTGCCATTTTCTCAGCAAAATTATTTCAGAAATCAACTCCTTTCAGCTCAGCTAACTTTTAACCTCATGCATTTTTATACACTCTCTGCAAGAACGAGAAGGATATTTACATTTTTTAATAAGCTTGAGAGTTTGAAAGTGATTGGGGATTTATAATGGGTTTGTTTAGGCCCTTTTGTCCACTTGAATTCCAACTGCTAGTCTCAGGCCTAACAAGCAATATTATCTCTATGGTGATGAGGGAACCTCAACAGGAGGCCCTGAAGCCAAAGCGGAAAGCACTGGCGTGTTTTGTTGTGTGGTGTGGGGGGGGTGTTGCCTTTGAACCTGCATTTTAAAGCAAAAGCAGCATAACAAAATTAAAACAAAAACAAATTCCCTCCAGCCATCCAGTGCTCATAACTCTGGCTTCTTCCGCTGGTTCTCCCAGGGGCACAGTGTCTGATCTCTATCAAGGTGTTTTTTTGTTCCTGGCAAAGATTTGCATTTATTTGTTCTATTATGGTTCTAAAATGATCTTAATCCTGATTTTTCTTTTGGGGGAATCAGGTGTTTGGTGGTAAGGATGGAATTAACCTGCAAAACTCAAGGTCTGGGATCAGATTCCTGCAACTGAATCTCAAGGACTCAGTTCTGCTTATTCCTGAAATTAAAAGATAGCTGTACTGGGTGGAAGAGAGAAAGGAGTGAAAGCTGAGAAGGGATCTGATCCAGTTGCGATAATGGGGTTTTCAGTGAGGACTGCTATCAAAAACAGAGACTCCTGGGAGTCTCTTTGGCTTCCTTGACATTGCTGAGAGACACTACTGAGACTGCAGTGCTGATTTGTCCCAGGCTCCTCTATACAAGGGCTACTGACATATTATAAGTTATATGCTCTGAGCCTAACTTTCAAACTGGGTTTTTGCTTCTTTGTGCCTCAGTTCCCCACCTACTTAAGAGAAGAAACAGCAGCGCCTGTCTTCTGCAAGAGTAAGGATATAAACGCAACAGAGATCAGCAGGGCTTAGTGTTGAAGTAGGAAGTGTCCACCAAAACCCACAAAAAACAGTGATAATGAGGAGAAAAAAAAAAAAAACAGGACTAGCATTGACACCCCTGATCAGCAGACATCAGCACACAGGTTCATTTCAGCATAAGCGAGCACCAAGCAGTGGTGCCAGGGGACATACCTGACTTTGTCAAGGGCAAAGCCTCTCAGTTCACATCTTCTCCACCCTGTGCCTCAGACCTCCATGGCATGCAGGGCACACCAGCGAATTGCTTCCCACATTCCACATTGCTATTCTTTTCTCAGAGCAGCTAAAGCTGTGGAAAGAATGACTTTCATAAGCAAAGCAAAAAGGAGTAGAGATGTTGCCATTTGCCATTGCTCTTGCTTGCTCTTCACTGTGTCCTTTGGGTTGAAACCCATACAAGATATACAGCCAAGGGGTAGCTTTCTCCACTGGGTCTCAGGCATAGGACTGTGCACCCTTATTTCCTTCCCTTGTGGAGCAAAGAGGGACAAAAGGGACAATGCCCGTTCCTAGTGTTTCCTAGCTCCCACAGCCCCAGGAGGGGCTTCTCCAGCCCCCTTGCAGCAGAGAGCCATAGGAGCCGTTCCTTGCCCTGGCACCAAGACCTGGCACCCATGGCAGTGCTGCCCACTCCTTGCTGTACCTTCCCAGCACATGCATCATGTATGCAATGATGCACTGTGGACGGCAGCAGGCAGGGAGGGGGCTGTGAGCAGGCAGCTACGGCTGGTGGGACACATGGAGGGAGGGCTGGAAGAAGAGTCAAAGACAGGGAGAGGAGATAAAGAGAGATAGGATGGGAATGGGAGAATGGCAGCAGGGGGGAGAGGAGAAAGAGGGAAATGAATTGAAATGAGTTAGAAAATTCCAGGCAGACGAGCTTCAGCATTCAGCAGCTGAGATGTGGGGCTTCATTAGTACAGACCGATGGAAGATAGAGACATTAAGGAAGGAAATGTGTGACTCACAGGGGAAAATGGGAAAAACAACACACACCGTAGCAGCTGCTCCGTTTACTTCAATTAAGGAACAGCTCAAAGGGTATGTTAAGGGGAAAGGAGGGGGAAGCAAACAAAGGCACAAACAACAGAAAAAAAGCCAACCAGATGAAGCAACTGTTACCCTCAAGCACCTAAATGAACTGACTTCGGCATTTGAACATGGAGCCAGTGTTCCTCGCCCTGTGCCTCCAAACAGGGGCCAAGCTGCTTGCTCTGCAGAGCCGGGCTGCGGCAGGAGCTGCTGGCCAGGTGCTGCTGTGCTACCCAATGAGCGTGGAGCTGGGCACGGGGCAGCCGGCACTCACGAAAATACTGTCCCAGCTATCAGGTGGGGAAGGGGAAGGCAGTTTCCATCAGCATAGCTCTGTGACACCTTGGGAATGGGCGAGCAGGGCATCCCGCTACACCTCAATCACCAGCCACAATGTGTCTGAGCAAGGAAGGGAGGACGGCAGCAGTGGGTGCGTTAATCGCAACCGTGACTCACAGCTGAGCTGGGTTGGCCAAAGGGAAGTACATTGTACTTGGCTCCAGGGTGGTGGAGGACACTGCCAGAGCCTCTCCATCCTCTCAGTGCCTCTCAGTGCCACCCCACAGCAATCCCAGCTCACCTGCCCCAGGCTTTGCTGCCAGCAGCAGCTAGAGCAAGGAAGCCTCTCCCAGCCACCTCATCAGCCACCATGCCTGGCTGGGATGTGAACACTTCCCTTACCTCCTCCTGTGTATGAGGAAGCAAAGAGCTCACTGAGATTGGCTTATGCTGTTTTTCCAGAAAAAAAGGTTGACATTAATTCCAGCCAGAGACTTTAGTTGTTTCAGCCACACTGGACACTGGTGGGAATATCCTGGCACTGGGCAAAGAGGAGAATGAGCAAGGTGACTCCCGTCTCTTCCTTCCTCCGCTAATTGCCAACGCTAATTTCTCAGACCTCATGAACACTTAGAAATGTTATAGTAAAAATTTCATGGATTCCAGTGAATCCCGTTTTCAGCTTTCAGGTGATAAATGTTGGAAGTGAAGAATGGAGTGGACCCGGCAGAGCAAAAGTGAGACACAGGAGAAGGAAGGGATGGAAGAAACTTCCACTTCTCTAGGTGTTTTCTCCTTGCAGCTTCCACCAGGACAAAAATGTGTTAAGAATTTATAGGGGAAGAAAGTTTTCTGTTTAGAGCCCACTAACTGCCATACATCTCTGCTTTCTTTACCGGTTCCCTCATGTAAGAGGTTTATCACTTTGCTCCAGCTGTGACACTGGCCTGCAAGGTTTAGTTGCTTTGCTTGGTTGACTGAAGCCTCAAATCTGGAGGCTACTGGGTCAGTCCCAACTCATGGCCTTCCCAGATGATCAAGACAGACCACTTCACAATGTCAGAAAAGGTCTACTTTCATTTTTGGTTGGGGAAAATCTTTGTTCAGATTTTATCCTTCCCTCCTTATCTTTGTGTATGCTTCCCAATTCCTGGATACAGCAAATCCATGACCCTTGGCTGACTCATTCCCTATACGAGCATAGCAGTGGATTTCATGACAAAGTCCCATGGTCTCAGGATAATTACTTGCCTCAGATGGAGCGCCTAGATACAAGCAAACTCCCAAACTCCTGACATTTATCACTCTAAAGAGCAGCCAGCGAAAAAGCGGCCCCTATCAGATAAGAGGTGTCAGTCAAGATTTCAATGTAGTCGGCTGCAGCTAGAAAGGGACACATCACAGTATATCTGCAGAACGAAGCATGGCGAATGTTAAATCTCCACAGTGTGGGAATTAGCACAATGGATCCCATCTCCATACGTGATAATGGGAAACTCATAATTCTCTTATGTGAACTTTAATGCCAAAAAGTTGCCACAGAGAACCACTGAGGACACAAGGGCTTTTTCTTCAAAGCTTCTGAGATAGGCAGCATTAAACGCATTTGCTTTGAGCTGGCTGTGTGTTAAGCTTCCTCTCTGTCCCTTCATCTCTCCCCAGTCAAGCTGTGTCTCAGCCAGCACCCAGTTGTTAAATTCTGGATGGATTAAAGAGCATAAGAAAGTGCTTTTTTTAGGAAAGCAATGTTTATCCATCACTCATCTGCGTGAGTGTTAAACTTCAGATCCTCTGCTCCTCTAATGATCGTCACATGGTGGTGCTTTCAGAGTCTTCGTTTTGCACAGTAGTGGGGATGTTTGATCTAAAGGCTTCTCTTTGCCCAAGATTAAATCTGAATTTGGATCATCCTTTGGAGTCTAATTGCGTAGGATTTTGGTGGCAGTGCAGCAGGGCCACAGAGTGTATTGGCAGGAAGAAGAAGACAGGAATTCCCCAAATGACCTGACAGAGCCCAGAAGATTTCAATAACATTTTGGGCAGAGGAGAAAATGAAGTTCAACGACAGGAAAAAAAAGCTTTCCTTGCTCAGTGTTAAAAATGAAAAAAGAGGGAGGATAATCTCTCTAATCAAATTCCTATAATTCGTACAGGCTTCCAACTAATGCCAACTTAGAAAAAGCATTGACCGGTTTCAGACCCCCTCTGATGGAGACGTGGGTGGACAGGGATCAGACTGACAGCAAGTTCCTCAAAACTGCAAAGTTTCGACACTGCATTAGGCATAATTACACCTGTCAAAGATGACATACTCCTGGAAATTTTCTGTTGCAGAGCTAATGGCAGAGGGACTCTTGCAAAACCCTCCACATAATTTCTGGATGCCTCAGACCTTCAGAAACTATCTTGACAGGCAGATGATGTCTTGTTGTGCAACAGAAGGCTCTGGTTTAACTACAGGTGGTGTTGGACCAAACGGTTTGAAGCACCTTTGCTTTTCGTGATCTGGAAAAGTCCACTTTTTGCATTTTGGGAGTGTGACCACTTACCGAGATACAAGAAATATGTCATAAAATGACCACCTTCCCATTAGCTCCTCTGATCTGTCACCTCCAGTAAAGCGCAAACAATTTAACACAGCAAGGAAACCCATGATGATACTGGGCTGCCTGGAAAGATGAATACCTGGTTCCCCCCTTCTGAATGCTTCAAATGACTTCTACAAAAAAAAAGGGGGATGTTTTCCCAAAAAAAAAGTATCCCTGTATGGGACCCAAGCACAGCGCTGATGGTAGCCAAGAAATACATGCAATAGCTGCAATATCACTCCCTGGTTCAACTTCTTGCCAGTCCAGCAGTGCAAAGATGATGTGAAGATCCCCCCAGAACAGCAGCTTTCCTCCCCCAAAAGAAAGCTCAACCAGATTAAGGCTAAGTAGGAAGAAAAGGCCTGTGTCAGAGCAAGACAGAAACCACAGGGCTTGCTACAGCTTCTCCTCAGCTATCCTAGATAAGGGATCTACTCCTTATCCTAGTAGATCCCAGTGCCCACCCTACCCAGGTGGATCTGGAAAACTGTCTTAGAGATCCTAGACGAAGATAGACTATGCCATGTACATATTAGCACGAGCCAGAGCTAACACACACAGGTACATCAGCATTGCATCGGAGCCTGCTAACCACACTGCAGATGAGGCTTTTTTTCCTGCCCAGTGGCACTTCTTTCATTGCCACACCACCACACGCTTCCAGCTCCAACTTCACATGCCCTGGGGAGCAGGAAGGTCGGCACTTGGTGCCAAAGGATGAAACGTTGAAATCCTCATCCAGCTGACACTAAATTAAGGGAGAAGGGATGGAGCATGCCAAACGCGGTGAGCCTTGGATAAATGCTCATTGTCTTCACTGGGAGTGGGGTTTGAATGAGGAGAAGTTCAGGATTTGGCAGACTGTATGTAAAATGTTGCAGAATGACTGCTATGTGCATGCAGCTAGTTTTCATGCATAATATATATAGGAGCATACCATATGTTTAAAGCATCAGGCAGTCGGGCCAATCTTGGACCATATTATAAAGCTTTCCTACAGTGTTGCATTTGTTCTAAACAGATGCATTTCTCCTTGCCCCCCTCCTCCCGCCCAGCTTCCCAGCCTGCCAATGCTCACTTATAAGGAAACCAGGTGTCCATCTTTAAAAAAAGAAATAAAACAGTATCCAAAGGAATCTGTCCAGGAGGAAAGTAAGTGCCCATCTCTGCTATTTTTGTTTCAAACAGGAAATATGTTGCCAAACAAACTAACAAATGGACAAACAAGAATGAAAACAAGAAAAAGAGAGACATGAAAACTCAGAGGAATTAGGTTCTGAATTCTGCAAAGCCAAATGCTAATCATGCCAGTCCTCAAATGTACAGAACAGATGAATTCAAGAATAGAAAGTGCGCCAATGATAGCAGATACGCTCTGGATGAAACATGTCCTGCATTGGTTATGAGAAGGGCTGGATGCTCTTGTCTTTAAAGTGTATGGTTTGATTTTATATTAATTCATCAGCAGCATCACAGATCTCAGGGGCTCGTCTCCGCTCATTATAGGTGCTTTGCATATATGGTTGGGAAAGAACCACCATCTGATTTGTCTCATTGCTGCTCTCTGCTGTTGCTGTATTACCCTGCTAGGGAGCTTTTGGCAGACCCCTCCAAGTATCAGGAGCTCTGCCGGGCCCTGGCTCAGCCCCAGCGGGTGCCGGGTGCTGGGTGCCCTGTGCCAGCACGAGCGACTCTGCCAGCTGGGAGGAGAGCCCAGCATCTCCCAGTGTGCTGGGTGTTGGCAGCAGCTGGACAGGGATGTGGAGGAAACCCTAGGCCAACCTGCCTTGTGCACATCACCCTCAAGTGAGCAAGAGTAGCTCTGTCCTCCTGCAATCCTTCAGGAGACATTGCCTCCATCAGTCCCTGGGGGAACAGCAGAACCACCTTGCAGGTGAAAGCCAACAGGCTCAGCAGCAGAGCAGCTGGGAAACGCTTGCAGCTGGCTCCCTATCCTTTACACAGAGTTGCCTCCACTCATGCGAGCTCTTAAGGCCATGTTTTATATCCTAATTAAACTGAAAGAAAAGGAATTGGATAACAGTCTAAAAGATTTGCAAGCTACATCTATTTCAGAAAATGACTCATGTTCCCACTAGTGTAGCTCATCAGGTCCAGCACATGCTCTAATGTGTGGGACTAATAGATTTGTAACAGTGATATCTAATATGAGTCTGTTCCGGTTACATACTTATCATGGGTCCTCGCAGACTTTCCATCAAAGCTGCTGAATGAAAGCACTTTTTATTAAAGAAAGAGGGGGAAAAAAAAAAACCTCTTTGCCCATAAATCGCTCAGCACATTAGCCCCCAAAACAATTCACTGAGGCAAGGTCATATTTCCCTTACATTAATTTAGATCCTTGGAAAGTTCAATGAGATGAGAAGACAAGACAAAACACAAAAGGCAGTATCTTTGGCTGCCATGAATCAGCGTTGCTTCCCATCAGCTGAGAATCCAACCATATATCTAGAGAGAGCTATAGGAAATATCTAATAATTTCTTTACAGTCTTGGGGTCTGGTAATGATGATCCATACATTGCTTTATTACTTGAGAAGGAAGGGAGTGACTGCAAGGACAGATGACACTTGGCAGGTGAGAGCAGGTTTTACAGCCCCATGAGAAAAGCCCTTTTGATTTCAGCGAGCTTGAGTTTGTCCTGTGGTGTTGGGGTTCACCACAGTTAAGTGGAGGAAAATATTTTGTTGCTTTGTTTTGTTTTCTGGCAGTATTTCAGTGGGACAGGTTCTGATGCCAGTCTCAGGCAGGAGTAGGATGTGACAAATCAAGTCACAGAGGCTTAAGTGAAATATAGTCATGATGCTGCTGCTCTGCCTCTCAGTTATCTCCCATCCGCTGCTCTGAACAGCAAGGAAAGCTGCCAGCTCTGAACCCTGTACCGTGTGCTGTCCCTTTGATACTGCAGCTCTCTCCTTCATGTTTACACCCTTCAGATATTTTTAGGCTTTTTTTCCACACACAGAAGTATGCGTTGTCATCTCGTAGCCTCGTTTAGCTGTTTGAGGCTTCCCACATAAATCAGTTTTTCCAAACGTCTGATCATTTAGTGATCAGAAGGCAGAAGGGGTGGTCTGGTTGCTCTTCTTTTAGCTTCCTGCCAGGTCTCATTATCTGGTCACGTTGTGGTGGCTGGGACCAAGCATCTTGTTCATTTTGAGGACAAATCAGAACCACATAGGGAAGGGCTGTTTCTTTCCCACGGCATAATTTGCCTCCATGAAGGCAGACAATTATATTTGCAGTAATATACTATTTCAGACTGATCTCCAATTTGTCATCTGCTGGCACCTCAAGGACCCTTTCTGTACCTTACCTGGAACTGGTGGAAAACAGGTTGTCAAAACTGTTAATTTCTGATATAGTTGGAGGGGGAGGGTGTTCCCTGAAAACACCTTATGGTTTAGGATGAATTCTTTTTGGTGGAGGGAGCTCGATTTTTTAAATTATTTTTTACCAATCTTCTCCCCAGGGAAATAAGGTTTTAATATGCCTCACCTTGAGGCCTTCCAAATCTCTTCTTCTTGTGGATTGTCTCAACTATTTTGGATAGTGTTCCTGTACATACAAATATTCGACAGGTTTAAGAACAAGCAAATATCAAATTACAGTAACGGATTTGTGGGCACGCTCTGGTCCAACTAGACAGACAGCTAAGCACTATAAAGTGTTCTATCAAATAATTATTCCCATAAAATTTCATTCTCCATAGTGGTCATGTTATCCAGATCAAATCCTTGGTCCTTCCTTAAAAAAAATTCTCAGAACATGCTTGTTTTCCCCCTCAGGCACCATTAAAACAAACCACCCCAGATCATGAAATAGAAATGCATTCAACCCATTATTCTGGGAAGAAAAAGCTGTTTCAGGCCAAATCCAATTATGTACCATGTTTGTAACTTTATTACAGAAAACCTTTGGAGCCAAATAGGTCCATGTTAGCCATCATGGGGAGTTTCTTAGCAAAAAATCTCTTATTGCTGTAGTCACTCCTCCCCGCCCTACCCTTGCAATGAACTCCAACAACTGGCAGATCCAAGTCAGTTGTTGACATGAAGGTGAGAAGTTGGACGGTTGGGAGCAACATGACAATTACCCGAGGCTTGATGAGATCTCGCCCCTTCGTCCACCTCTGACCACTGGCACTTCCTAACACAGGGACCAGCTCCCGGGGCAGCGGCTTTGCAACCAGGACCCGGCCATGGGTTAGCGCTTCACTCTTCATCAGGTATTAAGCCCGTCACTGTACATGACAGCTCTTGCCGCTGTGAAATGCAATCCTGCCTCTTTATGGGCTCCGTGGGTTACGGAGGGTTGTGGGTAACCATAGAAACAATGTTGTAAAACAGCATGGGAGTTGACGTGTAATAAAGTGCTACCGCCATGCAACACCTGAACAGAGCCCTTCAGAAGGAGTCATTATGGATGCGGCTTGTAACGGGTTTGAGCAGGGATGTCCTGTGCAGAAAGTCAAGCGCAGGCTGGAGGATGGATTTAGCATGGGAAGGCAGGTACCAACCATTAATGAAACTTAAAGTCCTTAAATTAAAGCCCAGAAACCCACTATATTTACACTGTTTTTCATTCAGCTTCTGAAAGGAGCAGGTGAGGCTGAGCTCTGCTTTCTGTCCCCACACAGCTTTGGGGCTGTGTTCACCAAAATCTCCTACCAGCACATGTAGGACCCCACAAGCCTGGTCAGGATTTTCCAGAGAAAATGCTGGCTCTTCTTGGCTTGTTCCAAAGACCAGTTCATGGATGGAGGATGCCCTTCTAGTTACACAGAAGCAATTAAATACGAGATATCCTAGAAATAATGGTATTCAGTAACCTACAGTAACCTGCAGAAGCAGGTTCACAGATCAACATCATAAAAATATCAACTTCTATTCTTTCAAATAGAAGTTGAATGCCACTGGTGCTCCAACAGGCATGCCACACCAAAGAACTTTCAGTCTTAACACTGAGCTTCCTGACTGTTTCTTTCAAGACATTCCGATGAATCTCAGTAGACTGTGAGGACTATAGAAGGTACAACTATAAAAGCCATGGTTTCATGAGGAGAGGAAGAGCATCTGCTCTTCCTCCACCTCCATTATTCATCTGTGTTGGGGACAGTCACCATCTGGACCTGAGATTGCAGGTCAGTATTATTCCTTCTCTTGCCATATCTACAACTTCAGCAGTAGAAAATAGTGATGCAAGTGCAGCACGGTCCTACGCTGACACTGGCTTCTGTCTGTAAATTCTCCTACACATGGGACATGATAATAAATCATACACAGAGCACGCTGATCGATTCTGGCCGAGCAGTATGTTAGTCTCCAGAGCCAACAAACCAGCACATAAATAAAGTTTCCTTAGTCAACGTGCTATTCTGCAATAAAAAAAGTTCTGCATCCCAGGCAGGTCATTTAGCCTCCTGTGCAAGGAGAATGTCAAAAAGATACACATGTAGGCATTAGGAAATGCTCCCACCTGATGTTCTCAAAGTGAGTTCTCCAACAGCTCAACATTGCCCCTGTAGTTCTCCTCATAATTAATGGAAAATAGAGTCCTCTGGGAAAATTGTCACCAGGTAATTAATAAAAAAATGAAAACGAGAGAGCTAGAAGAAAGAACAGAGATGTTGCAGAAAGCTTGCAAATTGAAAGAGGCGGACTTACAGTTGTGATTTCCTTCTCAGTCTCAGAGGGAACATAATGCGTGCTCCACATTCATCAACGGCTCACCCAGGACTCTCTGCTTCTTCCATTCACACTTCTGAAACAAGAGACATTGTGACGGAAATGTTCACTCCTTGCCACGTTTCTCAATGGCCCTGCACGCACAGACTTGCTCTCACAGATAGGGGAATGGCTGTCAAGGACAAATCTCCAGAGCCTTGCAGGGATCTATTACCAGGTAATCACCTGAAAATAAAGGTTGCTGTTTGTTTTCTACCTGTGGGTTCAATCTGTTTATCAGTTTGATGGGGGTGGTGCATTAAAACGCAGGAAAGATGTCCTTTCTCTATCAAAGCAGTGATGAAATGTCCTTTTACCTCAGCATCTCTGAAATGCCTCCCCAAAGAGTGAATGCTCTTCCTCATGCTCGAGCATGTTTATCTCACTACTTCTAAAGGAGACTAGAGAAGAGTTTAAAAAAATCCCAAACTTTCAAGGTCAAAATTGATGTCCTCTTGGAAAACGGGGCTGAGAAGCCATTGCTGGAAATGTCCAGCTCCCAGCACTGTCTCCACCTGCAGTTTGCCAACACAAGTGCCTAAACTATCACAGTTGCTGGGGAATCCTGAGAGGGAAGAGGATGAAGACGGATGGTCTTATGATTAAGCCAGAAGACAGGGATTCAAGGGATCTGGCGTTACTTATAGACCTGCGCTGACTTTGGGCAAGTCAATTAACCTCTCTGTGCCTCTGCTTGCCATCTGTGAAATGGAGATAAGAGACTTCCCTACAGCACAGGAGTGTTCGAAGAAGACTTGTGCGTTTGACAGATGCTCTCATCCGATGCCAACAGGAGTCATGAGATTTCATTGACAGGAGAGTGATGGAGTGGAGAAGACCCACTGCCATTTTGGGTTATGTAGCTTTGTGAAAACACAATAGGTATCCTTTCTGCTTCCCTCACCACCTCCTTTGCACCTGTCTGTCTTCCAAGGCACGAATGCTCTCTGGACAGAGCACAGGCTCGGATACCAGCTGTGGGAATGCACAAGTCTCATAGGATGCTTCCCATCCCTCCACAAGGGCTCAAGCAGATCAGCGAGGATTTTTGCCACTAAAAAAAAAGTAATGGGGGTCTCAGAAAAAAAGCCATGGAGAGGCCAGCCCTGCCTTACCCCTGTGAGTGTGGAAGTGCCTGAGGTTAAAGGCTCTGCTGCCCTGGGTCCCACTGCCCTTGTGCCCACAGGGCACTCCAATAAATTCCCACTCCTGGAGGGACATCTGCCCATTGCAGCAGTGTGAGAGGCATCACAGCTGGCCTGGCTTGGCCATCTCTCCCACCACGCTGCAGGGGCTCACTAATCCCTCCAAACCCTTTACAGCTCTGCAAACAAGGGAACATAATTTGCCATTATGTTTTTTGATTTCTGGATTTTTTTAAGACATCAGAAAAGAAAAGCATTCCTGTACTTTCACAGGGAATGCTACATTTCCCCTACCAGCTTCACAAGACAAGTTACAGCATCTAATCCCGACCCTGGCAGAGCCTGCCTGACCCTTCTCTGCAAGGCTCGGGGGGGGGATTTCTTTCCCTCTCCCGTTTTTTTGTTTTGGTTTGGTTTGGGTTTTTTTGTATTAAAATCCCATAGTGTTATTAAAAGGAATTGTTCAATTGCTTTAATTGGCTCAGAAGATAAATTCTTCCCTCAGCCCGGGGGTCATGGCCATCAGCAGCTATTTATTAGCTGCATTGATTGTGAAGAACAGCCTTTAAATGGAAATAAATTGAATTCTATAGCAAAGAGGATTCCATACAGGCTATTAATGTAA
This sequence comes from Pygoscelis adeliae, assembly GCF_000699105.1. Taxonomy (NCBI): domain Eukaryota; kingdom Metazoa; phylum Chordata; class Aves; order Sphenisciformes; family Spheniscidae; genus Pygoscelis; species Pygoscelis adeliae. The sequence continues at coordinate 70,475 of NW_008825290.1, read as the reverse complement.
GACAGGGAGCTTAGTTTTATTTTTTATTTATTTGTTTCCTTCCTCAGTAGCTATCCTCAAGTTCCCAGCTACTTCCCATGTCTCCCACCAGCCATCCCCTCCTCACCATGGGGATTTCCTTACCTACATGGGTTAGAGCAGGCACAAGGGTGATGGCGATGATGAAGACTTGGATGAGCTCAGGGAGGCTCCAAATCAGGTGCCCAGGAGCCAGTAGAGGAAGGAGGAGTGATGGGGAGCAAGACGATATGTCCGCATGCATGTACAATAGAAATGAGAGGGGGAGCAGAGCTCTCCCACTCTCTCTGGGGCATTTTTATTATATTTTTGCCTTTTCCACTGCTCGGGGATTGTCTTTGCCACTCCCCCATTGGCTCCAGAATACATTTCATGGTGCTTGCCTTCATTCCAGAGTTTAATTGCTTGAGATTGTTACTTGTAGGCTGTTAATTTATTAAAACCAGATCTCCCATATTACTCTGGAGCCCAAAAGAATCATTGCCTTCTATTAAAGGCAGTGGCGCGTGCCCGCTTGTCTTTTTTCTCTGGTCACCTCTGTAATTGCAGCCTTCTGCTAAGACGGAAAACTCCCCCCCACCAGCTAAGCATCCTCCACAGGGCGGGTGGGCTGAGGAACACATTCAGGAGACAAACTCACTCAGGGTGTAAACAGATATAACTTTTCTGATGTCCACAGAGGAGTGTGTGATTGCATTGGAGACACACAAAGCCTCTAAGCTGTTTGGGTCATGTTTTCCCAGGTGGGACAAAAAGTGAAGTCAGGGGCTGCTGGCAACAGATGGTCGCTGGACGCATCATGCAGATCAAACCTTGCCAAAATACAACGACAGATCCTCATAGCGTCCAATGGAGCCAGCACTGCCCTCACCCAGCTAAGCACAGAAAGATCTTCCTTGGTTGTATGGGCCATCTTCTGAGTCAAATGCATCCCTCAAAGCTAGGCACTTGCACCGTATACTGGTGCCATGAGCACAGATGGGATTCATATGCCAGGGGATATAGAGAGATATATACACATATATGTATCTCTCTCCATATACCAGGACAGGAGGTATATGAGAACAGGTGTCTGATACAGACCAGCAACTCCCCACTTCTTCTCAACCACCATCCCTCCAACAGGTCCCTCCATCTCCCCAAGGCTGCCCACCTGCCTTCATTGTGCCCTGACTCTTCCCTGCCTTTGAAGGGTTTCCTTGGCAGTCCCACGCACACATCTGATCCTACAGAACTGCTCAATAGCATCTGAAATGCAGAAGTAGCATCCCTTAAGGCAGTGCCTGACCATGGTTTTCAAACTCATAAAGGAAGGAAATCAACAGACAATTGGGAGATGGAAAATCACCATATATTTGAGATACTGCTGAGCAGCAGTGTGGGGGATGTCTGCCCCTCTCAGACTGTTTTCTGAGATCCTACTATCGTAAGAGGCAAATACCCCTCAATACATTACAGATATTGGAGTCAACAGCCCACACAGCCCCCTCGTATCATGGCACAACCCATATTTTAGACGCATAGTGTGCAGTCTCCCTCAAATTTGGGTGTGTCTGATTTGTATCCTCACCTAGATTTGGCACTGAGCTTCATGGATGTAAAAGTGCGAGCCCAAACATGAGATAAAACCATCACCAAATGCGGGGACAAGGCACTGGATCCAGCCCAGCTGGGGGATGCCTTGTGGGGTTTCCAGCCTGCTATCAGGAAGGCTCAGGATTCTGAATCCTCCTGTGGTCCAAAGGTCACCAATGCTCCATGAGGCACCCAGACAGCCCATGACACTGTTCACAAAATGTGAGTGTCTGGGGCACAGGTCCCAGCACCTGCAGGCAGGTGCAGGCATAGACACAGGCAGAGGTACCAGCTCTCATTACCCACCAGCCGGCAATTATAACAGTAGCATTACAAGAGTAAAACAATAACATTTTGTTTACCTCCTAAATAGTTAGCTCATTTTAGCACTCTGCCTCCAAATGCTAGATAATAACGGGATACAAGACAGGCGGTAGCTTTCTGTATCCAAAACAGTGTGGGTGCATCTGTGATCTTAAAGAAGTTGAGAGTTGCTGCTCCAGACTCCCAATCCTAGAAGTGGTGTGGATGGAGGTGGTGGTATGAGCTGTAGGTTGGACTGGATACGATGACATCTCAGGGATACAGAGCTGGGGCAAGCTAGACTAGCTACTCTGCTGCCTGTGGACTGGCTTTGACCTATATCCTTTGAAGATCTGGTTTCTTGCTCCTGCAAGAGCCTGTGTTATTCTAGGATTGCTTTGCTTTTACCTAAGTACTTGATTTATTTTAAGTACAAATGTCCCAGGATCTAATCTGAGATCTGCAAGCAGGAGCACAGAGCAAAAGATGGCACTTACAAAGATAAAAAAAACCCATTTCATTTAGATTAAACAGGGCAGTTATTGTGTTTTAATACTGGAATTGATTATTATAAGTATGCGTATTGAGCTTAACAGCTTAGATTTGTATCTATTTCATCACTGTTAATCTTTGATAAATATGTTTTTAACAATCTCTAGGTATTTATTGAACATAAAACTGTCTTGTGAAATTGAGAGTAAGATTGCTAAAGATACTTATTGTACACTACTTCAACACAAATTCATTATTAAAAACCTTTCACTGAGGTTTACTTTTAACCACAACATAACAGATGTGCATACTGCATAGTTAATCTATAATAAATATATTTGTAATAAACTATTGCTATTTAACCTGCAGTAACCATCTTAATAAATATGATACACTGAAATGGCTATTGGGCAAGCTGCTCTTTTTAGCTCTGTCAAACACTTGGAGGATATGGGGTGAGAAGGAAGAAAGCTGTGACCTGGTAGAAGGCAGTTTATCAGTCCTCCACAGCCCTCACCTACCCTGGCCACCTGACCCATTGCTATTTCAGTCCCCAGATCTCCAGCCCCACATTCTTACATGGCTCTGCCATTTGATCTCAGTCCTGAGTCAAATTAACATTTGGCCCCAGCCGTCCGTACGACTCTGGCAGGCTGTGCGATACAAAGGCTGTTAATCCAGCTCCCGGTGCCCTCAGATGATGCTCTGTCTGCCCAATAGTTTTGCAACGTGGATAAACATCCTCGAGGGATCAGGAGCAGACCAGAACCCATACCCCTGGGGTGGAAAAAACACAAGCTTTCTGAGAATATGGATCAACAGAGAAGCTCAAATGAGATTTCAGCTTTGAACTCAGCGGAGGCCACCAAATGCCTTTGACACATGAACTAGGCAGGATTCTGACTCCAAGCCATCAGAGGCAAAAGACTTGACCCGCAGTGCTGCTTAGACCCCCTGGGATACTCTCAAAGATATATTTGTCATTCTTTGCATCACTTAATGACTGAGGTTAGTTGCAACAAGCCAGCTCTAATGGATATGCACAAAATTTCCCTCCCAGCACTAATCTAATGGGCGAGGAGCAGAGTAATTCCTCCCATGTCCTCTCCTCTGGGTCCTGCCCCATTTGTGGTATGGCCACTCGTACAGGCCCTGTAATCCTTCCTGTAGGCCACTGTCTGATTCCCATATATCAGAGAGAGCCAAAGATCTTAACGTGCAACTTTTAATAGAGCTGTTATCATCTGCCACAAACATGAAATTAATGGTCCTACATCATAATCATAAATTCATACATAACCCCATGCACCAGCAAATAACTCTTTGCAGTGATACTACAATGGTAAGCTGATTTGTAAGAAGCACACACTACCCAGGAATCCTAATTAACCAGATTAACACCATCACTTCAAATCATGTCCCAGCAGTAGGACATTTCCGATTGGCCTCAGGCTGGAGCAAAGCAGCCAAATGAAAACCTGACAGCATCTTCACAGGTCCAGCAGGCCAGCCCTTCACTGAGGGAAATATCTGCTGCCCATCCATGCACACAAAGAAGGGAGCAAAAAATCTCACAAGCATTTGTAGGTACTAACCCAAGACAGACTATGGCATAGCAGTGCTGTGCAACAGAGAGCAGTTCTTGGTTTCTCATGCATTTCCCAAATTTAACCAGCAGCATCAGGAACCCCTTCCTGCCATGCTGGCTTCCTCCAGGGGGTTGTGACACTGCCAAATCCCCCTGGGGAGTGCCAAACAGTGCTTTGGATGAGCCAAGCACTGGGTCTGGGGTCATGGAACAGAGCTGGCAAGAGAAGCCAGTGTGGAGCAGTCTCCACAAACCCCAAACCCATCTCCCTGAATCCACTTGTTTGCGCTGGTTTCCATTTGTGACTTGCCTGAGCTGTTTAGAGCTCAACACTTTTTTTTCCCCTCTTCAGAGTAGTCAGGTTTTTCTGTTTCTGCCATGGGAAAAACAAGTTGCTATTTTGGGAGCATGTGGGATTCAAGCCCATGACAGTCTCAGCACTCCCTGCATGAAGGACGAGAGCTGCACCCTGCATGCCAGAGGGACCAGCTCATGTCTCTCTCCATGTTCAGCCTGAACAATAGGGTGCTGGACAATAGGGTGGCTCAGTTCCACCAGGGTCCTCATGTTGGGGCGTTGAATGGCTTTAGCTCCCCAGGCACAGGGCCCAGAGCTCCCATCCCTGCTCTGAACCAATGCTCTAGAAGCTGGGGTGGGGGATTTGGACCAAGAGAAAAAGGAGGTTCCTACCAGAAGTGGGGTTCGAACCCACGCGGGCATGCGCCCATTGGATCTTAAGTCCAACGCCTTCACCACTCGGCCATCCTGGTGGGCTGTAAGCTCTCCCCTGTCCCACTAGCTCCTCCTCTGGAGGGCACACACCTCACCAAGCCCTCAAGGTCCCAACCCAAGATGCTTCCCAAGCCCAGTGACAGCTTCCCCTCCCCACTGCCTTCTTTTATGTCCCCAGCAAACTCATGGAACATCTCATTGGGAGGCACCAGGTCTCGAGGGCCATGGAGGATGGCACAGCCCCTGTGTGTCACACTAGGTCCTTGTGAAAGGACCATAGTCACTGGTGATAACACCGCCTGGGACCCTGGTGCAGGAGGGTCATCTCTGGAGGGTCTCAGCCTCACCCTGCTGGGTGCCCAGGGGGACGGGAGCAGCTCTGAAAGCCCAACAGCACTCAGCCAGACACGCCATGCATTTAAACCACTGTTCTTGCACCTCGGGTCCCGCTCCTCACTCCCTCCAGTCCGCATTTGGGACTCTACTAGGGCATTTAGCTGGGAAAGACAGTGGGGCAGAAGAGTCTTTCTTTTTCCTTTGGGGTGAGGTACAGCTTTTTTTCTGCCATACGGGGAAAAGAAAAAAAAACAAAACAAACACAAAAAAATCTGTTGAATCACATGGGATTCAAACCCACAGCCCCCAAATACCTATGTGCAGGAGGTCTTTAGCCCTTAAGCCACAGGAGCCTGATAATTTCTGTCTCTGATTTCAGCCACCCTCACTCTTCCCAGGCCAGCACCTTCACACAGGGACGCTATCACACAAAGAAACCTGGCCAGGCCTTTTCACCAGAGGATCCTGTCTGCTGGAGACACGCTTGGCCAGGCTGTCCTGGTCCTGTCCTGCTTGAAGATGAGAGCAATTCCCTCCTCGCTTCCCCAGGGACTGCTCACGACTGTGCTCTGGGGTAGCTGAGCTGCTTGGAGGGCTTGCAGTTGGCTGCTGCAGAGGTGAGAGGCCCTGGCCAGAAAAAGGAGTGTTTCCAGGTCTCAAAAGAGGGTGACACAGAGCTCCTCAGCCAAGGAGGGGTCACCCTGGCCTCCAGAGTTAATTCAGGAGTGCTAGGAAGCAAGGCAGAAGGACCCCAGGCATCCCACTGGAGGATGCTGCAGGTCCTCAGCTCAGCAGAGGACTGTGTCAACCTATTCACATGCAGAAGTCCTGCCAGGAGGAAAATTCACCCCCTTAGGCGCCAAGAGGGGACAGCAACTTTCCCTGCTTCCCTTTGCCCATCATATTACAGCTATCTACTATGCTGCTCTGTGTGTGCAGAATCGCAGCTCAGCATCCCCGGATGCCTCCAGCTCCATCACCCGCATTAATATCAAATGAAACCATGCTCACCAAGGGTGTTGCGCTCACCAGCTCCCAAGGAATCTGCTCCTAATGAGTGACTTCAAAGCATTAATGAGCTTGCAAAGCTCTCCTCTTCGTTTGCAGAGCTGGACTTCGCACACTTGGCATTAAGACAGGGGTCACCCATCAGGCGAAGAGAATGCATGTGCATGTTGGCGAATATAATATATTTGTCATCCTCTAAGAAGCAAAGATTAATCATGCCCTCTCCGAAAGGAAGCTTTTATGTCACATCTGCTCTTCACAGCATGGAGAGAAGGGACCTGCCCTCAAGGATGTCCATGACCCACACTGCCTAGATCCCCATAGCACCCAGCGAGCCCAGCTTTGCAGTTAACATCCCACCTTAATCCTTTGGGTCCAGGCTGGGAAATGCTACTTGAATTGGCAGCCTGAGGGATGAATAAAGTTTTGGAATTGTGGTCCAGTGCAGGTTTAAGGCATGTGTGGAGGGAGTGATATGGATGTGTGAGAGAGCAGGTTTGACTGACACTTCCTGCTCTGTGGCATCCTCCCAGCACAGGCAAAGAAAGAAGATGCTGGCCCAGAACAGCAAGGGCTGCAAAATGCATCTGCTGCTCTCTCCAGGGACCAATCTCTCCCAGCCACAACCCCCTCCAAGCCTCTCTGAGCTCGCCATAAATCTCTGTGTTGAAACAGCCTCCAGTGCCTGCCTGGCTACCAGCCTAGTTGCACCCATTTTAGGAGCTGAGCCTATCTCCTGCTGAGCTAGGAGGAGGCCAGGCAAAAAAACTGTGCTGAGGGACCAGCAGCCAGCCTGAGCACGAGCCTGCATGGGCACTGTTTGCCCTTCCTCTCAAAGCCCCTCAGACCCTTCAGCCTTTCCAGAGCCCTCTCGCTGCTGACACCCTGGTTGGCATTTGTGCTGCTGCAGGGAGGCTTGGATGAGGCACATGGCAATGAGATATCGGCTTGTTATTGCACCGCTGTTGCTGAGCCTTCAGGGTAATCTCCATGTGCAGTCCACAGTGGCACTGGCGTGGGGGCAGCTCAGCTTTCCTTGCCTGGTTCAAACTTACCATGACACATATCCAAGGGGGTCGCTGGCACAACTTGGCTGTATTTAAAAATGCAGCCCCGAGCAGATGCTTCATAGGGTCTTCCATGGCTGTGCATCATCCACGAGGTTGCTCAGCTTCACCTGCAAACCTGCACAGAGAGCTGGCTGGCACTTTGCTGGGTCTGGAGTCAGCCTTGCCTGCCGGGGGGGTTGTAACATCAGCTGAATTACCTGTAGTGCCTTGGATGTCTCCTATGCAATCCCAAGCCAGGCAGGCTGTACCTTGTTTGCAGTATCCCCATGAGATGACAGCTTGAAGGTGACATGGCTACAGGCTTCCAGAACACATGTTCTGTAAGAGAAAGACATTAATAATGTCCTGAAGTCAGAAAGGTGTCATCCTTTGCTTCAGAAATACATTGGCAATATTAACTGGAAAGCAGTTTCTCCTCTCACCCTTTCTCCCTCTAAAAGAGATCTCCTGGCACTTGGTGTCTATTCAGTAGACCTGTGTTTAATTGAAATAGCCACTGGAGGCAACCACCATCCCACATGTTAATACTGCAGCTGGAGAGTTGCTGATTGGTAATTAAGAAAAAGAAAAAATCCAAAACCTTAAGGTTATAAGCAAGGCAGAGTAAAAATGGCACTTTAAGAGATTTCAGGCCAAAACTTCTCTGCTTTACTGATGCAGGGGCAAAACCGATCTCTGCATCATCACTTTAGAAACTAGTTGGAAAAGAGAAAGAGTAGGACAGGGTTCTCCTCTGTGCTCCTCTTATGCCCTTCCTCTGCCTCGCGAGCAGTTCAGCTTGTGGGTTACGACCATCACAAGCACTAAGTGACCCAAATGTTTGACACAGATCAGACCTACCAGGGTCATCTTAGGTTAAAAGTGAGAGATGACAGCTCAGCTCCACCTTGTGCAGCAGGCTTTGGGAGGGGAAATTCATGCTGCTTATAGCAACAGGGCTCCTGTATTGTGTTCATGTAGCAGTTAATGAGGAAGCTCTTCCAACTGTGTCAGGTTTTAAATACGCTATTCATGTCCCACATGTAACTGTAAACTACCACATTTTGACAGTAGCTGGAGTTTACCGACAAAAAGAAGAGTCGAACAGGGTAGCATTACTATTTAACTGGTCCTCAGTAGGTTTAAGAATAAACAGGCAAGCAAGCACAGAAGAAGATCGCTCTTCCTTCCTATCTTTCCTCCCTCTTGAGAGGCAGTTCAGGAAATCAAGCCAGCCTCACTTTGTATTCAGAGGGTTTTCTTTAAGGAATGGCTAGAAAATACATGTTGTATTCCTATGGGTGAAAGCTTATACTCTGCAGAATTTGACATGATGCCTCACTGCTTGTTGGCTCAAGTCAGCCCCTGTGGAACTACGAACCTTATGGTGCTCTATAGCTCAAGAGGAAAGGTTTTCCACAAAGCTTGCAAATACTGGTATTCGGCCAGAAAACCAGAGACCACTTACTGTGGGCACACAGACTGGATTAAAAACCAGTGGAGTTCTGCAATTACAGGAGGTTATTTATCCCAGAGGGAAAATATGTTTTCTTTGTTGATTAAGTTCTTTCAAAAAAGACAACAAAAACTCCGTCAAACCAAAAGCAATGCAGCTACCACAGCTAAAGTAGTAAGTCATAGAAAATAATGGATTTGTCTACTTTCTCCTGCTCAGGAATGATCTCCCAGCTGTTTACAATTTTCCACAAGCTATTGCTAGTCTAAATTATTCTCCCAGTTATTTTCCACAAATATTTCTTGGACAACAGACAGTTTCTCAAAAACTTAATCTTGATGGTTCAAAGTATCTAGGCTTCACATCATTGTTTCTGCTTGTGTTCTGAATGGGCTCATAATGAGATGTCTGGAGTGAATGGTGATGGTTCAGCATTTCAGAGTCATCACCTACCCACATTCAATTATTCCCATAGATGTTCTGGACAGGGTGTACACGTAGCTCATCAAGGCTTTGCCTTTGTTCAGTCTGGACTAGATTTTGTGAAAGATACCACCATGGACCCATATCTCCCTGTTGCTGTTCCATGCCTCTTCCAAACACCATCACTTACAACAGAGAGAAAATGAGTCACAGCTGTGCAGAAAAGAAAACTCAAGAACACACTGAGGGTCACAGCGCTGTGATGCTGAGTGCCCTAATCATGGAGTCATAAAGGCGCCTGATCTAAATGAGACATTCAGTGCATGTCCATCTATTCTTGCCTAATGCAGTCAGCCAGAGTTTTTCTACATTCATTGCAGAAAGAGAAACCTGGCTGATCCTGACTTGAGGCACATGTTCTCTGAAGACCCCTTCCAGCCCCGCTCTCCATGCCTGAATTTCAGCACATATTGGTCACCAGACGTGGGTAAACTAGGCTCTATTAAAGGCATTCCAAAATCACACTAGAAAAGCATATGTGTTGCATATTTTTGGCTGAGTTTTCACATGACAGAGGAGCTAGCCGTGGTAAGCAAAGGCTCAACTCCATCCTTTATGGGGTCATAACTTCGGAAACACTGCAGCACACTACCCTCAGAATCAACCCAGAGGGGAAATGGGGTGATTGAGTTATCACATGGACAAATATCAACAGAAGAGGCTTGCATGTGTCAAAGAAATCTACAGTTATTTACACAGCTTGGACAAAAGTGTTGGAAGGAATGGGAGAAACCTTTTGCGCTCCACCTGCAGCATCAGCAGTGCCCAATACTGCTTGTTATCTCAACGGGGAAGTGTGCAGGCAACATATCACATCCCAGATGTCAAGGTGCATCTGCATGAATTCCTAAAACGATGTGTGTTCTTTAGCCCAGAGCTTGGCTCCAGGCTAAGAGTTAAATTTGATGTTCTCTGCAGCTAAAACTTCTTCAAAAACCATTCCGGGTTAATTAGGGAAGGGAAATTTTGGCTGCAGTCTGTAAAAGAAAATTGGCTTGGGAAATCGTATGAAAGTCGCGTGTTTTGCAAGAGCAAAGAGAAAGAACAGGCTCATTTCTAAAAGCGCTGCACCTAAGAACTTCAGAAAAGCACAGAACTTCACTGAAATACAATAAAAGGCATTGCCTAAAAGCAGAACGTCTCCTTTGGCTCAGCATATCC
>NW_008825290.1:26123-60256 GCF_000699105.1 Pygoscelis adeliae | reverse complement strand
TTCCTGCTGCTCAGAAAACAGCTTCTGCCTCCTTTTAATAGTTTTATTTTTAGGCTTCTCATATTTAATTCTTTCTTTTTCCTTATGTAAGGTGCTTGGAAGGGCTGCAGTGTCAAACAATAATTACATCAGAGAAAATTTAGAATCCACAGTGTTAAAACGAGTCTTTGCTCTTGACAAGTGAATGAATGTAGGAAGTGAGGGGATACAGTTTTATCAAGGAGAGCACCCAGCTGACAGTGTAACAGCATCTTTCATGGGCTGGGGGCACCCACCTTCGGATGTCAGCAATCTGAGCTTGGAGCACATTGGTACACACCTGCATTAGCATGGTCTGAGACCTAGGTGCATGTTCACGCAGTGCTATCAGCACATACATGCCTCTCCCCGTGAGCAACCTTGAGGTAGGCTTAAAATGCAGTTTTGCCATCCTCTTAATACCCCTGGATTAGCTAAAGTGCATGTGCCTATAGCTGTAGCTTCACCTCAGCTAAGGAGCAAGCATTTCCTGGTGCCAGGATGCACCACCATGACCACCATTGGTTCACTTACAACAGAACCGAGAGAAGAAAAAGACCTAACTGCTTTCCCCAATTTGTGTTTCTGAAGATATGGGTACCTACCCAAAGCAGGCTTCCTTTATAAATTACCCCCCATCATCTGTGCTGCAGTAACTGGACACGTATCTGCTGTGTTAAATTAAATTGTGTTAAAGTTGCAATTCAGTCCAACACAACACTGAATCTTGGTCTATTGGTGATAGTCTCCAAGTACCTGTGTTGCATTTTCCAAGTAATCAGAGAAGGGTGAGTTTGATCCTTCACCGATGGCGTCTATGTGGAAATCGTATGGATCGACTGAAGCCGTTATGGGTGACCAAAAACTTATGGAAAGAGCAGGAAAAAAATTTTCTCTCTAGAAGAGAGCACCAACTGCCTTACAGTGGACTCCAAGAAGATATATAGAAATACTGACAGGTATGTCAGTGTGGGACTATCTGTCATGCAATGTCTAAAAGCAGGTTGTGGTGAAGACTAAGTGTATAGAGTGAGCTCACTCATAGTGCATACAAGAAATTTTCTAGGGATAACAGGTTTATAGAATATTTTTTTTTTTCCCCCATATGGGTTCCCAGCTGGACTTCTTTGCTGCCTTGGAAGAGACCAACTTGCTAAAAAGATCAATAATATCAAAATCCAGGATCCTCCTAATTAGATGTGACCTTTGAACGGAACTGCTGAAGGCTGAGAGCTCATCTGCTTCTGTGGGCTTACCATTGCCTGACAGGAGGGCACCTGGACTGCGTGCATTTGTGTTTTCATTTGTTGCTTTTTATCTCATGTTCATAATACCAAGGTGAAGGAAAAGAGGCTCACAGAAAAGAGGGATGGGGAAGAGGGCAAACCTGTGAAGTCTCTGCTAGTCTTTCCACAGCTTCAGCTCCAGTGTCGGTCCTCTCTCTGGCATTTGAGACCCTTCACTTTGCTTTTCCTGCTCCACTTCATGCCCATCAGCTTGGCCTCTATCCTTCCAGTCCTTCGCTCCTCCTGCTGAGCAGAGGCCTTTGAGGGACCAGGCCATCCCAAGGTGGAGCTGGCTACCAGAAGAGTTTACAACACAGGCAAGCTATCCCAAGCCGTATGGTTGGTGGCTTCCTGGGAAACTGGAAAAGAAACTTCCAAAGTTGAAAAAATAGATTTTAAAAAAAAAAAAAATCTTCAAATTCTGCTGTTTCTCTGCAACTAAGATTTTTTTTCACACTCAGTTTTCAGAAAAGCCACAATGAAATGAATACTAAGCCCTTCTGAAGACCTGTGGACATCAAGCACTTATCTCCCATGTCTTCCTTCAAAACTCCTGATCACAAACAACAGACGGACAAACTCTAGCGTATTTCATTCATTCATCTGCTGTCTTTTGGTTGGGGGTTTTCTGTGCGCGGTTGTTTTTTTTTTAAAGTAAAGTATAGTCTTTCTTCTGGGATTTATAGCCTGATTTTGTATTAATTAGGCAAAGTAAAACATGTGGAGGTTTTTTATGATCTGCTTTAAATGTAGAGTTTTGGAAAGTAGACAATGAAATTATTATTATTTTGCTGCACAGCTGTGCTAAAGCGCAAGGGAGAGAGTGAAAAGACACTAGTATTTGTTTATTTGGCTTTCAATTGCTATGACAAAGCAAATAACAGCTTTGGTCTTGGTCCACAATTGAGTTAATTGATAACACCTCAAATTGTATGTCCTAAAAATCTCCTAATTAGCAGCTAAATGCAGGATAAACTAGGTAGCATTTGTTCCTTTGCGCTCCAAGAGGACCTGCGAATTCATAATAGACAGCTAAACTTAAGATCCAAAAGCATCTGATTTAGCGTGTATATATGCAAGAAGTGATGTGTGTATGTGTGTGCATGTTCTTTCTTCTTCTGTGTTTCTACAGCACCTAGCACGATGGGGCTAAGGTCCCTAATGCGTTCTCTAGACAACTGGGACCTCATCTAAAATTACAGATGGCATTTTCCAGGAGACTTCTGCTGCCTCCAGTGGTCTCTGGGTCAGGGCCCACTGACAGACGTTCACTCTTGCCTCCCCTGTTTAATTTTGAAGAGCTCAGAAGGAGATTCCCTCTCTTTGCTCTTTCATTTACCACCCAAGCCCCTCGCACCGCAGGAAGGTACTCAGAGCACTGTGGGAAGAAATGATCCAGATGTAAGCAGTGAAGGGGCTGGGAAAGAAAACGCAGATGTGTTGAAGAGCCTGATGCAAAGACCTGTTCTGTGAAAAGGGGATTTCTGGGGAGAGTGCTAGCAATTATACAGCTGGGCCAGCAACTCAGATATCCAAAGTGCACGCTGTAAAACGTGGGCACTGGAGGCATTGTGATGAGATGACAGTTTACACCATAATGAGGAAGCACAGTTGGAGTCCTTTAGCATACGTCTGCAATACAGGTCTAGAATCGGAGGTCAGCATCTCTTGCCTGCTTGATGGCCCCCTAAAATGAGTTCATGCATCTCAGTCCATCTTTTGTTTAGTAAATGCCTGCAGCACAAGGCCATGGCAGGATGGCCGGTGTTGCTAGCAGTGAACATCTTTAGAATCATAGAATCATTAAGGTTGGAAAAGACCTCTAAGATCATCGAGTCCAACCGTCAACCCAACACCACCATGCCCACTAAACCATATCCCTAAGTGCCGCATCTACACATCTTTTAAATACTTCCAGGGATGGTGACTCAACCACTTCCCTGGGCAGCCTGTTCCAATGCTTAACCAACCATCTTTGCCACAAAAGGGGAAGATTGGTAAGTCATGAAGGCAGCAGCTGTGTTTCACTCCCGAGTAGCATCTGGGACACTAAGGCTGACTGATAAAAGCAGGAGGCAGTAAGACTAACACTTAAAAATTCAGAAAGGACTGTTGGGTGCAGAAGCAGAAGACAAGACAGGGCCAGAGCGTTTTCCCAAAATGCAACATTAGTCCTCCTGTAGTGATGGATGAGGGAGAAGTTTTGCAGCAGCTGCCCACACTGCATTAGTTCTCCTTTCTTTCTCTAAAGCACTAACATGGACAGAGAGGTCTGGTCACCTCCTCCTGTCTGTCGCCTGAGGGACAGCCACACGAACACTTTGGCAACCCCAGTCCAGCTGCCACGAGTTGAATGTGAGATGCAGGGAGCTGGTGACACACTGCCCAGTCTTTTGGTAATGACATAACCCCAACCCAGGGATGGGAACACATTAGTCCTGTACCTAGACTGATGGAGAGAGACAGGACATGCCCCACTAGAGGAAAAGCTTTGTCAGTGGCAAGTGTCTTCCCTCCAGCTCTCTCCCGCAGCAGGTGGAACACAACTAGCGCCATAAGTTAAACAGTGTTAAACACTAGCAAGTGTTTAACAAAAGCCCTTCTTCAGGTGCTCTCTGCTCTGCTCTTTGCGAGGCTGTACAAGGTAGATTGCTGTCTCTTATTAACTAAATAAACAAGCAGCAAAAGTTGAGCAAAATGGAAGCACATACACAGCTTGTCTGCAAATAGAGACAAACACCTCCATCGCATGGTTGCACCCAGCTGTCTGGCTGTTACTTGCTTAAATGGCCTTAATTTTGCATTAAGGTCAATGTAGTCGTAGCTTCTCCTCCCGGGTGGAAAACCTGGCTAATGAAACGCTCAGGTTTGTATTGAGTCCACTTTGATGCGCCAGCCGAGCTTTTTGAGGAGCTGAGATGGACGCCCCGGTCTTTATTCCACAAGGATGAGTCCCCAGCCTGGACCACGGGAGTGGGGCTGAGCAGGCATAGCAGCCAGCGTTAGCAAGCAGAGGCTCCTCCGCAATTGCCCACTGAAATGACGGGATATCTCCAGTTTTCAGTCAGGGTATTCTCTTGCCTAATCCCACACTGCAAGGAGCACAGAGAGCCCCTGCCTCTATGCCAGCCCTGCGCAGGTCTGTGCTCCTTCCTACTGGCTTCCCTGGGCTGGCTCCACTTCTAGCAAAGGGTATTTATTCAGCTTACGCATCCCTTCCTTCTACCATTTACGCAGCCCTCCTGCTTTCCTCTGGGAATATAGATGGGATGAGTAAACTGACTTTATATACAGTCTGAGGGGTTTGACTTTGAGTCTCATTTATTACTCTTCAGTTTCTTTTAGCTTCTCCTTTCCAAAGATCAGAGTTCCTGACCAAGTTTTGATGCGGTCCATGAGGGTGACAAACATAGCTAGACTATGATCGCTTGTGCGTAGGAAGCTATTTGTCCTGAACCACATCTTCCATGTTACTCAAGGCAAAATTGAAAAAAAAACCCTTGTCTTGCAATGCCTTCGAAGTAACGGTTCTGAGGATAATTTAAAGTATTGAGACATTGATTCACTAAACATCATTGACCTGCTTATATGTGGGCAGGCAAAGTCACCCATTATTGGTGATTTATTAGCTGTAGGTGCCTCTTTGATATTCTCCAACATTGTGCACTCAATATCCTCCTCCCATGAGGCAGCTGGGAGGACAGCCCTGTCAAGATATTCGCGTTATTGTGACTTATGATTCATGTCCATGGGATTGTCTCCACTTAGACACTGTATCTCACTGGATTCAGGAGAATCTTCCAGAGCCCTACAATTTATGCAAAACCAGAAGTTCCTCTTGGATTGAAAAATTATGATACCAGCACCTCCAAATTGCTTTTAGCGGCTTTCTGTGCTGCCTCTGGCTCAGAAGTGCTTAGTTTGCTGACAAAAATCATAGACTCATACACATTGGAGATGGAAAAGCCCTGCTAGGTTCAGCTAGTCCATTTCTCCTACCAGGGAAGGAATATTCTCAGCAATCTGTTTTCCCTGCTACTTTGTCTTGTCTATTTTTAAACATCCCATGCAGCAAAAATACATTTAGATTGTCAGGATTTCGGAGCCAAGCTAGCTGTGGAAGTACCAGCTGTAGCCTAACCTGCTTTGTCTGGTGGCAGCAGCTAAATTGCTCTCTGCTGCCTTTGAAGTCAATGGTAAAAGTCTTACTGGCTTCTGTGGGAGCATTCTCAGGCCTTTGGTATGGATGATTAGAGCAAATAGCTATGGAGCACTGATAAGCCATTCTTACACTATCGCTTTCCAGGCCGTAACTGCATTTTAATAGGCAAGAAATTGTCTCAGCAGCAGTCAGGGCGCAATAATAGCAAAGCCATGTGGAGCACACGACAGACTGGGTCTGCACAGAAGTGACTCCTGCCATGACCATACAAAATTATATCCACAAGCCCAACCAGGTTTGGTGGAGTACGTGATCCAAGGGAAACGGTCAGAGGCAGTCCCTTTTGTACCTCCTCAAACTGTAAAATCTACCAGAGGTCAATTCAGCTTGTAGATAGCTCCAATGTGTTTTCCCTTTTCAACAGACTTTAACACCCTGAATGAAGGGGGCTGGGCGCATCAGGGTACCCCTTTACCTGCTTTTCACACCTTGGGCAGAATATAGCATAGGTATGGCACTGTCCTTGGCCAAAAAAAGGCAAAGAAAGGCTGGCTGCTGAATCACAGAAGTTAAGAGGTTACCATATAAAACTTGACTCACCTTCTCCAGGAAAAAAATATTGACAGCTGCCCCACGAGATGGAGCACTCGGCAGTGGCAGTGACACAGCCCTGATGAAGCTCAGCCCTCTGCTTTCTCTTTTTATTTCAGTAACAATGGCAAGTAGTGGGAGCCAGGGTTGGATTTAATTTAACAGTTGTTGTGCTCTGCTGGGACAGCTTCCTCTGCCTCCACATTTCCTGTCTGAAGTTCTCCCAGAAGGATGAATTAACCAATATATGACCTGTATGGGAAATGCACTTTATTGAAGCTATTTTTCTAGGGTGGAGCTAAACAGCTGTTTAACAGCGCATAGCTGCACTACATGAGAGACAGTAAAAACTCACAAAATGAACTGTATTCAGGTACAGCTGGGCTGTAAGGAGGCAGAAGGTAATTATCTCAAATTGTAATTTTGCTTGTACACAGAGGGTAGCATCCTTGTGTGACAAAGCGTGCCAGCATGGGGTACCACAGCATGACAGTCAGCACAGGGGAAGGGGACCTCGCTTTTACCTTCCCCATAGCACCTTCTTGTGCCATAAACATGGAGAGATTAACACCATCCCTGGGGGCCTAGCATCCTGGCAAGGAAAACCCACGCACTAAAGCTACGTAGGCACAGACTCCTATCCAAAAACTGCTTAGTTTGACACAATGGAAGCAGCAATTGACAGAGCCCTGGTATCACTATGGGGACAGCTGTGCCTGAGATCAAGCACAGTTCAATCCTCTTTTTCATATAAGGCTTCAGCAATCGATAGGAGCCGTGAGTGTCACAGAAACAGTCCCACATTAACTTCACGGCAAGCAATGTCTGTAGGCATCTCAGGGCAGATTACAGCTCTTCGGGTGTACACAGGGAGTTATTTGCTGCTGCGAGCCAGCGCTGCCTTCCACGGAGCACAGTCCCACCAGTGATGGCTCCTGTCCCAGGCCATGAAGGAGCACCTCTGGGTGGCAGGACAAGGCTGCACAGCCCAGGCAACATTAACGTGAGAGATGGAAGCACCCAGCATCTCTGTCCAGAAGTCTCAGTAAAGCCTCTGCTTTCCATTCACATCTCTTCCTCTCCCCCACAGCGGGTTAGCAGTACAATTAAGTTATTGCAAATTTACATCAGGGCTGGAGAGATGAGAATCTGCACAGAAGCTTTAAAAGCCACTTTTTTTTTTTTTAAAGCCTGACATAAAACACCAGCGAGATTTACCATGAGTTTCCTGTGCGCACAAGTTATACGCACGGTAAGTATCCCATCATCATGAATTCTGCCAATGTGTTCCTTTTAATGGCACTGATCATAAGGAATTCATTTGGTCTTCATATAGCTGTCACCTGTATTACCAGCGCGATTTCATTCTAATTTAGCATTACTTAATGGTGAAGATAAAGTTAAGTGTTAGCCATGTGGGTCTTTTCTTGGCTTCTCTCTCTCTCTGACACAGCAAGAGTGCGACTGCAGTGTGGTTTATGACCAATAATTCAAAAGAGCAGGGAAAAGAAGAAGCAGCAAATATCAACTGCTTGTCAATCATCCACAGTCTTTCAGCTCAAATGGTTATACCTGGACCTCTGATCTTTTCTTCTGCCGTCTCTGATCCCCCTGTTTGTTTGGAGTCCAAAAATATATTTTTTAAAGGTTCAGGTTTAGGAAACCTGCAGCGGTTACCCACAATGATAGGAAAATGTGGTATAGAAAACCATACCTAATGGCTGCAGTATAGCAGCCAAATTACAGCCAGCCTGTCGGGGTGGCAATGATGGGGTACCCTACAAGCTGGCTGAACACACGACAATGCTGTGGGGAAATGGAGTGTTTTTATAGCATCAGTTATACAGCAACAAGTGATTTGTCTTCCCAAGCCCCTGTGCCCCTCCCTCTTTTCCCCTAGCTAGGAAAGGTAATCATTCTGTATATATCACTAGCTTGTTTAAATTGGAGATGAAAAGCTACAAAAGCACAACTTAATTGAACCCTGTATTGTGTTATTACAAATGCTGGCGACCTCACTTGCAGTCCATTATCAGAGGGTTCTGCTGAATGCTTTAATTAAAGACAATAAGGCTAATAAAAAGGCATCATTTTCCTGTCTCCAGCGCTGCTGGAGAGTTAGGGCTGATGAGATTATTTCCTGCTAATGCTCTTCTGTTGTTGTTGTTAAATCTTTTTCTCCCCATGGTTTGCAAATACTGTCTGAGCCTGAGTTGTACAAGATTCATTAAGAACAAGAAAAAATCAGTTTTGTTTCTAAAATGCTCACTAATATTTGAGAGCAGAGCCCCTCTTCCAGATGATCCCTGGTGCCTCACCCCAGCTTTCGCTGCCTTTTGCTCTCAGATCCAGTCCCAGTGAAAGAAAAAGCTTCCCTGCACAGGCCCAGGTATTTATACAAACTAACTTAGGGACACACTCTGCCCGCAGCGCTCCTGCACGTGGCACCGTCTCCAGCCCTCCCGTTCGCAGGGAGGACAGCATGATGACAGTGCTACTTGCCAGAGGGCAGGATCTAACCCAGAGTGAGTAATGCAGCACCTCACCATAATTAACATGCTGCTTACTAATGGCCCATATGTGCCATCTCTATTTACTTTCATACTGATAGTATTAATGATACCAAACCAGCAGTGTTTCCAAAGCCGATTAAGGCAGCCTCGCTGGGCAACTTTGTCCCTCCAGCTTCGGTCCAAAGAGGCAGAAGAAGAGGGGGACAACACAGGAAGGCATCAATGAGGATCGCCATGAGGAAGGGAAGGTGCATAGCTGAGGGGGGGTAACCAAAGCGCTGTGGTGGGAGGGCTTGACACAAGGGAGAGGTTTGCAGTAGGACAGCTCTGTTCGTCTGCCCACAGGGGAATATGCTGAGGGATAAGGGAGGCAGGATGGTCTCTACCTCTGGATGCACAGGGTTGACACACCGTTCCCTGTCTGCACCCCTCTGCCTTCAAGGACATCTGCATGGGCTTGACCTCGTCCACCCCATGCACATGCTGGTGTTTGGTGAATAGCATAAACATGTTGGGGTGCAAAGAGGGGAAAGGGAAATCACCCAGTGCTCATTGCATGGATGCGTTTACGGAACAGGCACATCCACCCACCAGCAAACAGGCTGAGCCATCAACTCCTCATACACCGGCACAAAACAGTTAAAACTTCACTAACAATCCAAGCCATATTTGAACAAGACACCTAATGGCAATTGGCACTGTAGCCCCACTGTGAATAAGCCAAACCATCCAGTCCTACTGTGATTAAAAACTCCTTCTTGGACAAGGGAACAAGCAGCCAGACGCTAAGTAACTGAACTTTGCCCCTGCAAGAAGGAGAGAAAAGCACTAACCACTGATCCAGCCCAGTTTGCCAAGACTTTTATAGGGAAGGAACTTTTACAATTAAATACAGCAAAAGGTTTCTTCCACTGTGAGCCTCTGAACACAGGTTGAAAGAAGCAGAGTCGAACGTGGAAGCCAAGTTAAGGGAGAAAAAAAAAAAGAAGAAAAAGTCTTGATCTGAAGGATGCAGGCTCAAAGTAGCTAGAAACCCCATCAAGTGACTGAATGGGAACAGCAAGAGGCAGGCAAAGACCACAACTCCTCCCTGGGTAAAGGATGAAGCTGTAATGTGGAGCAGACTGACCTAGTTACATATTTCTTCTTCACTCTCCGGCTCTCTCTCAATGCTGCGGTTGCCAGGCGGGAATGTTGCAAAGCAAATTGTAAACAAAGTTTCTGCTATCCAAGCTGAGCAAAGGAGCAACCAGGAGCTCTGCAGATGTGGGCATCTCAAGCAACACCATCTCAGGCCCCTTTGGAGGAAAGGCATTTGCCTGTGCCACATATCCCATCCGAGGTGGTTCTCCCCATCGTGCCCTTCCCATCCATGTTTCCTTCATGTGTGGGCAGCTGCATGTCATTTTTGGCACAGTAGGGAAATGGCCCACAGCCTGGTGACATTTGCAGCTCCATCCTCCTGAGCACACAGCAGAGGCACATGCTAATTAAACAGACTCTCTCCATCTTTCTGGTCTGCAGTTGAAGCAAAGGAGTCTTTCCCTGAGCTGGGAGGGTCCTGCAGCCCCCACTGCTGGAGAGATGCTGCACAAAGCAGAGCTGCCCTGTACTGTTACAAAGCCAGCAAGTATGGAGGTGACATGGTGCCATCAGTAACGGACATGCCATATACAAAGTGCTGCTGATACCCTTAACTCTGACAGAGTTGAACACGGGGAGGACAGGGAACAATGCCATTCCCTCGCTGAGTGATTGCCACAGCCGGGAGCCCTCTGACAGCCTTTACCATCATTCCCAGATACACATGTGTGCTATTGGAGACAGGCAGCAAGAACAATTTTCTGGCCACTGTGAGGCCCTGCTCCTCTCTGCATTTGGGTACAGCATCCTTGCAAAGCCAACTCCCAGACTGCACCTGGATTGTCCAACATGTGACAGAGCCTATCTGGGTATGGCACACAGGACACACGTCAGGCTGAGTTGGCACAAATCCCACCGTGCTCCCACAGTAAGCACTGGAGGTCAGCAGGCTGCCCGGGATCCCAGGCAGGACTGTGGGTTTCGGTCCCTTTTGTACCCCAAGGATGGTCAAGGGTACCCGTGCACACCGACCCAGTGAGGCTCTGGAGGCCAGGAGGTTTGAAAAAGCACCCGAGATCTGGATCCCTTCTCCACCCCAGATCTCCAAAGCATCCACCATTACTGCAGACTTACAAGACTGACAACTTTAAACCATAACTCAGCAAGTTGAGATGCGGTGCAGGGGAAGCTTTGCTCTTGATGAGCAATTAGATAAAGGAGCAGCTGCCAGGAGAGGCAAGAGAAACTATCAAGGGAAGCATTTCCAAAAGATGAGCAAACCCTTAGGGGAAGACCATATTTTGGGAGAATCGATGCTAAATGTAGGAGCTTTAATGACTTGCAGGGAGTCTCCAGTCTATAACTTCTAATTAGAAATGAAGGGAAAAGAACACTGAAAACTTCTGAACTTTCCACCACACAAAACTACTAACATTTTTTTTGGCTCAGGAGTATTTTTGAGATGCGGTTGTCTCATCCTCAGTGAAAGAATGTTTTGACAGGGGGAGAATTGGGGGTGATTGTGAGGAGATCCACGCTGTCAGTCACAGCTACCCCCTCCAGCTGAAACAAGGTATCTCCAGAACAGGAGTGGCGCAGATGCTGAGGCAGATGCTAAGCAAATATGAAGCCAGGCAGAGTTCATTTTGTAAATGGTTGCTGTGACCCCACTTTTCAGCATCATTCACTCACTTAAAGCCCTGCTCCTTCCTCGTCAGCATTTTCAGAATAGAGTAAAAGAAGGGGTTTGCCTGTATGCTGTGGGTTTATCTCTCTGGGCTAGCTGAGGTGGTCCTGGGTCCTGTGGACAACCTGGTAGAGTGTTTTTTCCAGTACACCAAGTTTACTTGGTGTTGTGGACGTATTTTTCCACACCTCAGCAGTTCTGAGGAGTCTACACTACAAGAGGATTTACCCAAAGCAAAGCCCCAGTCCAACCTTCTCTTCCTTCCCTTGCATTTCCCAGCTCTGTTTCACAACCCAAAATACTTACAGAGGTACAGTGTCATGCCTAACTTACAGAAATGCCAGTACTCAGGCTTTGCAGAAGGGACAAGACTAAAAGATGACTCCCTGAGAAATTATGAACTTCAGCTTTGCACAAGCAAGGTACAGGAGCGCTATTTTTACTCGTCCAGAAGAGCCTCAGCGCATCCATCTGTGTTCACCCCTCCCCTTCTAGACCATTTTGTCTGCAAAAGAAGCAAAATTATGCATCAGTGACAACCCTAGCACTAAGATTCAAGCCCACCAGCTCTTTTTATAGAGGCATATTCCTGCCCGGGAGGCTCCTGTAACACGCAAGGGGGGCAGTGCCCTAAAGGCGTGAGAGGGGCTGCCAGAGAAGCCTGCATCCCACTGCCCGGTTCAGCTTGCAAGGGATGGCGGGAGACCGGCAGCCATACAGCTGGGCCCAGCACAATGGGCTGTCACTCTTACCAAGCGGGAGGGTAATCAGGGAGCACTTCTTCAAACACAGCTGCCTGTGCTATTCGAAAGCTGCCACGTGCTTGCTCTGAACGGGGAACACCGTGGCCCACCAGCGCAGAAGCAAAACCACCCCCTTCCCTCGCTGCTGCCCCAAATGAAAGCTTCGGAGCCAGCAATCATTTCAGAGAGGTCAGAGGTCAGTCACTACTTTCCAGTCTTCCCAACCCAGACTTTGCTCTACGAGCATCTTGAACAGACGGAAAAGGGTGGGTCATTATAAATGTGCCCTCAGGAAGAGATAAACCCATTACGTGTATTAATAAGCTCTACAATCATCACTGCATGAAACTGGGTGTTTATGAGAACTGGCTCCTTTGTAGGAGTTGCGCAAACACATTGTGTGGTGAATACCAGATTCAATACGTGAACCAAAAGATTTGGAGAAAGAAACCAGTATGATCCATTAGCTGAGATTTGAGGCAAATCTCAGTTTTGGGGGGAAGCAAAGTAAAACAACATTCAATGTGGGGCAACTACAAATAACTCATTCAACCCTGGAAGGAGTTTTGTTTGAACTGAGTTAATATTTGACCCTTTCTTTTTTTTTTTTTTTTTTAATGAGGTCTTCTTTCTCATTTGAAGTGAAAAAGACTGTGCCAAAATGGAAGTTTAACATCTAAAGGTTTTGTCTTGGAAAATTTCACCTGGTAAAGAAAAGACACGTCCCATCCTGGAACCTGCAAACCAACCCTTCCAGCCTCTCTGACCCTCCTCCCCCATCTCTCACCAGTGACACACACTGGCTCCAATTCGTGAGCAGTTTCCATCCTCCTGCAACTCCACTAATTGGCAAATTTGCTGTGCACTACATGTATTTTACCCATGTCTGCAGGAACCAGACTTTTCTGTTCTCCCCACTCCCTTCTTCTCTGCCCCTTCTGCTCCCCAGTCCCCCACATCTGCCTTTCTGCTCAGAAGTCCTTCTCATCATTTCCCACATGCACACAAATACGTTTCTTTTTCATCTGTAACATCTGTACAGTCTGACCAGCTTCCTCAGTATTTTTTCATATGTAGAAACTCAATAAATAATGCAAATGAGCCACCGCTTAATTATTTTCTCAGCTTGTCACACAAGGAGCAATTTGGCGTGAGGACCCAAGGTGGCGAGGGGCAGCGCGCTCCCTCCCGAAGGCAGGTGTATGGCAGTACTGCTGCTCCCCCTGTCTCCCACCGACCCACCCTCCAGCTTTCCAGCAAAGACTCACTTCACAAAATTTAATTACTCTGCTAACATGTCCCATATGCTCTGTGGCAGGCAGAGAAGGCTTTAATTACATCTGCTCTAGACATGCTGGGGAGCACTGATTCCCCATCTCCCAGGGACCCAGCACAGCACCCGTGGGGATGCGGGTGCTGCCAGAACCATAATGGTGCCTCAGCATCAGGCGTTGAGTACCAAAATATCCTTTTAATCCTCCTTCTACACCTCCGCACACACATCCACAGCTAATGGTGAGGCTGCAGACAAGGGAGGGCTCTACTCTCTAGAGGAGAGCAAATCATCCCTCTTACAAAGTGCTGACCATCACCATTAATGAACTGATTAACAATCATTAATAATTAGAAAGCCCTTCCACACCACTGCTCATTTGCATGGTGCTTGAGAGACATCATCCTTCATTTGGGAAGTAGAGGACAAAACCTGTCCCCACTTGGCCTTCCCCTTCCCTCCATCCTCCCAGCACATCGGCACCCGGTTGGCTTTTCCCCTCCTTCGCCCACCCCATTTTACTTTTCATTTTCACAGCTGCCTCTGCAATTGCTAATTTCATAGCCATCAGGTGTTGCTGAGGTGGCAGGTAGTCAAAACCATTTGGGGGAACAATACATCAGGTGGTAGACAAGAAACAGGCAGGAATTTGTTTGACATGACATTGTTATGCAAAGATGGTCACGGCACCCGAGGTGCTTCATGCAACTGGATTGCATTTCTGGAGACAGAAATCCTTTTTTAGGGGACGAAGGGCTGGAGGCAGGGGAAATCCTTTCATTCAGTATCGTGTTTAAGTGTGAGAGCAGAATATCTATTGTAGTCCCTATACTTTTAATGTGGTTTGTGGCTTATGTGATCCTTCCTGTAATCTGTTCCACATCTCACACTGCCTTGAATTTGATCAAGCCACATCTGAATTGTGATAGTCTGCTTTGCTGACTGCCTTGTGGTCAACCATCTCCTACCAGCTACGGTTAATGTTTTGAACAAGGGCCAGTCTTTATTGTTTGCAAACTCTTCAGGCAGAGAGGCAATTTCCAAGGATATTGTGGGTAGGAGATATTCAACAGAGGATGCCTTTGAAGAGCATTTTCCAAAGTGTGGGGTATGAATGTGCATGTACACACAATTTGTTTGGTAAACTCCCTGTGCTTCCTCCATCAAAGATCCAGCTGTAAGGTCACAGTTGGGAGCAGGAATAGCACTGCTTTCCCAGGGATCAAGGATTGTGCCAGGGTCTTCCACAGGCCATGGATTTCTGAGCAACATTGCACCCATCTGCAGCATCCATCAGCTTTCCTGCTGTGTTACGGCATGCCAAAGCCAGCCTGTACCCACCTGACAGTCCAGCCATGGGCCACGCTGCAGTCACAGTTTGGCAGCAGAGGATCGGTGCAGGCAACGCTGTGCTGAGCAGTAGGAGAAGAGCATCCCACACCGGGGTAGGAGGCATTTCCTCATAGCTGCGTTCTTTGTTCTCTTGCATGAACTGCTCTGCTTGAAGAAGAGATGCATTGCCCACGTTTCCAAAGTGCTTTTGTTCCTATGGAGACACTGCAAGCTGCATGGGAGCTTGCTTTTCCCCCTACACTAAGTAGAGTCTTGCCCCGTGAGCAAACTCTGGAGTTATAAGAGCAAGGCTCATGGCTTGCGGCATGGTCTCCCTTCCTCCCTGTCCCCCTCCCTTCTGGAGCTGCTACATGGAGCATGAAATGAGCACATACTCGAGATCCACATCACCGATTTCTCCTGTGAGAGGGAGATAATCCACAAAGCACTAGACAGAAGGGTGGTACAATATATCCTCTTTCAACAGATGTTCATCCCAATGCCCTTCTTTCTCCACCATGAGGTCCCAGTGAGGTCCCATACATGCAATACTCCTCCAGGAGAGCACCAGTCTAGACGACAACTTCCCTTTCCCAAGAGTACCTATGTTGCAGTAACATACCCGGGTTCCATGCCAAGGATCGAATGTGCAGCTGGTCCAGCTCCACTCTAGGGTTTGTACAGAAGCCAATTCCCTTTTCAGGACCATCGTTACTTGTTTTTAGCCTAGAGCCTAAAATTACCACCCAAGCTGAGGGAAGGGAGGGGGAGGAAAAGCAAAGGGAATAAAGAAAGCAGACAGAGACTAAAGTCGGCACTTGGGGCATTTCAGCCAGAAAAGGTCAGGCTGCACTTTTGAATGGCTCATCCCCCTGCTTAGGTGCCTGGTAATGGGAGATCCTACCCTCCTCTGTTTTATGCATTTCAGTAGTGGCTCTGCCCTTTGGGTGCATCAAATTGATTTAGTCCAGTCCCCTAGTTCAATTTCTAGGGCTGCTCAGCCAGGACTGCCTAATCTGTGAACAGGATTTCATTGTGGCTAGGCACTTCTGATCCTTCAATTTATGGTTTGGCATTAAATTGGGCTCCAGTGATGCAGGGCCGCTTAGATTATGTGTCTGAAAGATCAGGCGAGTATAGCTCAAGCAGTGGGAAGATAGAGGTATTCTCAGAGAAGCGAGCCTCCCTCCCTGAGCAAAAATAATCCTGTGACATCCTTCCTGTATGATCCAAAAGGCTGTGGTTTTAAGGGCAGGATGAAATCTTGTTCAGGAGAAAAAAGAAATAAATTCTCATGGAAAGTTGGTTTGCAATTAAAAGAAGCATTTCTTCTAAAGTGCCTGTGCCTCACTTGCACACAACGGAATTAACTGAGCCGCTGAAGTTTTTTCAGCCCCCAAGTCTGTTTTTCCATTTTGGAGGGCAGGAACTTCTGCAAAAATATCCCACAGGTTTTTTTTTCCATTCCTGGGGGAGAGGCAGACAATACAAAAACACCTAATTGTAGAAGCAATGCTTAGAAATACAAATCTCAAATCCAATAGCATGTCATGGTCTTAAACCAGGGCATGTCACTGCCAGGCATAAAGAGATGCTGCAACCATCACTTAGACATAATGGTCTTATCCTGGTTGGTGCTGCGAGCTGGCTGGACAGGTCTGAGCTGCAATAAAGGCATTTGTCTCCTTCCTGTCTGAGAGCAGAGCAGTTCTCCCTAGCATACATTTTAAGGGCAACCAGGACTGCACAAGCAGTGAGCTCAACCTTTGGCAGAAGACCTGCCAGTCCTTCTGTAATGCTTTTTATCCTGTGACCTCAAAGCACTGCACAAGACACAGCAGCCAAATATGCCTAATAAACATTTCAATCCAAAATATCTGAGGTAATGTGAGGGCTGCACAGCAGCCTGCCAGAGGAATATCTTCTGCTGCATGCAACATGGGTGCGAGTTGTATGCCCTGAGGTACAGCAAGAAAACACATGGAGACGCTCAAAAGCACAGAGCCAGCCTGGACAGTCTGCATAGGACCATGCAGCCTGCTCCCTGCTGCCTTTTGGGCATGGCTCCTAGGCTGAGCTAGCCTCCAGAAGGTGTCCAGGGACATCCTGGAGGCAATCCAAGACAAAGTCCGGAAGCAACTTAACGAAGGAGCAGCACGGACAATGGGGGCCCCCTTCTCCGGGGCCCTCCCCGGCCCCTTCCTGCAGCAGCCCAGCAGAGCCGCCCTGCGCCGCAGCAGCCTCCCTCGCCCCGGGAGCCTGACTCAGAGTGCAGTAATGCCCAGGCAACATCCCCTTCTCATGGGTAATTTCCTAGGCCCTGTATTGTTTCAGGGAAACACGTATTTGGCAGCTAATTTTTTCCGGCACACCAGCAAGGATGGAAATAGCATTTTTTTCCGGAGTCTTTCTCTACTATGTCATGAGATAAATATCCAGGGTGTGTTTCCTCACTCTTAATATGAAAGGCTGCTGCATACAAAGATAGTAGGAGGGCTTGGCAAGAGACCTCAAGGACACAGTATATCGGGATAACAGAGGTAAACAAGCCACAGGGTCACTGCATGCTCCCCCGGTACCGTGCAGAGGGTGCAAAGAGGACGGAGCTCACCTGAGAGCCAGGCTCAGCTCAGGCAGAGCTACTCAACCCCGAGGAATCACGCATCCCCACCCCTGCACCTCGCTGCTCTGCCTATAAAATCAAGGGAGGGCTCTGGGGAGCAGGGCTCTGTGCTGGACAAAGCCCCTGGCACCGTGGGGGATGGGCAACCGTGGAGCTGCCGGCCCCCTTGGCAGCGGAGCAGGGACGACAGGTCGTGCCTCGTGCCCCCTTCTCATGCCCTATTGACTGGACACCACCACGGTGGCTTCTTGAGCACAATCAATAGGCAGAGAGACAGGCACTACTGTTAAATTATCCCACTGACCTCCTGGTGATCTAATGGACTCTCCAGTAAGGTCTTATTAAATTCCAAGCCAAACTGTGTCCGGTTACAGTAATTACTGAATATTTAAGAAACAGCAATTGGCTATTTAGAGCACACTAACAAACATCTCACAGAGAATTTCATGCTCTTTAATTACTATGCAATACCTGTCCCTTTGGTGACACCCTCCAATCTGGATTTATGTGTTAATTTGCATCTGTTCTTCTATGTTCCAACATTTTAGAAAAGCAGAGAAATTACCCAAAAAAAAAAAAAAAAAAAAAGGAAAGCAGTTCTCCTCTTGAGGGTTAGGGCCTGCGGGTAGAGAAAACCCTAATAAAAGCAGGTGTTGTGCCAGCTTTCCCCATCCCTAAGTGGAAAGCCCAAATGCTGCACTCTATCACTGCAGCTTTCTACATCATGCCAGACCCAAACCCAGCCCCATCCCTCTGCATGCTCAGCCCTGACCTCCACAACCCCCATCACTCCCACCCTAGGGCTCAAACGCTCAAAAAAAACCCAAACAAACTAAGTCAAGCAAATCATGCCGTCGCTGACCGATGTGCATCCTCAGGAACTGGGGCAACACCTGCCTGGAGCTCATTTCCCTGCACGCAGCGAGAGCCGCGGCCGAATCTGAATCCGTGGCCTCTGTGCTAGCCAAGAGCCGTAACCCCAGCTGTGCTCTCCAGCTCGCTGCCTGCCTTATTAGCGCTAAACAGCATCCTTATTTAACACACTTCAATTTAGAGTGGAATGGATATTTCTTACTTCAGAAAGTCTCACCTGCCTCTCAAATGGCTCTTGGCATGCTGCCCGTTCTCACTCGCGTTTTGCCTTTAACAAGGCAAGCCTCATTCCTCTCGAATGGAAAAGAGCTGGCAGGGCTTGATTGAAAGTTTGGAGTCCTTCCCCCTTCCCATCCACTTAGATGCCACAAGAGCCCCTAAATCTGTATAGCCTTCTTATTGCCAGGAAAGCAAAGCTTTTGCCAACACATCTCCCAGGTTCCTCATCACAGAAACTGGAGCTAAAACATCTAACGGAGGCACCAACAAAGATTGGTACAAAAACGAAAGGGGGGGAAGATGAACGTTGTTTGCAGAGTTTGCCTGGCCTCCTGCTACCCCTACCCCTATCTTTTCTTCCTCCACTGCTGTATCCTTAGAACATCCAAGCCCAAGGTAGAAATATCTAAGAAGTAGTCAATTTTTTTTTTCCTTCCCATCCCCAACCACGCTCCTTCTGCGGGTAGCTTGAAATGCAGAGATCCAAAAGAAAAGAGCATCACTCACCGCTCCCACTTTCCTAACAAGACCTCATTATGGTGCAGGGAAAACTTGACCCTGTCGGAAGTGTCAAGCCGAGGCACCGCATTTATTCCTCACACAGTCCCCTTCGCCTATAACTTAGCGGGTGCTGCGGGGAGGTTATTCTTTCTTTCTTTGATTGTCATGGGGAGTAAGCTTTTCTTTTTTTAACAAAGCTATTTTAAAACAGATGCTTAACTCTCTGTGCTATTTTAAATGATGCAGAGAAAAAAAGCCCACAGCAGAGCCGCACTTCAGCACAAAGACTGGGCGAGCTGAAGCCTGTGTGCTCCTACCTGTGTACAGAGGGATCTTGGCAAAAAGGGATCCACAGGTGACTGTTTGAAGACAATGGCCCTGCTTGGGCCAGAAGATGGCCATTCAGCTGGGATTAATTGCAAACCTGCAAGAGGCTTCCTCAGATTGCTTTTGCAGGTCAGTAAATACCCATGCTCATCTCCGAACACTGTGAACTGTATCACTATGAGGTGAGGAGTAGGACAGAGGAAGGCTCCTGGCTGCTGGACACTGGGCTGTGTGTTTCTGGCCACGCTGTGTGCTGGTGGCAAGACTGTAAGTTGGGCACAAGACCCTCCAAAGCCACAGGAGGGAAGAATTAGAAACACCCAAGCAAGCACTCTGAACACAATGCACGACACCCAGAAAATAGATTTCCATCTCCATCCCCAACAGAAGCGAGATAGGAGCCACTAGATATCAACAACTCCAGGGACTCAGCTTGGATTTGCACTGTGATCTGGAGGCAGAAGGGTTTACTCTATGTGTATTTATTATTTTGGTACACAGCAGATTATAAACCCAAGCTCTGAAGTTACAAAACCATACAGTCAGTGATTATCTGTGGTATTTGATTATTACAAAGTTGTTCATGCTCAGCAAATATGTTTTCTGATAATCAGCTGGCATTTACTTTACAGACATCTGTGTTGTTAAACACACAGAGAGAGAGGATTTAGGGATTGTGATAGCAAATGGCCCTCGTTCAGTCTATAAAGCATCACGTGCATTTTTCTAGCTGCTCCATCGAGACGTGCTACCGTGGGTCAAACCTCCACCCAGCCCAGAGAGATGCTGCATCTCCCAAAACTCCCGCCCCTCAAGCAGACGAGGCCATGCCGCCTGCTAGGTAAAGGCATCGCAGTTCTCCAGCTGCATCAATGCTGCTGTCTGTCACTGAATTATTTAGCTTCCCCTCACTGTGAATGGAAATGATCTGCAGTTTAAATGGGATGAAGAGAAGTTTGCATCAAAGGCACGTTAACTCAGTCAAACACACATTGGAGACTTCCTTGCCTGTGACTGTCAGGGGTAATAACCATGGCTCTGATCAAACAAAAGGCCCTTCAGACCCACTTAGTCCCTGTAATCAGCAGGTTCGCATCTTCCAGCTGTTGGGGAAGAAAGTATTTAAAGAGGTTGAGTCAGAGGGAGATGAGGATGTTGGGCTGTGGAACGTGAAAGACTTTCCTGTAGATTGGAGGTTGATGTGGTGCTGGCAACCCTGGGCTTTCTCAACGCCCAAACACTTTGTTGTGCAGGCTGGCAACACCCTCCATTTTCCTCCTGACCTGGCAGGAGAAGAGGATCAGTGTTAGCGGCACCCATATTGGCTAATTCATATGGAAGTGTAGGGCTATTACAGCTGTCACTGCCGCATCAAATGCTGGCTTTCTCATTTCCTAAACCTCCTTTGCCCAACACCCACCATCTCTGACCACCCCCCTCCTACGCACCCAAACCCACCAGCAGCTCTGCAGTCTACCCACTGCCAAGTCCTCCCACCTGCCCCCACACCAAGGGCTTCTTTCCCCACCTCCTCTGTGCTGCGGACACCAGGACCACTACAGACATCAGACCTCCTCAGAGGGTGGTGTCCCTCTCCAGGTCACACAGTGACGGGGAGCACTGGTGAAGTGTCCTCACTGGTATCACAGGAAAGATGGCATGGAGCTGGAGGCAAGTCAGGGATCTCGTAACCAGGGTCATTGCAGAGACCTAGCTGTGAAAAGTCTTTTGTGGCAGCAGAAATGCTGTGGTGCTCAGTGGAGACCTTGAGGTTAAACTAAAATCTGTCAGCATTTGGAGAATGAGGGATTCTGCTGTCTGCCCAGTCCCTGCTTCATTGCCCCCCAACCCTGTCCTCCCTACACAGAAATTCTCCCCTCCCGTGCTACCCTGTGAGCTGCCCCCAAGTTTGGGATGCCTCCCTTGGGGAATGCCATTGGAGGGAAGCAGAGGGATGCTCTGGCATCACACAGCCGAGCTCTGCCAGCACCAGCACCACACCACAGCCCAGGCTTCCCTTACTTTGTGGCCCCCACCACTCCCCAACCCCCAAGTTGCTAGCATTAAAAGGATTACTGAACAAAATGATGAGAGAGAAGGGATTACAGGGCATTATCAGCCTTGATCCCCTCCTAATTAATTACTGGTCAGACACATGAAAGGATGGCTTCAGCACACCCCACAACAGTGAAGAAGAAATGACATGTTCAACTGGAAGGCATCTAGGAAAGGCTTTGGTAAATGCCAACACTTATTTGCTGATGCAACTTTCTTCCCAGAAAGGGCTCCTTTAGACAGCGGTACCTGAACACAGCTGCTGCTATCATCTGTATAGTTTGTGTTCCTCTTCGCACTCACCTTTGTTCTCTTCCTAATGCTTGCACCTTCTT
The DNA here is from genome assembly GCF_000699105.1 of Pygoscelis adeliae. NCBI lineage: Eukaryota > Metazoa > Chordata > Aves > Sphenisciformes > Spheniscidae > Pygoscelis > Pygoscelis adeliae. Next base: position 38,635 of record NW_008825290.1, on the reverse strand, counting down.
GGGTGATTTGCAGCAAAGCCAGCTCTACCCCAAACCCTGGGGCTGGCTCCACCGATCACCTTCCTCTCTCAGCAGACTGGGAAAGCTGATGCTTACCTGGCTGACTGAGGGACGCCTGGTTTTCTTGCGCTAGGCTGGGGTGACTAATCAAAAGGTATTTTTCTTAAAATTCTTATGGGTTGAGGCAATCATCACAATAATCAGATGCACAATCCTGCAATGAGGGGAAAGAGGAGGCATGTCGTTTCAGCTCTGCTCTCTACAAGAAGAGAGAACAGAAAATATATTTCTATCTGTTTCCTGGCCTGAAAGGAAAGGCAGTGCTTATCCCTCCCAAATCACTGTTTACTGGGAACTGGACAACTTCTATTTTATCTTTTAATTCTCAGGATTACACTCCAGTAAATAAGAACTAATGGCTAGTCTCCGCATATTGTGCTTTGCACCCTCTCCAATACCCAGCCCCTGCAGTGAGAAAGAGCCACCTTATAATGATAGATCAGTTTTACCAGTCAAAGCCATTTTTCCTGAGAACAGAGCTCCAACTAGTCCCATTGCTTTGCTGGGCCTGTTCCCACCTCCTTCCCTGACAGACCAGCTCTTCGGCAGGCTCATGGTGCCCCCTGAGCAGAGTTGACCCCAAAGGATTCGTGATACCTGACTAGGCTCACGTGCTTCCTTACTGAACTCCACACCTCGAATAAGGATGCACACAGTTCTGGGGTGCCCAGCCTTCCTGAGACAGCCTCCATGCCCTGGGATCCCACAAGGACACCTTAATTCTTGGTGAAGCTCTTTGATGGAGCACCAGGAGTCCCAGCCCAAGCCAGACATCTCCAGGCTACCTGCAAGTGAAGTGGCTACTTCCAGCCAGCTGCACCATCAACCTCTGTCTCTGCAACTACCCCGGCCTTGCTCCCTCACCCAGTTGAGCACTGCTAGCCTGTTGGGTGATTTAGCTCTGGCTTGGGAAGTGCAGGCTTTCTGTTTGCAAACAACATGCAGCTCAGCAGCCCTGGGCTGGCCACCGCTCCACCTTTAAGCTCAAAGAGGGTGTGTGGTCACAGCAGGCTTCAAACTTGAAGGTATTTGCAGGATGTGGCTGAACATCATCTCCTTTTGCATCACACCTTTCCCATGCAGCTTCCCTCACTGCAGGACTGTAACCCAACAGTGTCACGACCAGAACACTGTATCAAGTCTCGTTTCATGATCCCCAAAGCCTTTAGGCAGAGAACTCAGACAAGGCATTTGCACCAGCTCCAAGATCCCCCAGGTCTATCCACGTTGCCTATTTTTTGCTTTTTTTTTAACCCCAACAAATCTGCAGCACCTTCAAATCAATAAAACAAAGAAAGGCCAGGCAAGCTGCCACTAAACACCACCTGCTTAAAAAAGATCAGCTAAAATTATTTGCTGCTACTTAACAAATTTCTGCCTGCTTAGTCCCCTGGTTGCTGTGCTGTAAATGACCAAGATGGAGCAGGATGCAGAAATGGAGGGACCAGCCAGCATCACCTTCCTCACTGCATGGGGCACTTGGGCTCTGCTGCAGCTGCAGTTTGTACCATATGTTCATGTAAGCGATGAAGCAGGGACGGCCATAGCCCTTTCCTTGCTTCAGGAGCTGAGAAACCCCAGTGGGAGAGCCCAGAGACCAGCTTTCTGCATCCAGCTGAGAGTTTATCAAAGGGCATCCCTCCAGCCACTGGGACAGGCAGGCGGCTTCAGCACGTGAGCTCCACTTTTGCCCGGGGGAGAGAGGCCCTTCTCTGCCCTGCGCAGAAGAGGTTAAGGGAAAGCAAGAGCTAGCAAAATTTCTGAGAAATACCACCATGCTGGTTTTGACAAATGCACAAATTGGAGCCGATTTGGAATGCAGATGTATGTAAACATGCATGAAATTATCCCATCCCTCCTGCATAATGTCGCCTCACAGCCGCAAAAGCTCTGAGCACTCTGGCGAGGCCAAGCCAGTTAGATCCATTCAACTCAGGGAGAAGACACTGGAAAGACACCAGGCAAAAGAGTGGGAGACAAATGAGGCAAGAAGACACCTCGTCATTAAATTAAACACTGTCCCGCCTGGCAGCAGGACACCCCAGCTCTGGGATTGGAGCTCCTGGTTCCTAGGAGTCCATGGGCAGAGCTTGAGCATCCTGCTGCCTCCTGAGTTTGTAATGGACAGATGTCACACAGAGGCAGGAGATACTAATGGGTTTCTCTGGATGGATACTAATGGGTAAGGGAAAAAAGAGAGGATGGAGGAAGCAGAACAGGAAATAACTGTGTGCACTGAAGGGACCTCACTGGAAGCACCTCTGGCCTTCACATGCACACACAGAGGTGCCTTTTGGGTCCAGCTGCCCTACACAGGAGCCAGAGGTGGGTTTACGGGAAAGACAATAGGAGTTCAGCCCTTCTCCCCACCCCATCAGCACGGAGTGTTTGCCACTTCTGTTCACATCGCTGTTACAATTTGCTGCATGCACAGACACCAAGAGCCACTGTCCTTGGGCAAAGCCTTCCAGATCCCAGCTCCAGGCGCCTGGCTTCCCTTTCTCCCTCAGACCTCCAGCTTCAGCAGTGTCCCCCAGAGCCTGTCTTGCACATCTTTGGATCCCAAGCCCACAGATGTCAGTGGGAGTTTCAAGAGCTGCTTCCCTGCTCTGCCTGCAAACACCTTTAATCCTCAATCTCTAACCACTTCATATGGGGATGGGATGGTAAATGCCGGGTTACAGACATTGAGCCATTTGCCCAAGATCACACCATGAGTCCTGGAAATAGATGCCAGGAGTCCTGACTCCCACATCCTTGTCCTAACCACTCCATTGGTGCCCTCCATGGCTGTTGCCATGGAGATTATTTTAATGCCACCCATTCCTCACCAGGACATCACTGAAATGGTCCAGCAAAAGCTGTACATAAGTCCCTGAGAAAAAAACACTCTTCCCTGCTCCTGCTTCCATGCTGAGCTGCAGCAGGGCTGGGGCAGAGGTGAACAGCTTTCAAGGCTTTCTCCACGTAAGGACCCCCGTTTTAATATCAAGCTCACATATTTTCTATTTACTTACTGCCAGCCGCACCTGCCCTGATCCAAGCCATAAGCCCCAGCAGGGTCTAATCTCCCCATCCTCACATAGCACCTGCGAAGCCTCAACTCCATTTTTCGTAATGGTCTGTATGAACAAATCTCTTTCATTAATCCCCCGCCTTCCCCTGGCCCTCAGTGAGCCTCTCGGCACCAGCCGCCTCCCCCTGCTCCAGCACTTCAGGCTGGATTTAAAGATGAGAGAAGCCCCTTGAACACAGGACTTCCTGATTAAAATAGATAGGGTGAGGGACACATCAAAAATGAAGAGCAGAGCAGACGTCCCGCAGGCTCAGCAGGTCTTGTTTTATAGACACGTGCTCTTCCAGGGAACTTGAAAAATCTCAGCTCTTGGGAAGAAAGGAATAGAAATTAAATGGGGAAGTCCTGAACTGCCAAAGATATCCTGCTCCCCTACCCCTCAATGGGAGCATTGAGAATCACCAACTGTCCTGCTGAGGATCCAAAAGCCCTCCTCCAAGAGCAACTAAAGCTGGAGGCTTCAGAGAAAGGTAAACAAGCACCCGCACACATAAATAAAGCATGGTAATAAATGTCTTAATAATTAGCAGTGATACAGATGCAGCTGAGTAAACAGCCCTGGATCCAAAAAAACAAACAAGTCCTCTGCTTTCTGCCCTAGCTCCAGTGATAATTGCTTGCACGCCTTCATCGCAGACGATCCCAAAGCTTTTAGTAAACAGAGACAGGGATGCTGTACAGAGCAGGAGCTGTGAGAGGCAGAGCAGTGGTGCAGGTCTCCTGCATGGACGCCCCAGAGCCACACTTGGGTCTGGCACAATCACAGCCCACCAGTGCCACAACGCGGGTGCATGGTCACACAGAGCATCCCCAGCAAATCCTATTGCTCTCCAGGAACTCCACTTTCAGATTATTAAGCGAAAAGAAAAAAGGGATTGAGGAAAACTGGGCATGTTTCACCGCTCTGCTGAGCAGTCCCAACTCCCAACATCCGTGTCGTACGGCTGCTCTGAAGCTGCCGTGGGGCTCCGTGGGACAGCACTGAGTAGCACTTGGCATCTGTGCTGGTTTGTGGCCCGTCTAGGACAAGGCTAATGCTCGCTCAGGAGCAGATCTACAAGACTTTACTCTCAGTTACTTTTCCCTCAGTTATACAAGACGGAAATCATATTACAAGTGGAATCAATAAGGAAAAGCAGAGCTGGAAGAAGGAAGAGAGTTGTACAGAAAAGAGAGTTATACAGAAACACACGCACATGCACAAACCCCTCTCTTCTGAACTCCAACTGCAAAAAAAACCCAACACTTTGAACTTTCCCTTTGAGTCCTGAGCTCTTCTAGCTTTTTTTCTTTGCCTTTTTTTTTTCCCTGCCCACCAGACTCAAGGATGCATTTCTAACCTCAAAAAGAAAATCCTCCTTTTGTAACAGTCATTAATTGGCTTTGGGGAATCTGGGCCACCAGATATGCCCCTAATCCTATACAAACTTCCAGTCCCATGTTCAGAGCCGGGCTGCCCGGCACTTCTCTCTGCAAGAGGCTTGTTAGGGGAATTTGCTGCTTCCTTCAGCCACTGCAGCTGTCTGGCTTGATATATTTTTGAAATATGGGGGGAAAAAAAGGAAAAGGGCAGTTGGCAAATCAGGTTTGTTGGGGAGACACTGATGTGAATTTTTATCCCTCTAAATGGTGCATTTCTCTATTATCAAGATGCACAAAGCAATGTCGATCACCTTGTCCTAGTACCTAAAGCTAAGAGTTTGCCAAAAGGTTGGCAGCAATACGCACACCAACGTAGGTGGCAGGGTGTTATGAGAGTGAGCGCCAGTTTGATAGGAGCTGTTTAGCTTGTGAGGGTGTTAGAGTGTGTTTGTCATGATTTAAAGCGTTAAACCTTGGAAGTGGTATATGAAGGCTGACATGAAAGAGTCTGAAGAACATATTCACGTGCATGTGTTCAAAGGTCTGGGGACCCAAACATGGCTCATGGTCATGAATTCCCAGCTGCCCTTGGAAAACCTTCAGCTCAAACTTCTTCCAATGTGAGGGGCTTTATTAAGCAGTCACTGTTTGCAATATGCTATTTCCCCAAGTGGTCCTACCTCCAAAGACTGCTTGAACATGCAGGGCATCTCCAAGGAGTGGGTGGGTAGAGGGGGAACCTGAGAGGGAGAGTTATTCTCCTGCCCTAGCAGTAGACACCGGAGCTGAGAGACCGATCTTCCTTTACAGCATAGGGAAAGCGATTCCTGCAGAAGGTAATTCAGGCAGGGGTCAAGCTGAGGTGCCCTAAACCTATCCCCAGAGATCCTGTGCTCATATCCTAATCACACATGCCAACAGGAACAAAAATGAAATTGGAATTAAACTGAATTACTGCCTTGAACAAAACTAAGTCTATTCACCAATCCAAACACATCTTAGCATCCTACCTAGAAGGAAAAAAAAAAAAACCCACGCACCATTTATTAAATTATTCTGAGTTTTTCTTATTACTGCCTCTCCTGGTTCAGACTAAGGCATTAAAAAGCCACAAGGCACATTGATCTTGTGCTATTTCCCATTTAACACTGAAGCACTTGAAGCTCATGGGAAAGGTCATTCTGATCATATACCTGAAGAGATTTGGATTGCACAACACCCAGATGCTGGAGTCTCCCGCCCACCACACGACTGTTCCTTTTGGGTCAAATCCTGCCAGGCTACATCGAGAATCCTGTTGGTATTTACTGAAAGACGCAAAATGTCCTTTAAAAGGAGACAAAGCCAGCACAGGATGGAGTCGAGAGGAACTCCAGCTGGACTGTTATCCTGGAAACCACCATAAACTGTAGAGGTGAACTCCAAATGAAAGATCACACAACAGGGACCTGGAGGTAAGCAGATGGCTTTTAGAACTGGGAGTCTCGCACCAGCTACAAGCAAGTAATTACCAGCAAGTCACAGCTGTGCTGGACCACATGAGCAGGTGAAAATGTGACTATGCTAGGGTGTGATCGCACTGCCAGCATCCTCTGACACTTCTCCTCTTCCCTAGCTGGCCCTAATGCTACCAAATGTAGGGGTTATTTGCTTTAGAGAGATGGGAGCTATTTCTCCTTAGGAGGCCTTTAAAAACAGGGGTGGGAAGGAAGTTAACAAAATGCTCTGAAGTGGTGGATGAGTGTAGCTATCATTGCAAGAGGTGAGGCATGCATCCAGACAAATGCAGAGCTTGCCAGAGGCTGTTGCGAGCTAGCAAGGCACAAGTTGAGGCTGGGAGGGAGGTTTCTTCAGCCAGAGCTTGGGAGGGCACAATCTGGTAGTGACATTGCCACTAGGCTTTGCCATGAGGATCGGGAAAACTGGTTTCCTCACTGCCTGCTGTCCGAGTCAGCCTGCTCTTGAATGCATAAAGATACGCTGTTCTGAAATCTTGGAATTTGTCCCCGTTGTGAGTTACTGGCTATAAGCCCTTGTTGGGAGGGAGCAGCTAGCGCCAAGTTTCTGGTGGTGGGCTGGGCTGTAAAAGCCAAACTGACTTCAGCAGTCAGTCTGCTCCGCATGCTTGCCTTTTTTTTCCAGTTGCTTTGCTTTGCCTTTTCCTATGTCTAAAGAGCGTAGATATACTGACAGTCTCGGGAAGGACTGTGCATTTGGTTTTTTGCATCTCCAGAAATGAGAAGAAGCAAAGAGAAGGATGATGCTGAAATGTCTCCTCCAGTCCCTGCAATTCACTGTCAAGTAGGTTTACAACTCTCTTCACATCCATCAGTGTGAAATTCTTGTGCAACAAGCTGATTCCTGCTTCCACTGAAGCTCCTGGCCATTCTCTCCTTGCTGGCTCTGGCAGCAGGAAGAGGTGCTGAACCACCTGCAAATCCCCCAAACACTTTTGCCTGGTCTGCCAGAAATTAGTAACTAAGAACATCATTCAAGCAAGGTAGATCAGACCCCGCACCTCCCTCAGCCACCCTCCCCTCTGCGTTAGCTTTCCAGCAACGCTGCAGAGGTCTCCTGGAAAGGACCACCTGATGCTTTCAGACAAAGGAGAGAAAAAACATCTCAGCAATGATTTTTTTCTCCGCTAGCAGTGGTAAGCAGCTCTTCCTCCCCCCGCCTAACCTCTTCCCCCTCCTTGCCTCCATCGTGCTGTCTCAGTTTTTTTGGCACACCAACAATTTCTGTCAGATTTGGGCAAAGGCAGGCAGCTCTTTTGCAGCCGGTATGCCGGGGATGTCAGAGCCCCCGCTTTTCCCCCTTTCTCTCACCAGTGCTCAGAGCCAGCCGCTCAGATCAACTGGCGGATGACATGCCTGGCTGGGCTGAGGCACTCAGATCGGTGCTTCCCCAGGGTGCTGCTCCTTATGGAGTTTGCAGCAGGAGCTAAAAGCTGCATACAGATAACTCTTCCTTCCCCCCGCTTCCTTCCTCCTTCCTTCCTTTCAGCAATTCAAAGAGGGTGAAGAAAATGGCACTTGGATTAAATAAACTAACAACTGGCACACGGGGCTTTTAGCTGTAAGTGAGCCAAGTGTCCTGTAACATTAAATAAATGCAAGATTAACCTTCAAGCCTTCCACACTAAATTATTTATCTTGAGAGGCGAAGAGGTCAGGATTGAAACAAAGGGTAAATATTTGACAAACGCGCTGTGTGCGCTGGCTGCATGGCTGTTTGCTGACTGTGCCGGTGCTGCCAGCGCTTCTCTCCTGCTGGGACAGCCGTGGGCTGGCTGTGCCGCTCCCCCAGCCCGCCAGCACTCCGGGATTTGGCTGCAAGGGCAGCAGAGGGATGAGGATAACCCTCGCGCTATCGGCTGTGGCATCCTGCCTGAGGCTGGGGGAGAGCCCCAGTGACCTGACAGGGGCTGATAAGTTGTTGTGATTTCACCGAGCATCCCATGCTCCGCAATTAGCAGTTGCATCTGCCTTCCATACTGGAGTATTATTAACCGCATGATTTACATATGACCATTTCTGTACCCACTGTAGGCAGGGAATTACCTGATAACAAAACACCCTGCTGTTCATGCTAAGTGACAGACTCAGAAATATTAGTCTGTTTAATCAAAGCACTAACAACACCAAATAGATGAAAATATTTTGCCATTCCCTAGCTGATCTCCCCTATTAAGATCCTCAAGCATTCTTCTGTCAAAGATATGTCAATTATTTTCCTTTCAGTAAAAAAAATAAAATGTAGCCACAACTGGGAAAGCATACAGCATCTGTTTAACAGTGAATAGCAACTTGACAGTGCATTTTAAGGTGAGAAATGCATAAGACAGCTATGGCCAGGACCGATGTAATTAGTCAGGATGTACAACACCTTAAATTACCATCTCTGTACTTTCCAGAAGTGCCAGGCTTCAGAAGGAGAAGCAGGCAGGATCTCAGTGTTAACTAACCTGAAAAAAAACTCCCCTAACACACTTCTTCCCTAGAAAGAGCATCGCCAGCTCACTAATCAATAACTGCTTGCAGCACCCATTTCCTCGCTCACATTCCTGTCCCAGCCTGGAACAGCATAGGTGCAATGGGCCTCACAAGATCGTGGCGTACTGTGGCACTGCCCAGCAGCTGCTGGAGGCTTGGTGTTAAATGCAAAAAATGGAAAAAAAAAAAATTAAAGCTATGACCTACCAAATTAAAACGTTTCAGCTATTTGTCAATACAACAAATTCACAGCATCGTATTCAAAGCATGAGCAGAAGAGAGCAAGGCTAGGGTGCCCTCTGCCCCGGGCTGGTACTCAGCGGGATATACAAAATTTGTCGGGCAACTGCGGGGCCTGTCTCATTCGTGTACAAAGCATTAAACCTCTCGCAAAGTGTAAGGTCAGGAAGGGATTTTCTCTGAGTGAAGGGAATCACCGGAGTGGGTTTTTACACTCCTTCACAGTAAGGTGTGTGCTTTGGACTGTCGGATCATCTGCTTATTTCCACGTAGCAAATCCCTGCTATTTCAGAGATCAAAGACACTGGCACTGCTCTTGATCTCTCAGTGTCTCTGAGGAGTACTTTAGCTGGTGGGGTTTGGTCTTTGGCACGGGGTGCAGGTGTGCTGCAGAGCCCTCTCCAGTAAACACCCCGTGCAGTCCCTCCCGCTCCTCTCCCCCTTGCACCAAAGCCTCCCCCACTGCACACAGCCTCAAGTGTTGCTTTCCAAAAAATCCCAGTCACTCCATGCACCCCTGTGAGCCACCAACATGCAGCCAGGAGCACCGCAGATCATGTCTGGGAGAGAGCATCAGGGAAGCTGGAAATGAGATGCCCAAAGAGAAGAGCCACCCGCCCCTCCTGCCACGGTGCTGCGCGCTGCTTTCGCTAATCAGCTGATGAAGGCTTTGCCTCTGCTGCCAGAGAGCATGTGTTTTAGTGTGGGATAAGTGAGGTGAGTAAGCTGTGAAACCCAAGTGGCAGTGAGATACGTTGCTTTCCACCAATTATGAGCACAACTATAGGTAAAGAAGCCATAGCAACAAAAACTTGACCTGCTCCACTCCAGAGACATAGCTGGAGCCTATTCTAGCTTTAATGTAGTCTCTAAACGCCTACTGCTGTTAATGGTTCCTGCATAATAAGGGGGATTACAGATCTATTACAGATCTGTCACCTCTTAAGGAATATGCCATTAATCACGCTCGTTTATTTGCAAATTGGTTTATAATTTTGAAAATCTTTTGCAAATTACTTTAAATGGAAGAGAGTGGGGGGCAAGGGACTTTCAAAGCAGACTTCCATGCTATTTCCTTCCTCAGCTAATGCCCCATTATGAGCCAAATCACTGCTTGTGCATGTCTGCATATGTATATGGGTATTTATGTATGGGAATAAACTAGATAAGCATGACCAGACACATGTGAGTGACAGCACTTAGCAGAAAGCGCAGAGGAGGGTGCAACTGTCTGCACACAGACGCACCGGACAGTCCATGTGGGCAAAGGTGCCTTTTTGCAGCCTGCTTTTCACCTGGGCAGCTTTTACAGATGAAAAAGTAATCGAGTATTTGCATGCCTGCATGCCTGCCCACTGGTGATACTGCTGCCTGTGGACACACTTCAGTGTACATCCCTGTGTGCATTTCCATGGCATCTCACCAAGCTGTTTTGCGTGAGATTTGGAGGTTGGGCCCAAGATTCGTGCCCTCCTCACCTCGGCCATGCAAAAGCTTGGTGTTACACTATGCACCGGAGCCAGCAGCTCATTAGCTCCGACCAGCTAACAGCCACATGCCCCCCTAGCCGCTTGCAGAGCCCTGCGGGGCAGAGCACAAGATGAGAACAGACACAGACCCTTCCCTCATCCCACAGCCCAACCCATGGTTGGGTCAGCGCAGATAAATCCCTTACCCCCACACCCTCCCTGTCTCACCCCCAGCCCCGCCAAGGCTCTGCCCTTCTTTGTGGCTTTCCCTTAAACTCACCCCAAAATCCCCTTACCTACCAGAGACTCCCCTCCACTCTCCTTGTCTCCAGCCCTTTGCATCCATCCCTGTTCCCCACCCCTGTGGATTAAGTAGACTTTGCCTGGATTACAGCTGCCAATCAAGGTCAAGTGCATTTTTAATAGTTTAATTTGTGGCACAAGGTTTCAAATAAAATCATCAAGTGCAGTCGATTAAACTCATTAAGTCCTTATGGACTCATCTGTGTACTGTGCCGTTATCAGATTCGGAGACATGAGAATTAATTAGGCCGCTGTTACCCTTTGTCTGGATTAGTGTGCCAGGCCCAGCAGCCGGGTGTTTTCCTGTGAAAACACGAGGTCCATAATCTCCTTACGAGCACAACCGGGGAGACAGAGGCCTAAGAGATTTCTTCAACATTCCTCAAAGATCAAACAACAAGAAATGCACTGTTCTTTGATTTTTTTTTCCCCCCTCCCATGGTTTTCTTTCTTTCTTTCTTTCTTTTTTTTTCCTAAGCACACGGTGCAGCTCATGACTAAAGACAGTTTGGTGCGAAGAGGGCAGGCAGGCAGAAACGGGTTGCAGGTACCCGGGCTGGAAATGCTCCTCACATTAACCTCCCCTACCAGGGTACACCAGGGCTGCCCTGCAAGACTCCTTCTGCTGCAAAGGGACTTTTCTTCTCTTCAACCTTCCCCTGCATGCCAAACAACCCTTATTCATGTCCCCTGGGGCTATTTCCCCACTGCCGCATCCCTTGGGTCACTGCCCACGTTTGGGTAGAGAGACTAAGGGTACCCAAAGAGTGTAAGGGTACCCTTTCCACCCCTACAGATCCAGAGCAATGTGAAATCACAGCTGACACACAACACGACTCACCAGGACACCCCAGATGCCGTCACTTCTGCAGTGAGTGCGATGCCTCCAGTATGTGCGTTACCTACCTCTGGGAACTGTGACTCTTCCACCGAGCAACCCTTGCAGATGGTGAGCTGCTTGGAGAGAGCAATGTGCTGGTGGGAAGGACAGTGCCTTGGCTGCCAGGACTGCATAGTCCTAAACATGAGGATGTAGAGAGATGAGTATCCATGTGGGTACTCCAATCTATACTGGAGGATACGGTGGGCAGATGGGCCAAGATGAAGATAACCATGGATATACATAGACACCCTGAACCTGACTGTACTCCCACTTGCAATATTCTGGTCCGTACCCACGGGGCAGGATCCCACTACACAAATACCAACATTAAACAAGCTTCCTGCGTAACTTGCCACCTACTCTGCTCTACAAAGCAGAAATACATGATACACGTTCACCATCGCAACAGGGCTTTTAACAAGCAACAGCTCACACTCATAATACCAATATACGAAACCAATACCTATACCATGCAATATGCAATACAATACTAATATATATAGCTGAACAACTGGACTTCTGCAGCCCAGGGGAGACTTATGAATTCCCTTATAACTCCAGCAAGGTCCACCCACAGAATTAGGTAAGTGAAGTTTATGCATATATAGATCCCAGAGGAGAATTTTTTTTAAGTACCGTAGGCAAGTAAGCACCGCTGGCTTTCTAATGCCATGGGGAACTACTTTGAGATCAGGGATCTGAAAGTCTCTCCCCTCATATTAGGGCTGCCCCTCGTTTATCAAAGTCAGCTATTACAAAGGAAGGCAGGAGATGGGAGATCCGCAGCAAGTGATGACACGCAGGTGCCCATGCGCGACGGCCAAGGGTTGCTGCCTCTGTCAGACCTTGAATAGTGAAGTTGGTTGGTCCTTGACAAAGCTGTTATTTCACAGAGCAACGCGGCTGCGGAAGGGCCTTAAAAAGGCATATTGCCAAAGAAAGCTTTATCCAAGAGGCTTTTCCAGTGGACACAAATCCTTTCCGATGGGCCAGCTGCCGGCAAACATGCTGCAACAAATTTATGAGAACATAACAATGCTGTAAAGAGATGAACTTAAGGGACAAAGAAAAGTAATCCATATTAAGGCTGGCAAGGGCTTTGCGTCTGCTAACAGTCCTGCTGA
>NW_008825290.1:0-25939 GCF_000699105.1 Pygoscelis adeliae | reverse complement strand
CCTCCTCCTCTTCCACTTCCCATTTCATTCGCCTCTCCACTGAATCCCCTCTTTTTTTCTCTCTATTGTCAAATCACTGGAGTAGGGTACAATGTGACAAGACAGTGTTGGAGGAACAATGAGGGATGTAGAAGCGAAGGAGCAACAGAGAGGCAAGAGGGCCAAGAAGGGAAGCCGAGAAGCCTGAACGTGATGGAGGGGAAAGGGAGGTGTGAAGAGCTGCAGGGGTGGCGGTAAGGCAGCTACGCTTTTGGGAAAGATGAGGATTTTCATACCTGCTTCCCTGTATAGGTAACGTGAAGACAAGGATGCGGATGAGAGCAAAACTGCAGCCTCCAGGATGCAGAGGGCCTCCAGAATCTTTTTAGCTACTAAGGTGGGGAGAAAACAACAGGAGCTGCAGGGTGTAAGTGGAGGAAGAGGCAGCAGGATTTGGCACAAAGGAGGAAGACTAAGGGGCAGAGCAGTGGTATGGGCAAGAGGGCAAAGCAGAAGGTCTGATGGCATTGCATGAGAAAAACTGCAAGCTGTTTTGTTAATGGAGAGGAGTACACCCCCTCCAAAGGTGGGCATCCAAGTGTGTCAGGTGAATTCTGCTCTCCTTTCCTAAAAGGAGGTGTAGATAATTATACACCTCCTGAGCCCAGAACATCTGCACTTAGACAAGATGAATCCTACAGAAACCTTGTCTCATCATAACCACACTGATGCAATGTCAGAGTCCTGCTCTGCTACCAGGCAAGTTCTCCACGCCTGGCATAAATCTAACCCTCATCATTTCCCCAGTGGAAAAGTAAGCAAAAGAAGTTCTTCAGGAAATACTTAACCCACATACCCTGGAATATCAACTGCTGAAAGTTTAAAGGTGTCCCAGTCCACAGCAGGCTTTCTGCCACTGCTCCAGCCCTGCCAACCTCCTCCTGCTTCTGCTTAGACACCTCTCTGAAGTAGCCTTCAGCATTTCTTGTGGCCAGCACAGTTTTCCACAAATTATTAATCGCAAGTGAAAGGATACAGAGCGGGCAGGCATCCTTCCTCCTTTCCCGGCTCCAAAAGGTTCTCCTTTCAGTGTCTCCTCCTCACTCACTTTTTTCTTTCTTGTCCCCCTACCACACATAAGGAATTGATGAATGTCTCTTTAAGGCCCTGCGTCTGCCGCCTTGCAGCACACCCTTGTAAATCAGATAAATATCTCAAGGATCCTTATCCTAGGAAAATTAAGATAATTGTGCTAAATAGAAGAACCTCTTCTTTTTCCCTCCTCTCCCCCCCCTCCCTTCTTCTTCTCTTTTCAGCTGGAGTCTCTTGTAGTAACAGGTGTGCTGACTGCTAATTCCTGCACAGGAATTACCCCCTCTTGCTGAAGGGATGGCCATTGATAGCCGGTTCCAGGCTAGCCCCTGAAGTGAGTTTTAACCAAGATACAATGACAGTCAGGAACATTTTCATAGCTCCATCCAGATCTCTCTTGGAAAAGTTCACCCTTGCTGGTGCTCCTCTGGCACCCACCTGCTCAGGAGGTGTCTACTGCAGTGTGAATGGTGGGTTGTGTCTGTAAGGTGTAACGCAGGGCCAGCTCCAACATCCCCCTTCTACCATGGAGCGGTGCTGTAGAAAGCCAGACAAAGGGAAAACAGGAACAAAAAAATACAATGGAAGGATGGAGATGAATAGGATTCAGGTGAAAGAAGATGGAGCATTAAGAAACAGCAGGAAAACTACCACGGTAGTCAAGTTGAGTCAAGTCAAGTAAGCCCTGAGTGATCTAATCTAAGCTGGCCTGCTCCAAGAAGGTCCTGAGGTCTCTTCCAACCCATACCTTTCTGTGGTCCCATGGCAGGATAGATCAACACTAATGGTATATGAGAGGAGGCATGGACCTCAAAACCAGTCCCCATTTCTCAGTGTCATCACCACGTGCTTCTCCCCCCACCTACAGAGGTGAGAACACCTCCCACCAGCTAAGAACAGCACCAGCTACATCAAGTTATTAACCCTCCCTTCCACCCTAGTGGCAAAAGCCACCAGAAGAGCAGGGGACAGGGCAGCAGGTGAGGAGATCGAGGGGCAAGCTGTGACCCTCCTGTTTTCCTCCTGGGTGAAACAAACTCTACAAACCAGAAGCCTACAGTGTTTTGCTTTTGGTGCTCTACAGCCGAACACACAAGCAAATTGGGACTGTCAGAGGGACTGAAGGTGAGTGATGGTGCAATCCAAAGGGGATGATTACTTCTCTAAGAGATTTCCAGGCAGCACCTGGGGTCTCCAGGGGAGCCAGCAAAGAGGATTTTTAGGTGACTTTGCATAAGGCAGGGAGCATAAACACAGAAGGTGCTCAGAGAGCAAGGATAACTGCACTCAGAAAACTAGGGAGGTGGCAAGCAGCAGATGGTGACACGATGGTGCTGAGTATGGCCCTCATAATTACAGGCATCCTCCAAGTGCAGATTAGACCTTCAAGCCCAGCCAGCTCGTCTAAAGCATGCATTGGCTGGGAGGAAGCAGAGCAGACTGGCTCCAAGCCTCACGAGATAATCGCTGAGCTTGGGCTAGCAGTCCTGAGGCTGCAGGTGGGTTGAGAGAGAGGAGGACAACAGCTGTTTCTACTTCACCCAGGTCTTCCGTGCCAGGCCACCCTTCCCTCGTCCCCAGCAGAGCCATGGCTCTCTGCAGACTCATCAGAGCCCATTCTTCTGAAAATGTTCTCACACACACCAATAATAACCCGAGAGCCCAGGCAGGGCTGAAACAAGATGAACATGGTGGCTGAACAAAGGGGTTCAGAGCTGTGGCTCCAGCCAGAGCTTCACCAGCACATCTCTACCCATTCCAGGTTTGGGGAGGAAAGAAACAAATTTTGGGAAGGTGGGAAACAGCTTCTCTAAAGGTCCACTGATGAAGAGGGGATGGAAGGAAGTCTCATGAGTCAACTCCCTCTTTCCAGTTGCAGCCCCAATTTTCTCATCTTCCCCTGCCAAATCACCAGAAACAACCATCATGGGGTACCATGTCCTGTACCCAGGACATGTGCAGTAGAAGGTTACTCCTCTGCTTGCTCCATGTCATCCATACAGACCCAACTTGAGCTTAAAAGTAGTACCGCCAATGCAGAAAAGGGGGGTTGGTTCTCCATGGCTCCCCTCAACCCCTGCCCTAGCTCTGCAAAGAGGCTCAACACAGCTTTCAGTGCTTATGGGATGACCCCTGCCCAGCCTACAAGCCGCAGAGTCACTCCTGACATCAGCAGGCTCCACGCAACATCTCCACTCCTCTCAGGAAGAATAGGCTTGACGGTGTTTTGACTCCCTTCTCAGAGACTCCCACACGGCACTTTACAATCCAACTTCGCTCTCAAATACACATCCTGGGCTGCATCCCAGAGATGTGTGTCAGGCACGAAGCGCTGTCAGTCAGCCCCAGTCACAACACATCAGGGCTTAGGAGAAGTCTGACTGATCAGGGCGAGGGGGAAGGGAGTGCGGGAACGAGAAGAAAAGGCTGAACAGCAAAAAAAAAAATGAGAGGAGAAAGACAAATCAAGCGGGAAAATAGCAGGGACTATTCCATACAGCAAGGATGTTTTTCATCTGTGATACAGCAGCGGTGTCAGGCGCTGAAAAGGACAAAGATGTTCAGATACAGAGTTGAAGGGAGGAGAGCAGAGGAAGCTCCTGGGAGGGCTCCTGGTCTGAAACCCGGCATCTCTCATCCACATAGCTTTAGGCAGCAGGGACTGAAACTTGCTGCCAAATCAGCAGCATGGCAATTAATGTAAAGTGGGCTGTAGGGACAAAGCTACCAGATAAAGTGTGCGCCTGGCTAAATGCCACTTTGGAGTTGGCTCCAATATTGGAAACCTCAGCCAAGAACGACCAAATGGCCATGGCACAGGGACTGTCTCTCCTGTGCCATGGAGATGTTCACAGGACCCAGGGAAGGGTCACTGCAGGAATGACTTGGGTCAGTTCTCCTGCCACCAGCCAGATGTTTTCCTGCATAGGAAGATACCTGCAATCCTAACTGTCAAGAAAGGCAAAGCTGGGCAAAATAGGAACAACTGAGGAAGCAATCAAAACTGTACTCATTTGAAGACAAAGGCGAATAAATTTAGGCAAGGCTTTGGAGGAGAGGTCTGCCTATGGAAGGGTACTGCAGTGGAGAGGGAGGAGGTCCCTCCCCATTCTGGGAGATGAAGGACATGGAGAGAAGACCTCAAACACTGCATAGAAGTGTGAGATTTCTCAAGTATGCTTGACTGAAATCATGAATTTCAGTCTCTTCCACCATGCATACAATGAGTAAAGCTGAAGAGAGGAGGGGGGTGAGGAGAGATGACTCCATAGCATAATTTATATAAGTATTCACTGGAGCTTGAACAGGAACCCACATCTCTCCCACTCCCAGGTGAGTGTCCGAGCAGCTAGGCTGGAAGTCCTGCTTCTTCTAACGCCCTCACTGCAACCCAGGCTTTAAATAATATTATTCCTCACAAAGTGGAAAAGTTCAAATGGCAGGACTGAGTGGATTCTTCCACCACCTCAAAACCAGAATTCCCTGATAATCAGGAGGGTCTTTCCAGGTGGGTTCAAGTCTTTTTCAGAGGGAGAAAAGATTAAAGAGGAAAGGGTTCTATCGACTATGCTATTTTGTAAGAGTGGCCAATGTTTCTCGGCCTGTGCAGACCCTGATCTCTGAGCCATACCCAGAAGATGACTCACAGATTGGGCTTTGCCAGAGAGACATGCCTAGAGTAACCCGGTGTTGCTTAGGCATAAGATAAGCACTGACCTGTTCAGCACACTGAAAAGAGAGGCAGGTCTGGCAAAAAGCAGCAGCAGATCGTCAGGGAGGATAGGGAACATGGAAATATGGCAGCTATATTGAGAGGCAGCTGAACAGGGGCTCTGAGGATCCAAACTAGACCCCTAAAATTGCTTTATGTTTGGGGTACAGCATACCTCTGTCAAATGGGCTTGTTTCTCCACAAACCTATGAGAGGGGACAACAGACTTGTGCTTACCTACATCATGAAGAAGATACAAGGGAAGGGACCGCATGAGAAACCTGCTGCCCAGCCAAACCATTCCCATGTGAACCTCAGTCTCTTGTCTACAAGGAGTCACCGTTGCCTCTCTAGCTCAGACAGGGGATGGAGGGGCAAAACCCATGAACAATTTTGAATTCTTCATTGCTGAGGGACAGATCCCCTTGCATGAGGATTGTCTGAAGCCTTCATGGGCTGTGTTTAGCCAGCTCACATAGGGTGGGATTGGATTTTTCTTTTAGCTGCATGACAGACAAGGGAAATGAAGAGGGTGGTGTATACTCTGACTTCAAGAGTCATTTGCTAATCTCTGAGGAAGAATCTTATTAGAGAAATGGAAGGGGTCATTAGGGGTAGGGATGGGAAACTCTAGAAATTACACATTGCCTAGAGAATTGACTGGAAGAAAGGGAAGTCTCTGTGCAAGCTGGCTCATGGGGAAAGGTGAGTCCATCCCTCCCGCTTCCTTTTATTCACCATCTTCACAATCACTGGTGGTTTTCCTCTGACACAACCCGACCTCAGCTCCTCAGCTGAGTGCTACAGCTGGTCCCTTTGTGCATCTGTCACATGATGGGTGGAAGAGAGAGTAATAAAATGAAGAACATGAAGGTAAATCCAGATGGGGAAGCAAAGAGAGTAGTGCGGGACCCAAATCCTTTAAACCTTGGGATCCTGCACTTGATCACCTATCTTCACTGGGGAAGAGAGCTCATGAGTCAGACCACAATAGCCGGGGTGAGGAGCCAGCAGTCTTGCAAGTCACTTTTCTGATTCAACAAAGGAAGAAGAAATGGCTATAGAAAGGAAGATACAGTGAGTCTTGCCTTTCACTGGATCGTCTGCATCATAAATGACTTTTAGAGAGTGCTGCAAAACATCTCCACAAGCCCAAGAGGAGACCAAGGAGAGGGAAAGACCCCAGGCACCTCCCACCACTGCCCCCAGCCTGCCCTCAACCTGTAAAGATATCAGTCCGACAGCACATGCTTGCAAACCCCGGCCCAGCTCTGGCTGGGTTAATGTGACAATCCATTTCTGACAGCATGTCAATACAAAGCAATTTAGGAGTGCATGAAAAATCGACCCGAGGTAACAGGCAATTTCTCCGCTCTGCTGGTTAGACGGAAGTAGGGACCAATGAGGCCAGCATCTCTGAGCACGCTCACCTCGGCAGCGCCCGCTCTGCCAGCACACGCTGTCACGTTAGCCGCTCTCACCAGAAAGGAGGATGGAGCAAGGCAGGAGCAAGACACCTGCTATGGGGCACAGTCTCACGATGGGGACAAAGGAGAGTTGAGGGTGGCATCCCATTCTTTCTTCCCATAAAGATTTTGTTAATTGAGAGGCATTTGAATATGTAAAGTAGCAAACTGGTTGAAATAGAGTAGACAGACTTAAACATACGGATGATTATAAGGCAGCACCCTGGCCTCGGGTCCATACGACCTGCCCTATGGGCAGGGAGCCACTGGCTGAACCACTCCAGGCTGGAGAGGGGCAAGCAAGTGGTCCAGACAACCCAAAAACCTGATGCCAAAAAATCATCTCTTCTTTTAAGCCAAACCCAGAGCATGCCTGGATGGGACCTGAGGCACCATCCAACACCACGCTGCTGCCCTTTTACCATGGACACAAGAAGCACATTTCATACTGGTGCATCTCCCCAGGCAGGGACTAAGCGAGGCCACAGGAATGAACAGGGAGGGGCAGAGGGTGCGGTGGGAGAAGGCGACGAAGGCACTGGCATCGCTGAAGGCTGGCCTGTCCTCCTTCCCTCTCTGTCACCAGCACAGATTGCAGGGAGGGCAATCGCCTGCCTCTTGCCCACATGGTAGCCACCAGCAGCCATCTCAGAGCGCTGCCTCCATGCTGTGAAAGCACATTGGCTCAAACACCAAGGCTGGCGTAGAAAAATGGAGGGTGAGCCCAATCCAAGCAAATCTGTTTGCAAATGCAGAGAGCAGCAGCGACATGCTGGCAGTGCTCATCCAGCATGATGGGCTAACGGACGCTCCCGCCAAGCTAAAAGCATCACGGTCTGTCATTATTAAAGCAGAAAACACAACAGACGGAGCCTATGCCGCTGAGTCCAGGCTTTTGCTCCCTCACAACCGCAGGATGTTTCACTCTGAAGAGTTAATTCAGATCCCTCACTCATCTAGAGAGGCCAGAAGTGCCACCTCTGCTGAGAGAGTCAGGAGAAATTAGACTTGCTGCCTATTTTTTTAGATCGAACAACTTCGAACCAGGCTGAACTTCCCGCCCATGCCACACACCATACACACAGCAACCCTAGAAGGTGCCAAGCATGGAAATGCAGAAGTCAAAAAGAGGAAGAATGGATAGAGAGAGGAAATATAATATTTCTGTGACTCTGCCAGAATAACATGCTGGATTAAACCTACCCTTGGACACAGTTTTATCCAGGACACCATGGGATACAGCCAGGGAGGCAGGGTTTGGGGTTGGGTCCTTTTTGTGCGGTTGCATTAAGAGTAAGATTCCCATTTTATTTTGATTTAATAAGCTAGTTAATGCGTGTTAACAAAATTAAAAGTCATTATTAAAGGCAGATGTACTGGTGTATGAATAGCTAAGCATCAGCTTTGCCTTTAGATGATCCGCAGCTTCAGCGTATGCTTCTAATAACCAGCTGTCACTTACCAGCGATGTTGTAACTCACTTATTAAATCCTAAATGGGCATATGGACGTTACATTTAAAGTAGTACTTTCCCTGCCCCCCCCCCATCTTTTCCCACACGCAGCTGAGCCAACTCACGAATTTCCTGCAACATTTTTTCCCTTCGTTAATGGGATGCATGTTGAGATCAGAAGGGCCAAATGATGACCTGTCTTTTTGTTTTTACATCCCTTTGGAAAAATCCATATGACTCTCCATGTGTCAAAAGAGTCATAATACATCCCAGATGCCTCAGCACTAATTGCGCTTTTTCTACTAGAAGCTGCTAAGCTCCCCTGAGAAGCCCTTCAACCACAAGTCCCGTTTGTCCAGCGCTGCCACGTTCCTGAACAGCTTTGCAGTAACAGGCTGGTGAGGTCAGCTCTTGGATGAGCCACCAACAACAACCCAGCACGAACACCTCCTTAGTCACAAACTGCATACTCAGAGGATGCCGGAAACCAGGACACCATGGGGCTTGCGAGAAGCAAAATCTGTTTCTGTGATGGGAGCAGGGGCGAAGGGTTGAGAGAGAAAAATCAATCTCGTTTGCAAGGTTCCAGTAGGACTACATTAAAAATGCCACCAAATGCAAACATTTGGTGCTTAAAATCAGGAAAACACTTCCACCTTCCATTGTTTTTCACATCTTTTGCTTTTTAGCTGAGGCAAATGCAGTTAGCAACACAGGAGGCAGTACCTGTACCTTCCAGCATTGTGGTCTCCAGCCAGGAGCAGAGGGGACAGAGGGGACTTACCTCCCCTGCCAGGTCACCCCTGACAGACTGAAGTTGCAACAGCTGAGCAGGAATAGCAAGAAGGGCCAGTTCTGCTCTGTCCTATATGGGGTCCAACATTAAGACTTGGCTCACGCAGACCACTTCCCACTGGCCCCATCCTTCCTTGACGTGGATCTATATGTCCTTAATAGCATTTGAATAGTTAGCATGGTTGGCTGGGAGGCAGGGAGGGGAGAAGTGCAGGCAGAGGGCTGGAGAGCCCTGGCGCTGCAAAGTATTAGCATTGCATTAGCATGGGTCAATCCCTGAAGACTTGGGGACAACAACGCTAACAGGTCTATTCCCTCCTCCCCCACCCTTCCAGCTCCCTGTGGTGATTTAGAACATGAAATATGGAGAATAGGAAACAGGGCTCCATGCTCCCCAACCAGGTGCTTGCAGTGCAGAGACCCTCCTCACCTACCCCAGCATGGTGGGATCTCCATTATGCTCCTGAGAGCTGCTGTATGAGGTGCCCCAAGTGTCCAGGATGCTCCTGTAACTCCAGGTCAGTGCTCTTTCAAGGCACGTGTTGTGGCAGGCTTCCTCTCGCCATAAGAGGTTGGCTGGAGCAGCAGGAGAAGCAGGGAGTTACCACCTCTCACAGCTGCCCCCTTTGAAGGTACCACTTCCCAACCATACCTCTACAGGATGCCATCTGGGAGCTGCCCCTGTGCTGTCGCTGCCCCTGCCCAGGTATCGGCCACTTGCACTGGGCAGAAGGTAATGCCAGCAGGCCACCCACCACACTGGAAAGCCTTGCCTTGATCCTTCCTCCATGAGAAGGAGCTGGCACTCTCCTTTGACACCATTTTTTTCATCATTAGCAGAGGGAGCCGGGACTTGTTACACTCCAGGTAAGAGCATCTGCGGATATGTTGCTATAAGGTCTGAAAGAAACAGAAACAGACCCTTCCTTGCACCCCACGGAGATGAACAGCTGGACTGTCTGCCCCAGGCTATGGTCACTGCTGCCCTGGGAAGTGGAGGAGAGCATCAGGGGACTTGCTCTCCTCCAGGCACTGCTATCAGCCATAAACACAGGATATTTGTGGTCTAAACTTTCCCATCCTTATATCTGAAGGTCCTGTATGCTGTGCTATCAATCATCCACAGAAATATTAAGCTGCTGGAGAGCTGACGCTGTCACGTGCTATGATGTTCATTCACTTGAGGATCAAGTGTCTCAGCAAAAGCAGGAGCAGAGTCCAAACGCGGCGCCTCCCCCATCGCTGATCTCATTACGGCCCTGCTGCGTGCAGGGCAAACCCCTGCACAAATCAAACCCCTTTTCCCTCCAGTTCTCTCTTCCCACAGCACTGACCACAGCTCATAAATTAATAAGTGCATGTATTTTTAAAATCAGGTTTGTGGTAAGGGAGACACTGAAGATGAAGTGGAGGGGAAGGGGGGGAAGAAAACAAAACCAACACATACAAACAGTTCAAACACTGCAAAATGTTTAACAACATATAAGTCCTTCAAAGCCACAAACCACTTGGTCCCCATCCGCCGGACGGATTCGCTAATAGGTTTACTGCCAATGCCAGTGTGAAAGGCGGTGGTACATGAGGACCCAGCATCCTCTGTTCTGCCTCCAATTATGTGCCAAGTTAAAACTCAGGGAAAACATAAAACTCAACCTAATCCACAGTCATTCTTTAATCTTGTGCAGCTTATTAAAACCAAGAGGACAAGATAATCCACACAGGCTGGCAAGTTGGAGGCTGCTCATTCCCTCTCCAGAAGAAATCAGCTCATGTTTTCTCTTGAGGGTCCCAAGAGGCTCAGAGACCAGAAGACACTGACAATATGCTACAGAAAGAAAAAAAAAAGGAAGGTAATTATGGAAAAGGTTCAGAGGAAAACATGTTTCTGCACAGCTGCTGAGGGCGAGCAGGAGCTGTATACACAGCAGGAGCTGCTGGCTCCCCACTCCTGGTCATGCGAGGACCTCACCGGAGAGGCAGGGCCGGGGCTGGAGCTGTTAGTGGGATGGGCAGCTCCGGTGGTTCGGCCTCAACTGCCTGATCTACAAAAAGGCTGAAGAAGAGAAAAAGAGTCTGTGTTGCAAATTACACAGCCGAAGAGATCTAGGCTGGATGGCGCCGAGCTGGGCAGGGAGGACCATTACGTAGGGCACTTGCTCAGCACTTATGTTCACATCCCTTGCTCTGTAACAGACTTCCTTAGGCAAAGGATGGAGGTGGTTCAGAGGGGCGGACATACCCAGTGGGATGGCACAACAGTGCATGGCATGACCCCAGGTGCTGGAGAGGTGACAGAAACCAGGAGGAGCAACAAACCTGGTGGAGCAAAAGTGCCAATGGCTCTGCTTCCCTCAGGAAGGGTGAGAAAGAGGAGGTGGCAAGGCAGCAATGCCTTTGCTAATGTGATGGATGAAGACGTATGACAGGATGGAAGAATATCATTTGGGGCCACCACCACTTGGACAAAAGAAATAAAAGTAGCTCTATTAGAAGAGTGCTGAAAGTCCTTCCTGTTTGGATGGACACTGAGATTTCTGTTAACATTATTAACAAAGAGAGAGAAACTACAAAAAATACTCATTCTGGGAGACTACCCAAACAAAAACCAAGAAACAAAAACTGCAACAGTAAAAGCTCACACGTCCTAGCTGCAATGGCTAAAGACTTGAACACTGGCCATAATGCATCACACGCAAGACATGAGAGTGTTTTAGATTCAATATTGGAGAGTGATAAGAACACTGTGGAAGAGCTGGAACTGGAAAATAACCTTGGCTAGAGCGATTTATTTAAAACTCATCCCTTATTTTGACTTATTTCAAACAGAACAGACAGATAAACAACAGCAGAGCGCTGCCTAAATGTTCCTGGTTTCAAAAGGGTAAACCCCGTCTTGGATATAAAAGGGAGGTTCAAATGTCTTTGAATCAAAGGCAAAAATCCCTGGAGACTGCACCCCAAAAATGGAAAAAATATTGAAGGAGCAGCTCTTGAGCAGCTCTTAACTTGCTAGAATGAGTAGAGTAATGGGGATAAAAGGAATAGGAAGAGACCATAGGAAGGGAAATGATTAAGCAGCAAAGACAGCAGTTTTTTAGGAACTGCGAAATAGAAGGGATGGAGTGAGAAATGCCAGAAGTCAAACTGAGTTAGACCTGGGGAAGGATATTAAAACAAATAGTGAAAGGTTCTCTGGCCATACAAACACAAAGATAATAAAGACAGAACAAGCAGTGCTATGATGCAGGATGGGGGAAGAGACTTCACAGAAAATCTAGGTGAGGTCCCAAGACTAAATGAATTCTTCTCAGCAGCTCCGGACAGGCACAATAATTATAAACATATGAACTTAGCAGGGTGACCAATAGGGAGAAGGTACTCACCACAGCTGAGATGAAAGTGAAGATCCAAGATCTTCCTGTGATCAAGTCATGGGGACAGATAGCTCCCAGCCCAAATTCCTGGAGGAACTACCCCATGAAATGACAGGACTGGGAGCAAGGTCTTCGATAAATCCACCAGTAAGGAGGTGGAGAACATAAAATGCAGCATCCGTAAGTAAAAAGTATGAAAAAGCAATCTGAGCAGCTGCCAACCCAGCACGCAAGGGAAGAAGCAAAGACTGGGGAGGGCTGTGAAACATGGGGGATGATAGACTATCCTGTTTGGGATTGTTTTCATTTTTGTCTCACTTTTTGTGTTAATAACTGATCTTCTAGATAAAGGAAAATATGCATTTTAGTGAATCATTTAATGCAGTGCCATAATGGGAAGTGATTTTTTATGGTAAAGAGGATGAGGTTTAGCCCAGGCAATGTAGAGGCAGACTGGGATTTGGTGGAGGGACAGCTGTGGACAGGGAGGGAAGGGGAGGTTTCAGCTGCAGAGAGGTTGGCAGTGAAGTTCCCTGAAGATCAGTCTCAGGACTTGCCCTAGTCAACAATTTCCCTAATGAGCTCGCCTTAATTAAACCAGCCCATGAGAAGCAGGAGAAAACCAGGGAAGACGATGTGGATATCACGCTGGAAGCACAGCTGGAGGATGGCTCAATCCCTGAAGCAAACCATGTAGTTTTCAAGAATTTCTACTGCAGATGGGGAATTCATAAGTTGAAAATGACTGAAGAGGAAAAGACCCTACTTGTAGGAGGCAATTACAGGCTGATTAGTGAGACACAGCCACAAAGCAGGCAAATTTGATCCTAAGGTGTATGCAGGGGAGGGTTTCCAGCAGAGGAGGGCATCACCCAATTCACAAGATAAACTAGTCATCCACTCTCAAGAGCAGCAATAGGTGCAAAGAAAGGCTGCCAGGATAACCAGTGGATGGGAGATGGCCCAAGAAGAGGGGGCGCATGAATTTTCGGTTTATTTGGCTGAAGGAGATGTGATTGCTGTCTTCATCCCAACTGTAGTTAGTAAACAAGGGAAAAAGCAATGGAAGTGGATGACATGGGTACTAAAAATACATAAACTAGCTAGAAACATCTAAGCTCAAAATTATGCCTCACCAAAGCAGGGAGGCAGCTAGGGCAAACAATGAAAAAAAAAGGAGGAAAGATTTTTAAGATGGCTCCTGCTAAGAGTATGAAAGGGATTTTGTGAGGTGGTTCCCAGCTGGGAATTTGGCCAAGGTACTGGGGTTAACACATCCACTATTCTGAAAAGTACCAAGGGATTTTCAGCAGCCAGAAATTGCCAAAACCTGGGTTTTAAATCTCCACTGCTGAAATGCAACTATTTATTCAGAGCAGTTCCACTTGAGCAACTATGTGAAATGCTGCTCTGAGACTCTCAAAAGTCTCCCGGGGAGCAGGCAAAAAAATACATATATTCTGTCTGGAGCTGATTCTCTTTCCACACTTCTCTCCCTCTCATCCCTCTTCACCACTAACAGGATTTGCATCAGAGCAGCCAGCCCTCAGAGCCACGCAGCTCCCGGCCCCTGAGCTTGTCACACTGTGGAGACATCACCTTTGGACATTCAAGCATGAGGAGCAAGGTCCCAGGCAGCCAGGGGGGACTTTGGCCACACAATACACACCTCTGTGCCCCTCCGAAAGAGTTCAGGCATTGTGGGGCATTGTACAGTTTAGACATGTCCAAGAAATACCAGCTAGGAGCAGATGCTTTCAGAGCCACTCAAGACTTTCTTAATAACATAAGCTTACCTGAAACAAAAGAAAGCTGAGCCATCTCCATCCTACGCCAAATGAGAACGTACCAGCACGCTTGGTGGTTCCCAGGGAGCAAAGAGCTCATCTTAACATGCACCATGTCCTTATGGACATGCTATGGGGAACAGCCACTCTTTGGAAGATCCAGGTATCCCAGTTCCCCAGGTATATTTTTTATGACCTCCATGTACTGTGTTTCCTTGTAACAACCACCAGACCCTGCAAAAAGAGACTGCTCAGCCAGGGCTCTGCATTTGGGGGGGGATTATTTTGTTTTTTTATATACTTGTTGCTTTTTTTACTCCATATTATTTGTGCCATCTGCTTGATGATGCTGTTGAAAGCCTCCATACCAAAGCCTGGACATGAACCAAGGAACATTGGAAGTCCTGCCCTGCCAGCAGCAAGCAGTGTCCACAACATAGCAAAAAGCCAAAGAACCGTGAAAGAGCAAACCTGAGCGGACTTAATCCTCCTCCAGCTGCTCAGCTCCTTGCTGCTCATCTCTTGCTGCTCAGTTTGGCAGCGCAGCTGAGCCAAGAGGGAAGCCCGAGTGCTGGGAGTAGGGCAGGACGTAGAAGGGTGCTCTGCAGTGGGCAGCGTGGCTCTCCTGCCCACAGGTACTTACATGCCACTGGGCAGAGAGGTGGACGGGAGCAGCCGGAGTTGCTGATACACAGAGGTTTAGCAATAAAACCTCCCACTCCTCTGAGCCTGTAGCTTCACATGAAAGCGGGCAGTTCAGCCCTCAGCGCTGTGACTCCTAAGGCTGCCAGCAAGGTGAGGCACAGTTGGCACTTATTCCTCCTGCTCCTTGTCCAAAGGAGACACCTTTCCACCTTCCTCAGCTTCAGCAGAGTCTCAGGAGCCTAAACCACAACAGAGAAAGGCCAAGCAAACTGCACGGGATGCTGGTAGAAACATGCCCAGTGCTGCTACATCTCACCCCATAGCCAGCCCTTCCTTTGCATTTGCACACCGACTTGCACAAACCAGGCTGCCGCTGCTGTGCTGCATGCCACACACGCTGCCTGCCATCCCTCACCGTCCCCAGCCTTCTGCAGCCCCCAGAGGAGAGGGGACGGGAGGGTGCCAGGCTGCCCGGTCCCAGCCTTCACCGGGCACCTGGTGGTCCCCACAGGGCTCTCACCCTCTTTGCTGCCCACTGCATATGTTCCCCCTCCCCTTCCTCTGCCCTTCTCCGCTTGTTGCATGAAGGGTGCATTTGACCTCAATCTGTCTGCTCTGATTAGAGTCCGGAGCCGTTCCTCTCTGCTGAGCACAGAGCCCCATAAGGGCTGCGAGGCCGCATCTGCCACAGCAGGTTATTCAAGAGGGGGTTCAGCGAGGGCTGCCGCCATCGCAGGGCAGCGGGGGACACGGAGATGAGAAGGGGCAGTGCTGGCTGCACCATGCCGGTGCCACCACTCCTGGCTGTAAGTGGGGAAAGGCACCGTCCCACGAAGCTCAGCTTGCCTGAGAGGTGAAGGCCAAACAGAAAGGGTTAAGAGGTGAAGGAGAAGTGGCGACTCATTATAACTGAGTGGAGGTGGCTGCATGGGCTGAGCCCCAGCTGCAGTAATATGGGTCCTTTGGGTTTGCAGAAGTGTTTCTTCATAGTACTCCAGAGACACCTACAAATAAAAGTAAATAAAAAGGTAAGTGTATAAAATGCAGCAAGCCCAGTCTTTGGCCCAAGGCAAGTCGTCTTGCCTGCAAGCCTTGCCAAGGCAAGGCAGCATTCTCCTAGAGAAGCTGGCGGCTCACGGCTCAGACAGGTGTACTCTGCACTGGGTCAAAAACTGGCTTGTGCCCACACAGCCTAATCCTGGCCCAGTCTGTGCCAGTGGGGGACGTGGAGCTGTGCCACTTGAGGCAGCTGCAGCCCAAGCAGCACATCTCCAGCAGGGCTTGGTCCTGCTCTCAGGGCAGCTGGAGGGGAGACAACCTCTGACATCCCTGGGTCTGGACTGGGCACATGGGTCATCTCTGCACGCACCCAAATAAACGTTAGCCCTGCTCAGGAAGCAGCAAGTGTCAAGAGAAAGGTTGGTCTGGCTTCTTGCGTCAGGGCAGGTCAAGGCACTGCAGGAGCCATTCTCCTTTGGGAGCAAAATTCAGTGTTGCCTTCAGCGCAGAGGAAACAGCCCTTTCTGGCCCAAGACTGATGGGCCAGTTTCGTAAGCCTTAAGGATATCTGCTCGAAACATGTTTTACTCTGTAAAAGCAAAGAGCTGTCTTGATTTCTGTATAGGCAGGGAACAATTTGCAGGGCTGGGAAGCAACTGATATTGGTGGCCATTAAAAAATGTACAAGAATTGAAGTATGTAGGGACCCTGGTTAACAACTAACATTGTAACTTTTAAGCTCATAAAATAAAATGCAAGAAGCAATTATTAAAGATTTATTAAAAGATAAGGATATCTCTGTAAAATCCACAGTATTACATTACACAACTTCAAATAGATAACAAAGATTACAACTCTGTGCATACATTTAAAAAGGAAAATAAAAACATGGGTTACCATTTCAGAGTATCTAGAAGGAACACAAAGATCTTTGAATGTTCAGATTTAGAAAATGTGTGAAATTCTGAGGTTCTGGTGACATTGGAAATGGCCTCAAGTTGCGCCAGGGGAGGTTTAGACTGGACACGAGGAAAAATTTCTTTACTGAAAGAGTGGTGAAACATTGGAACAGGCTGCCCAAGGAAGTGGTTGAGTCACCAGCCCTGGAAGTATTTAAAAGAAAGACATGTAGATGCAGCACTTGGGGACACGGTTTAGTGGGCATGGTGGTGTTGGGTCGATGGT
Organism: Pygoscelis adeliae; assembly: GCF_000699105.1. Lineage (NCBI taxonomy): Eukaryota > Metazoa > Chordata > Aves > Sphenisciformes > Spheniscidae > Pygoscelis > Pygoscelis adeliae. The sequence goes on along the minus strand of NW_008825290.1, from coordinate 9,452 downwards.
TGGACTCAATGATCTTAGAGGTCTTTTCCAACCTTAATGATTCTATGATTCTAAGTGACACAGCATGGCTCAAAACAGCTGCATTCTACTCCCTGCTTGCAAAAATCAGAGTGACCTCACTCAAACTGCTCTCTGGGAACCGTTGCTGGCCCATGACATCTCCAAAAAGTGCCTGGACAGGAGATGAGCTCCTGCAGGAAGCTCCTTTGACCTTCACTGCACCCTGTCCCATGCCACCAGCACCTTCTGCTCAGGTTGGAGCCCAGCATCACAGCAGAGATTAATCCAAAGGAAGGGCCAGAGGGAGGGGGGAAGGTGCCCCTCACCCCCACATGAACAAAAAGGGCAAAGATATTTGCACAAGGAGCTGACTGGCCGGTCTGGGAAGAAGCCGAAGGACAACAGCTACCGTGACGCCCCTCACATGCACACAGCACAGCAAACTGATCAGGAGGGGAGGGCAGCAAGCCCTGGAGGCCTCTGTTGTGTTGGCTGAAGATGACAGGCCGAGTCTAACAGCTCTGCGTGCTGTCACCATCTATTGCATTGCATTCCCTGAAGGACGACAGGGCAAACGCAATGCCCAGAGCCTCGACAAGTGGGCTACCAGACAGCCTGGCACAGCCAAGATCTGAACCCAGCTGCACACTTCTCCGAGTCAAGCCTCTTTCCTCTCTTTCTTTTAGAAACACCAGCAGAGGTATTTCCCGCTGGTCAGAGGACAGGTCTGCTGGCAGTACCCAACCCATCACAGCCATTTCTGACTGCATCAAAACCTGAGCTTCAGGAGGGACCATCAGGTTCAGCATCACAGTGGTCACTGCCCTGGGGACATGAAGCTTCACCATGGGATGAAGGTTGCAGCCCATTGTACTGCACAAGTGTGTCCTGCACCACAACAGCTTGTTAATGCAGTGCCCAGTGCTGGGGCTGAACAGCAGTATTTAACCCCTGACCAAGCCCGTAACTGATGGCTATGGGGTTCATGGTGTGGGTGGGATTCCAGTTACTCTGCAGACCAGGGTCAGCTGAGAAACGTAGATTTAGCATCTGAAATGGCTCAAAATCTCAGGTGCTCAAGTCAGACATTTCCAGTCCAGTCCTTCCTGATGGGAAGGAGAAGTATCAGTGCTGGGGGGAGAAGTTCTGCTAAGTCCCAGCTGGTCTATCCATGCCCAGAACGTCCAAGACTTTGCCCCATCCAGCAACAAGGACATGTTACAAATGCATAAGCTGTGGCTAAGATGCACTTCTCTCGCAGGAGGTACATTTCAGTACTCCTCTATCATTTTCTTTCGTTCTGTGCCTCACCCCGTTTGGAGTCACTGCCCCTCAGACACATTGCTAATGGTCCCTAGGTGGAAACCCAAGAGGAAGCCCTGGCCAGGCTGGAGACGTGACAGATCTGACTGGGTTAGGAGAATCCACACTCCACCCACTCCCTGCTCACCTCCAAGGGGAGAAGCCACCACCTGCTCTGGAGTTACAGCTCTGCAGGCAGAAAACCCAGCGCAACCGCAGATGGACGCATGCCACCCCGAGACTGCACAGCTCTGCTGCTGCCCAGCCTGCCCACTCTGTCCCTGCGGCCACTGAAGTTCAGCCAGCAGCTGGGGTGCATGGTGACATGATGATGACACAACGGAGGCCCAGCTGCAGCTCCACGCTGGAGGACAGCCTTGTCGCGACGTCCTGAGGCATCAGCAGCGAGAAGAGTGTCATGTCCCTCCAGCTGCCCTGACAGCTGGCCTGGCTGTGCTCTCCTTCCTCTGCTCCTCCAACTCCGCCCAGCCCACAACCCCACAACCCAAAAGCCTCTTATTTTAGTCCAGAGACACAGAAAAACAGCCGTCAGGATGGGGGGAAGGGGTCAGATGCCAGCGTGGAGAAATCCTCCAAGTCAGACACACAAACAAACCCAAATCACTGCTTCTCATGGATGTCACAATAAGTAGCACAAACTGTAGCTGCAGGAAAAAAAAATCTAATAGACACCAATTAAATGCATGACTTGACTGCCTCTGCCACGGCAGCCAGTGGTGGCTTGCTGGTGGCAGCGGAGTATCACCGGTGATTGCTGACACTGCTGAGCCTCTGCCTCTCTCAGGGGATGCCAAGGATGGTCAGTCTCACTGCCTCACATGCTTGCGTACCAGCTAGCTTATCGCCAAGTACACCGTAAAGTCATTCATGTCCTGCCTTAAAAACGGGGGACCGTCACTTTGTCATGAGCCCAAATCTCCCTGGAGCATTAACAGTGGGTGGAGCCAATGAAAAAAGTCTCATTTAGGCTGCCCAAAATCTGGGCTAGCACAGGCAGGGGCATGTCTGCTATTGCTAAGCAGGGTGCTGCAGCCAGGGCCAACACTGCAAAGGTCCTGCCCCATCCCTTGACACAACAGAGAACAGGATCACCCCATGCCAGAGATATCCGGAGCAGCTGTTGGGTGGCAACATGGGACAGCCAATAGAAAACCCACAGCCCATCCCCGAGCCACGGTTTTCTCTTGCCTACCCACAGTGATGCTGCCATCTGCTTTAGACATCCCAAAGAAGACTCTGAAGAGTTGCACGCTCATGTGATAGCCACAGCAGCACGACGCTGTGCCAGGCAGCCCAGCCACAGCATCCCCAGCAGCAAGCACTTCCAAAAATGTCCCTCCTGGTGCTGGCAGTCAGGCACTGGGTATCGCACCACGGCTACCCTGGGGGCATCTGCATCACCCTACAGCAGGCGCTCTTCCTGAGGGGCTCTGGGCCCCGGTATTCCCCATAGCACTGATATCTGCTCCCCTGTGGTCTCCTGGCTTGCCCTCTACACTGCAGCCAGCACCCCTGGACAGGAGCATTTAGCGCATCACAACCACGTCTGCAAGACACACTTCCCTCCTTTTATTTAAGCTGCAGCCACTAGAGGGTAATCCAGTCCTCCAAGTTAGATCAGCTCCTTGCTTTGATACAGTGGGCAGCAGGTAAGTGCCTGAACCCCAGCAACTAATTACCAGGTGCCTTTCAACAGCCCCTGCCTAAATCAGAATCCATGCCCGCCATGGCTAGTCAGAGAGCCCTTCTGGCTACCGTTGAGCTGCACCATCTGGAGAAAGCACCCTGATTCAATACCACACGCTGCAGTGCAGTTGTGACTCTGTTTCTTCCAGTTGGATGATGCCGCTCCTCCAAGCTGATTAAGAATAGTACAAAATAATAACACTAATAATGAAATAACATTTTTAAAACCCACCATAACCCTGAAATCTTCATTAATTATGGATTTTGCATGGCAACCGTTACTAAGAGAGTCTCCTCTGAAACTGATGTTCAAAGAACTTTACATCTAATCTTCAAACAGCCGAGAAGGTTCAAGCTACAAAGTCGAAACATCTGTTGCTTTCCATGCATTTTTCAATGGGGAGATCAGAGAGGAGAAAAAAGTGTACAAAATAATCCTGGTTCTGCTTTATTATTTAAATACAATGACAGCTTATGATATACACTCTGCTCAGAGAGAGAGAAAGCAAAAATGAAGGCAGACTGTTATACAGTTCTACCTAATGGAGCCAAAAATATAATATGCTTCCATTTGCTTTAAATTTAGCCCTTCTGGGAAATACTGTATTAACAGCCCTGGGGGATGAAGTCTAAAAGAGGAAAAGGACAACTTCTCCAGCAAAAACAATGAGCTGACAGACTCATCCCTCCTCCTACTGCCATGCAAAGCCTGGCTGTGGTGGGAAAGTTAGGAGGCAAGGCTATGGGGTGCACCTCCCAGCTACATCTAATACCACCTCCCTTCATTGCAGCCAGCAGGGAACAAGCAGAAAGGGTTGTCCTCCGTGCCTGTGGGAAGGACCGAGCAGAGAGGGCTGTATCCTAAAACCTGCCTTCAAAACACACCTTCTGCACTCAGCTTTTTGCCCCAAGGGCAGGCAGAAATCTGGAGACTGGTGCCTCACCCAGTCAGTTCCATCTAGTGGGGTCTCTACTAGACCTGGCTGTGACATTTTTCAAACTTTTCATTTGAAAAAGCTAGCATCTTTTTACCCAAAACCAAATCTTTCAAGCAATAAAACAATAACCAACATTCCCAACATTTTCCAAGGCTTTGCAAAATATTTGGTGTCACATAGATTGATACCGCTTTCAGTGTAACATTGACATTTTTTGGTTGAACAGTGAGAAGAAATTTCTAACAACATTTCGATTAAAGACCTCAGTTCAACACACAGCACAGCAACCTCTAGCCAAGGTACTCTCAGAGATGTGACCCAGAGGTTTGCAAGGTCCCTGCACTTGTGGTGTTTCAACAGCCTTCCCTGGAGCCTCAAGCATTGCTGCACCTTAAGTCCAGGACCTGATGAGAGGTTTGCCAGCAGACAAGCCTTTCTTTAAATGGGAAAACTGTCTTCAGCTTTCAAACCATGTGCTTTTGGGGACTGCTGCCCCTCTGAGAGCTAATGTAGGGTTGGAAAAAACCTGGTCTGCCACAGGTAGGTTCATCTAATGCCAGGAACCAAGACCAATTAGCAAGCTTTAGATGAAGAGCTGGACATCAAGGACATCTGTAACGTGAGGCTTGGAATGGATTCTTGGGGAGGGACTGTACCAAGTCCCTCCTGCCACAGACACTGTGGTATATTAACCCTTAATAAACATAAAGCTCAAAGCTTTGGTTCAAATCCCCCAAAAGGAGGGTGGAGTAGGTGTGAGAGGGACTGACTGGCTCCCAAAAGCCTTGTGAACCTGAGATTCATGACCGAGCCTTCCTCCCTGCCTCAGACCTATCCCCAAGCATCAAAACTTTCCTCAAGGCACAGTCTTCTCCTGCTACTATGGTGAAGATGAGAGTTCCCCCCATGCCTCACCCCTTCCAGTAGGAAGGTGTCAAACTCCTTCAAAGAAGCTTTTTCTGCCCGGAGAGCCTGCTTTCAGCCCCAGTTCATTTGGAGGCAGCTGAGAAATTCAGCTGCTGCTGGTTCAGCGCAGGCAGGGATGAATTATCAAATGCTGCTCCTGAAGGCATGTAAAATGTCATAGTCGTAGTCATGCTGAACTCCTAGCCATCCTCTTGCTTTCAGTGTAATTTGTAATTTCAATTTGAGCCCAAACAGTTTAACGGCCCTTGGGGCTTGGTTGGGTCAGAAAGATCAGAACAAAAGGAAGAACAAGGAATTAATGTTTTCAGAGTGTTCTGTCCCAGCAGCTTTCCCAGCTCCCATCTCACCCAGACCCACCTGGGCCCCCGGCAGCTCCTGCCCTGTAAATCCCATCAGGTTTCACTCACTCCTGCCCGTGCGACCGGCCGGCAGCAGTCAGCAGCGAAGGCTGAAGGCAGTGCAGAAATTCCCTCCTCCCCAGGCAGTGCGTTTCAATTACCAGAGCGCGGGCTTCCAAGTGGATTTATCAAACTGGGCCTATAAAGCAAATTGAATAATCTTGTGCTTCAGACCTATAAAATATAAGTATTACTTGAAAGTACTTTGACAAAGTAATAAAGATGGAGAGTGAGAGAAAGGAGTGAGGAGAGCAACCAGCTCCTTGTTAATGTGTTGTAACTGAACTCAGCCGATGCCCAGCTCCAAGGTACCTCTCCGTTGTGGGAGCCGCCGGGGTGCATCCAACTGTGAGACTGCACTATCTGGATGGAAAGCTGATTAAACTTTAAGATATAAGGCGGTTTGATCAGTTATTTTGCCCAAGACTGCTCCCCTCACTGCTGACCCTCCAGATCTCTCCAAAAACAAGACCTGGGGGGAGAGTTGGAGATAACTGAGACCTTGGAGGAGACCTGATAGGAGATAGACACCCTTCCGAAAATAGCATCTGTGAGCAATCTGGTCTTTACGTCTCTCCTGAGCAGGACCAGTAGAAAGGGGATTAAATTGCAAACAGGAAGATTTAGGCTGGTCAGTGGGAAAAACATACTGAGTGTGAGCATGGGGAAGCCCTGTTGTATGTTGCTGGTGGAGACTGCAAATCTGCAGTTGTTTCAAAGAAGCAGGTAGGGGAATATCTCACCACAGTTTGGGACAGGAAGAACACTGATGCGTTGGGCAGGTCCAACATGAGGTCTTTCATGATACTAAATCATTTGAAATTCGGGGTACCAGGCCATGTGAGACACAGCAACAACCCTGGCTCTTTGGGAGCTCTTCTGCTCCACCTGGTTCTGCAGACACTCCGGAGATCCTTTTTTTTAACCCTGTCCCTGGCTGCAACACTAAACCTCACCTCGGGCAGACTCTTCCCATACATCCTGATATTAAAAATGAACACAGGTTCCTCCCCACAATGGTGTGCTGTCCTTCCCCCTACCTCTGTGAGACCCTACAGTCAGAGGGACCTTTCAGATCCTGGCCACTGTAACACCATAATACTGGGATTAGCTGGGAGCATCTGCTCTCTCTAGCATGAAAAGGCATCCTCCCCCTGCCAGTACCGGTTTTCATCATTTGTTATCCAATGGTAGGAACAGCACTCCAGGTTTTGCTTTCCTGAACCCCAGATCACTCCCTGCCCTCCATCAGCCCCTTGCAAACCACACTAGCACTGAAGACGAACCACCTATGAAGGAGGCAATGCCAGCAACAACCATCAGCTGTGACAGTCCAGACAGGATCTATAACCCCAAATGAGCAGCAAACTACAGAAAGGGCTTAACTTCTTGGCTCTGCCTCCATCCTAACTCTGTAACCCTTACCTGATCCAGGAGCATTAATCCAAGAAATGGAGCCATGAATCCTCCTTCTCTATCTCCTCCCAAACACATGGGAGCCCACATCTCCACATCATGGATTTCTTTCTGGTAAGTCTGGAGTAGCGTGCTCACCTACTCACCCGAACCGACAACGCGTGTCGAGACAACCCACAGTACGCGCAGCCCTTCAGCTCTAGCAAGTTGCGCTTTGGCCTGAAGCCCAATCCCTTGGCAGGACACCACCTGAGGACCGCATTTCCACCCAGGTGGGACACATGTCCAACCATCCATGTCACAGCACCCGGTATTTCTCCTACTAAAATCAGCATGCAGAGCTGCAAGGCGTGACGGAGCAGGGTGGTAAAATCATCCAGCCAGCCCTTCAGAAAGAAAAAATAATTATCCAGCCTACCAATTTACCCCCGTGATTTCCCATCGCAGTGAAACCCCCTCTGGCCATCCGCTCGAGCTCAAGCAGACGTCAGACCCCTCTCCCTTGCTTGTTATTTACTCTCCGTTCGACGCTTTTCCTCTGCCCCAGTGACCCCACTGTTCACACATCCCTGCTCCGCCTTTAACCCCATTTTGGTTTAGGGTCTGATTAACTCTTGATGCTGAAGGTTTTTGCCATCAAAAGGCCTTGTTGCCATAGTAACTGCTGGGGGGGATTATTCAAACCAATGTGTCCAGCTAGCATGGGGTCAGCAGGATGGAGGAACCTCCAGGGATGCTCAAGTCCCGCTCCCCAGCAGTGCCCATCCTCCTCCCCACCGCCAATTACTGCAGATGAGCGCCGAAATCCCGCTGCCCTCTTTAACTCTCTCTCTGCATTACCACCAGCTCATGCACTTTTTTTTTACTTTTTTTTTTTTGCACCATGTGTCACTAATTTTACTCATTTTCTGAGTTTGTCTAGAATAGTAAAAGATTTGATTAGAGCGTTCCCAGTTTTAATTGTAATTAGGACAGTCATTGTACGAGCTATAAAAGGAAATTGGGCTACCGCTGAGTGGAAGAGCCCCTGAGATAATAGGAGCTGTGAAGGGAGAATTTAGTTCATAAAAAAGGAAAAAAAAAACCAGTTTGGGGAAGAAATAAAACTCCAGCTCAGGATAGTGTGACAGCCAAAGTGGCCCAGGCATCTGGGACCATAATAAAAGTGTGTTTCCTAGGGATTTCAGCATGGGTCACAAGCGGTTTCTTCCCCACTGCAACCTTCTGCATGACCTTGGGCGAAGCAGCTCTGCTCTTGTGCCTCAGTTTCCCTTGCTGGGACTGATCTGGGTGGTCTGTGAGCTAATGACTCATTTTACAATGTGCATTGTGATCCCTTTGTGATACAGGAGAGGCGAGCATTGAAATAACCCGCCTCGTCCCCATCACTTACCACGACCCACCCTTGCTGGTGGCACCATGGCTGCTGAGGGACACTGCCTGCAGCTGGGGGACAGCGAGACACCCCTGGCCATCATCCAGGTCGCAAGGATGGACGTTGGACATTTCTTCTTTTTTCCAGCAGAGGGAGGGGAAGGCCGGTTCAAGCCCATCTCAATGGTATTAATCCTGGGAAGGGCACCAAGAAATAGGATGTGCAAAGTCACACCAGTCACCACCAGAAAAGCCCTCGGAGGAGTCGGGGTCCCCCAGCCATAGCATCACTCTGAGGTTCGTCAGCCCGGGGTGGCCTTGTTGGCCACCTGTGCCAGGCACGTGGTGGTGAGCCACCAAGTCATAGGGGACCAGAGGGACAGACAAGACGCCTACAGCGGTGTTTCTCGCCTGACTTCACCGCATGGAAAAATTGCTCTTGACAGTCGTGGCCGAGATTTCTGGTCATGGTCTCCAGCCCAGCCACCATGCCACACCGCCAGCCCCTCCAAAGGGGGAGCCTCTGAAAAGGGGCAGCTGGCAGTGCCCAGAATCGTGTCACCCAACCACCACCCCATGGCTCTGCAGGGGGGGGCAGCTCGCGTCGCCGGAGATGTCAATCCAATGCCATAAAATTCAAGATAAATCAATTTCCCCCCTTCCCCCTGCTCTAATTCCACCAGGGGAGACAGTCGTTTCCCTGAAGCAATAATTTGCCTCAGTTAAAAAAAAAAAACCAAAACAAAACAGTGAAGCTCTGACTGCTCGTGGCATATTAATGTGTATCAGCCGTCGCCTGCCACCTCCTAATGATCCCACCTCCGATCCAAGCCCAAAACTGTGGGCTTTTTACCACTACATTTAAAGTGAAGAACAAACATAAACCAGTCGCCTCCCAGCATGGCTGCGATTTTCATTAGTCCAGGTGGGGAGAGGAAGGGGGTGTTGCTCTGCTCGGCCCTTACTGCCTTCACAATTTATGGATTTTTTTTTTTCTCTTCCCAGCAGCTCAGAAGAAACTTAATCATCACCTCTGAGTGGGAAGAAACCCCCTGTCGTATCCTTCAACTCGCAGGGCCACGTGATGCTGCTCTGGCCTTTCCCATGCGACATCTGAACCCAGCACATGGCCTGGCACTTGCAGCCCATGTGGGCTAAAAACCCTAGCTGGATTTTAATTTATATTATATACATAGTTATATATTTTATATATGTATTATATATATCTATGTATCTCGTGTGTGTGTGTATATATATGTGCTGATCTGTGTCTGGTCAAGGAACATTGTGGACACAGGAAGACGGAGCCAAAATCCTCTCTCCTGTGGGAAGTGGCTGCTCGAGGGCCCCCCGTGCCCCCCAAAGATGTGGCAGGTCCCTTTCCTGCAGG
>NW_008825289.1:0-708 GCF_000699105.1 Pygoscelis adeliae | reverse complement strand
TCCATCATTTGTGGGAACAGACATGGGAAACACCTAGAAAGGGCTGTGCCCGTTCCTCTCCCCGTGCCTGGGTGTTTCTCGTGCTTTGGGTTGTTTCATAGGCTCAGGCGAAGGAGCATTATTTTGTAGCTAAGGCTTTTAAAAAAACAGTAACTCACTGATCCTTTTCTATTTCTTATGCAGTATGTGCAGCTTTCGATAACTAGCAATTTATAGTTAATAAAAGATGCTGCTATTCTGCACGTTCAAAATGTATTTCATAGAGGCACAGTGAGTTCCCCAAATCCCCGTCTTCCCAGAGTCAAATGTATCTATATGTGCTTAGCTGCATGTGTGCTATAGTCCCTTATAGATCATGAAGCTCCCCCATCCTATAGGGAAATGAAATGTTAACGACTGACCCTGTAGTGGATTGCAGAAGAAAAAGGGGCTTCTTATAGTGTGGACCAGCAGCTTGTGACACAGATGGTCAGAATAAACTGTCCCAGGATCTGGCTTGTTTGCAAGCTGTATCCTTCTTTGGCCCCCACGTTAGTGGAAGAGCTAAAGGAGCTAAACTCGGTGGGTTTATCCTTGCAGCAGCCTGGCAGCTGGGTCAGAGCATTGGGACGGACATAAAAGCCCAGCCAGGTCTCACAGAGGTGTGGGGCAGGAGAAGGTCCGTGCAGAGCCAAGAAGCTCCATCATTTGTGGGAACAGACATGGGAA
>NW_008825288.1:380328-380695 GCF_000699105.1 Pygoscelis adeliae | reverse complement strand
GCCGGCGCTCCAGCCTGGAGGCACTGGGCGGCCCAGGGAGGGGAGACCTGGGGCCGGGAGCTTTGCTGGAGCTCGTCTCCACGGCCATTTCCAAGGCAGGGCTCGGGCTGTCGGAGAATCTGGGAAGCTGTTTAAATGCAGCCAGCCAAAGCGCCTGTGCTGGAAATCCTGCGCCTGCAGGGCCGGCTGATCAAAGGGAGGATAATCCCAGGTTTAGGAAGAAAGAGGATAGGTCTGAAGTAGCAGTTGGTCCAATTTGGGTCAGGCAGTGAAAGAATCCAGCCCAAAAGGCCACTTGGTGTGCCTACCAGCTGGAGGGGCCAAGCACAGCCCTGGGGCTGGGGGAGCATCCCCCCACCCCCAACCA
>NW_008825288.1:371724-372800 GCF_000699105.1 Pygoscelis adeliae | reverse complement strand
ACCTCCGCGAGTGGCGGATGGGCCCACAACCCCTCCCCCCAGCCAGGCGGGTGGCGCATGCGGGTCTCTGCTCCTCGGGGGGGGGACACACGCCCCTGCCGCCCTGGCCCCTGCCTGGGAAGAGGGGAGCCCCACAGGGAGCCCAGGGACCCTCCTCGGCCAGTGTTGTGACCTGGTTGCTCCGCGGTCCCTCTGCAGGTTTTTCCTCATGTGCTACATGTTTGTCAACCTGGCGTGTGCGGTGCAGACATTTGCGGACGCCCAACTGGCGGCCCCGCTTCCGCTACTACCACTGGTGAGCTGGGACGGGATGGGACCGGACGGGACGGGGTGTCCTGCCACCCCCCCCGGGCCACCCTGGGCTGGGGACCCCGGCACCGCTGCGGGGGCCAGGGCACGCTGACAGTGCAGTGCTCTCCGTAGGACCCTGTCCTTCCTGGGCATGAGCCTCTGCCTGGCACTGATGTTCATCTGCTCCTGGTACTATGCGCTGGTCGCCATGCTGATTGCCGCCCCCCCCGGGCCACCCTGGGCTGGGGACCCCGGCACCGCTGCGGGGGCCAGGGCACGCTGACAGTGCAGTGCTCTCCGTAGGACCCTGTCCTTCCTGGGCATGAGCCTCTGCCTGGCACTGATGTTCATCTGCTCCTGGTACTATGCGCTGGTCGCCATGCTGATTGCCGGCCTCATCTACAAATACATCGAGTACCGTGGGTAAGGGTGGCCGTGGTGCCGCAGACCCTGCCCAGCACTGACAGCCTCCCCTCAGCCCCTTGGTGTGGGCTGCTCAGCTCCCCCGGGGTGGCTCCTCCCCAGATGCTCTGGGGTGCCAGCGTGGTAGTCCATGGCCGGAGCCATGGGCGTCCCTTACGTGCTGCCGGTTCCCACAGGGCAGAGAAGGAGTGGGGTGATGGGATCCGGGGGCTGTCTCTGAGCGCAGCCCGCTACGCCCTGCTGCGGCTGGAGGAGGGTCCCCCCCACACCAAGAACTGGAGGTGAGGCCGGGCCGGGGGGGGGCTGGGGCAGGGGCCGGCCAGGGCACGGGTGCTGACTGCCGGACCGTCCTTCCAGGCCAC
>NW_008825288.1:369612-370720 GCF_000699105.1 Pygoscelis adeliae | reverse complement strand
CCTGCCGCCAGTCAATCCGCCGCCTGATGGAAGCGGAGAAGGTGAAGGGCTTTTGCCAGGTGGTGATCTCCTCCAACCTGCGGGATGGCATGTCCCACCTCATCCAGTCCAGCGGGCTGGGGGGGCTGCAGCACAACACGGTGCTGGTGGGCTGGCCCCGCAGCTGGCGCCAGAAGGAGGACCACCAGACCTGGAGGAACTTCATTGGTAGGCACCGCGGAGGGTAGGTGCTGCTGGGTTGCGGGGGGCCCTGTGAACCGCCCCGGATGACGTGGCCCTTCCCCTCCCAGAGCTGGTGCGAGAGACCACAGCTGGGAACCTGGCCTTGCTGGTGGCCAAGAATGTCGCCATGTTCCCGGGCAACCAGGAGCGGTTCTCAGAGGGCCACATCGACGTCTGGTGGATCGTCCACGATGGGGGGATGCTCATGCTGCTGCCCTTCCTCCTGCGGCACCACAAGGTAGCTTGGGCCCCACGTCATGGGGCAAGGGGCTGAGGCCGTCCCTGCGGAGCCGTGCCCATGCCTCCCTCCCTCACAGGTCTGGCGCAAGTGCAAGATGCGTATCTTCACAGTGGCGCAGATGGACGACAACAGCATCCAGATGAAGAAGGACCTGACCACGTTCTTGTACCACCTGCGCATCACCGCGGAGGTGGAGGTGGTGGAGATGGTGAGTGCTGGGACGGGGGGGTGTGCTGCAGTCTGGGATGCTGCGCGCGGGAGAGCCAGACAGATCCTGCCACGGCGGGGGGGGGACATCCCACCACGGGGACATGCAGCACCATGGGGACACGGAGGTCCCCAGGGACATGCAGGGCCAGGCTGGGACCAGTGGGTGTAGCTCACCCTGGCCCACGGTTTCTCCTGTGCCCCCCCCGCAGCACGAAAGCGACATCTCCGCCTACACCTATGAGAAGACTCTAGTGATGGAGCAGCGCTCCCAGATCCTCAAGCAAATGCACCTCACCAAGAATGAGCGGGAGCGGGAGGTGAGGATGCAGGACAGCCTGGGTGGGATCCAGCCCCCGTGGTGGCTGTGCCGCTGGCCGAGCTGCCCCATGGCTCTGCACACTCATCCTGTGGGGGAGTCGGGGCTGCAGGCTGGGG
>NW_008825288.1:368924-369533 GCF_000699105.1 Pygoscelis adeliae | reverse complement strand
GCGGGCCCCCTGGCCGAGCGGCCCCATGGCGCTGCACACTCATCCTGTGGGGGAGTCGGGGCTGCAGGCTGGGGTCTGCCCGGCCAAGCCCTCTTCTGCCCTGTTCCCCTGGCTGACCCTGTCCTGCACAGATCCAGAGCATCACAGATGAGTCCCGTGGCTCCATCCGGCGCAAGAACCCAGCTAACACGCGCCTACGCCTGAGCGTCCCCGAGGAGCAGGTGGGCGACAGTGAGGAGAAGCCAGAGGAGGAGGTGAGGCGCTGTGCCGGGACAGGGCTCGGGCAGGCAGCTGGCCCTGGCCCCTGCCCACCGTCCCCCTCTCCTCTCTGCAGGTCCAGCTCATCCACGACAAAAACGCCACCACCTTCTCCAGCAGCTCCCAATCCCCCGGCGACGAGGTGGAGACGGCCCCCGAGAAGGTGCATCTCACCTGGACCAAGGAGAAGTCTGTCGCTGAGAAGAACAAGAGCAAGAGCCCCGTCAGCCCTGAGGGCATCAAGGACTTCTTCAACATGAAGCCGTACGGCCCCGCATGCTGTCCCCCTGTCCCACCTGCACCCCACAGCCCTGGCCATCCCTGCCCACCCCGGCCAGGCGGGTGCAGGCA
>NW_008825288.1:367935-368510 GCF_000699105.1 Pygoscelis adeliae | reverse complement strand
GAGCCATGGGAGTGGCCACCATGCATGAGGGTGGCTCGGTGCGCCGCACCAGCTGCTGCCAACGTGGTGCTAGACGGCTCACCCGGGCAGCATGCGGGGGCCATGGCTGCCAGCCCCTGCGCAGACTTTGCATGCTGCACAGTGCCCGTGCCGCGTGCTCCTCGTCTGCCCCGTTATGCTGCCGGCAGCTTCCTGCAAGCCTGGGCTCGGGCACCCGTGGTGACATTCACACCGTCTGCTCCTGCTCGCTTCCACATGGCTCGGCCCCAAGCAGCTGTGGTGTGCCGCTGCGCATGGGCACCATGCATAGCCCTGCAGCTCACGGCCACCAGTGTGTGCTCAGAGTTGCCAGCAGCCGTGCTGGGCAAAGCTTGCTGCTCCTTGAGCTCGTGCTGCAGCCCAGCCCTGGACCCCTCTGGGGCAGGAGGCCAGCCTGCCCCGTGGCCCCTTGGGTCTGGTGTGGGGCGGGAGGCCGGCTAGGCCCGTCGCCCGTCCCTGTGCCCACACGTGCTGTCGTCCCCAGGAACCAATCCAACGTGCGGAGGATGCACACAGCCGTGAAGCTAATGAGGTGA
>NW_008825288.1:365906-367620 GCF_000699105.1 Pygoscelis adeliae | reverse complement strand
CGGGGGCGGGCCCGGCCGCATTCCCCGTCAGGGGGCGCCAGCACGGGCAGGTTCCCCTGGCCCCTTGGCTCGGGCCTGACCCCACCAGCTCCCGCCTCTGGTACGGAGGTGTCATACCGCAGGCTCAGCTCCCAGCGCATGGGGCCAGGCGGGGATGGCATGGGGCTGTCCCCATGCTCCATCTTGGTGTTGGTCCTCCTTGACGGCCGTGCAGACATGGAGTTCCTGGAGGTGCTGACGGAGCACCTGGACCGAGTGCTCCTGGTGCGTGGTGGGGGCCGGGAGGTCATCACCATCTACTCCTGAAACACGGTGCGCAAGAGAGGTTTGTCTGCACGCTGAGAGCCCCGCCACCCCTTTGCACCGTGCTCCTGGAGGGGAGGAGGAAAGGCCTGACGGCAGCCAGTGTGCAGAAACTTCACCTGGCTTTGGCCGTGCCCCTGATCTCTCCATTTGAACTGCAGCACCAGATCTTCCGGGAGCATCCAGCACCAGAGCAGCTGTTCCTCATTGCAACATCACAGCACTGCTGTCCTTGTTTATATATAAATATATACACTGTACCGCGGACTGAGCACCAGAGCCCAGCGCTGCCGCCACCGCCCGTCCCCAGCAGGGCCAGCCCCGCCACCAGCCCCAGCACTGCTGCTTGCAGCCCCTGGACGGGGCAGGAGGGTGGCTGTGCCAAGACAGGCACCTGGCCCCACCGTGCCGCTACCCCTGCGCGGAGCTTGGCTGGACGCGCCTGTGCCCTGTGACCGCCCACCGCTTGTGCCCTGCCTCCCTGGGGAGGTGCTGGGAGAAGAGAGAGGCCACCAGCACGCTTTCCTCACCGGACGCTCCTCTCCCCATCTCCAGCAGCCCGGGGCTGCTTCCCACGGTGCTGCACCCCAGCCACCCCTCGCCAGGATGGGCCCGGACAGCCCCACCTCGCTGCTGCCTCGGCGCCGTCTGTCTCTGGAGGCCGTGGGCCTAGCTTGTGGAGATGCAGCGTGATGGTTTGGAGGGGGCAGAAGGTGGGAGGCAGCTGTGGGGGGTCGGGTGCTGGATTGAAGCAATCCCACAACAGCATGAGCTCCAGCCTGGGGTGGGTGGGGGGTGCTCCCTGTCCCCCTCCCCACTGACTCCAGGCTCTCTCTGCCCTGGTACTCTCCCGTTGCTTGTGCAGCGGTCGTGGCATGGAGCTGCGATGTCCGGAGCTGAGCAGAGGCCCCACCATGTGCAGCATGAGCTGGAGTCGCTCTCCGGCCGCTGGAGCTGCATGGGTGCTCCTGACCCCCCGAGACACCAGCGCCTGCTCTTGGCCCGGGCTCAGAGGAGTCCCATCCCATCCCGTCGTCCCTGCCCCGCTCCCCCGCCACACTGCACCGGGGGGCACTGGGGGCTCTCGGGCCCCCAGCCCTAGCCAACCCAGCTGGTCCCAGCACCTGCACGTGCATCCGGGTCCCCGTATGCCCTGCTGTGCTCCCCACTGCTCCCCAGGGCTTCGCTGCTAACCTAGCCCCAGGCAGTTGCAGACGCTGCCATGTGGCTGTAGGAAAGTTCGGATCTGTGCGTAGTTTTAACATATGCAAAGTCTGTTTGCCTGGTCTGACAGGGCCGGACCCCGCAGCAAGGGGTGGCTGTAGGGGTCCCACCGCCCCCTGGCATCACAGTACTCCCTCACCCCATGCAGCCGCTGCAGCCCAAAGCCTGTCCCCTCCCGCTGGCCCCC
>NW_008825288.1:360840-362171 GCF_000699105.1 Pygoscelis adeliae | reverse complement strand
CCTCGGCGCCGCCTGTCTCTGGAGTCCGTGGGCCAAGCTTGGGGAGATGCAGCGTGATGGTTTGGAGGGGGCAGAAGGTGGGAGGCAGCTGTGGGGGGTCGGGTGCTGGATTGAAGCAATCCCACAACAGCATGAGCTCCAGCCTGGGGTGGGTGGGGGGGGCTCCCTGTCCCCCCCCCCGAGACACCAGCGCCTGCTCTTGGCCCGGGCTCAGAGGAGTCCCATCCCATCCCGTCGTCCCTGCCCCGCTCCCCCGCCACACTGCACCGGGGGGCACTGGGAGCTCTCAGGCCCCCAGCACTAGCCAACCCAGCTGGTCCCAGCACCTGCACGTGCATCCGGGTCCCCGTATGCCCTGCTGTGCTCCCCACTGCTCCCCAGGGCTTCGCTGCTAACCTAGCCCCAGGCAGTTGCAGACGCTGCCATGTGGCTGTAGGAAAGTTCGGATCTGTGCGTAGTTTTAACATATGCAAAGTCTGTTTGCCTGGTCTGACAGGGCCGGACCCCGCAGCAAGGGGTGGCTGTAGGGGTCCCACCGCCCCCCGGCATCACAGTACTCCCTCACCCCATGCAGCCCCTGCAGCCCAAAGCCTGTCCCCTCCCGCTGGCCCACGCTGCAGCAGGCAGCCCCCGTGTGCAGACAGCAGGGTGCACCGGGGCAGTTCAAACACGTCTTACCTTTGGCAGCAGCTGCAGGGTCGCCCCCTGTCGTTGCCTCCTCCCCCCCAGCAGCTCTCACGCCAGAGAAACTGAGGAGCTTTTAACAAATGTGAATGGTTCCAGGAACCACGCAGGAAGCGGTGCCGAGGGCAGCCAGGGCACCCGCCGGCGCCTGCCCCGGCCCCATGTACATAGTGTACATAATACAGTATGTGTATTTTTAAAGTGATCATATTTATGTTAATAGAACCAGATGAAGTCTATATATAGAGATCTATATCTATTCTGAGAGATGCAGGGCTCTGCTAGCACCAGGCCGCGGGGACGGAGAGCCGAGACGGGCTGCTCCTGCACGAAACGGGCGCCCATCCGTTGCACCAAGTGCTCTGGAGCGGTGGTGAAGGCTACAGCCTTCACCGGCCACCGGTAGCCCCTGGGAAAGGGCCAGGTCGCAGGTTCATTCTCTTCTCAATTTAGCTTCTTAAGAGTTTTCAGGGAAAAGAAGTCACAGACTTTTCTGAACTTGTTTCACAGCAGATTTGAGCTTCCACTCGAAGTGCAGCCTGCTAAGAGTTGCCCTCTCCCAGCAGTGGAGGCTCACCAGCCTGGCCTGAAGCGGCAATGCTTTCTCCCCCGGCCAGAGCTGAGCCCCTGCACTGGAGCACTCACCT